>NW_020954546.1:35554144-35893041 GCF_900497805.2 Vombatus ursinus | reverse complement strand
CACACACACACACACACACACACACACACACCCCCACCCTCGTCTTCATTACTCATACTTCTCTAAATTTTTGCATTGTTCCTCCATACACATCCATTTCCACGTCACTGAAGAAGTGGTGAAGGCAGGGTGGGGTGGGAGAAGGTAAAGAGAGAAGTGTAGTTTGACCTCAGAGCGTCAGAGTGGAAAAAAATTTGGGGAAATTGATCTTTAAATGAGTGAGGGAAGTGAAAATTTGGGAGGAATAAAATGACCTCCCTTCTTTTCACCCCTCCTATAGCACTTCGTGGTCCTGGGGGCAAGTCCATCATTAATGGGAACTGGGCTGTTGACCCCCCTGGGACCTATACTGCTGGGGGCACTGTCTTCCAGTATACTCGGCCCCCCCGGGAGGAAGGGACAGGGGAGAGTCTGACAGCTGAAGGGCCCACGACACAGCCTGTGGATGTCTATGTAAGTAGGTGGTAAAGGAGGCCAACAATCTCGAGAGAAGCGATGAGATGAAGGGTGTTTTTGTATCTGGGGAAGAAGTGAAGCAGAATCCCTCTAATCCCTGCTCTCCCCTAGAAACAGTCACCTTCTCTTTTACTCCCCCAGATGATCTTTCAAGAGGAAAATCCTGGTGTCTCCTACCAATACCTCATCTCTTCACCTTCTCTGAACCTTGGAGACCCTACCCTAGAACCTCCTATTCCCCAACACCTGTCTGGTGATGGTGTGAAGCCCTGGGGAGAAGAAAGTAATAGATGGGGGAGGAGGCAGACAGGAGAGATTTTACGGCAGCCAGGAGAACGACCAGATCATAATGTGCCTACTCAGTTCCTCCCCGAGGGTCTAAAATTGGAGCCCCCAGCCCCTCCCCGATCAGCTCGGACCCCAGGCACTCTGCAGCGTCAGGTACGGATTCCTCCTCTGCCTGCCCCACCCCACCCCAGGCCTCCCCTGGCATCCTCAGCGGGATACTGGAAACGAATGGGATATTCAGAGTGCTCAGCGTCCTGTGGAAAAGGTGAGACCTCTGTCCCACAATCTAAACCTCAGCTCCTGATTCCTCAGCCTTAGCACCCTCTCCCTTGCTTTACCAACCCTGAAACCCACTATAGGTCTTCAACCCAGCCCCTTCTGATGCTCTTTCTTTTTTATTTTTTTTTAGATTTTTTTTAAACTTTATTAATTTATTTTGATTTATCAACAATCACTTCCATAAGCTTTTGAGTTTTCAATTTTCCTCCCCCTCCCTTCCCACCTCCCTCCCCAAGACAGCATGCAATCTGATATAGGCTATACATATTCATTGCTATTAAACATATTTTCACATTAGTGATGTTGCAAGTAAGAATTAAAACCAATAGGAGGAACCACCAGAAAGAGGAAACAAAACACAACAGAAGAAAAAAAATAACAAATAGTATGCTTCAACCTGATGCTCTTTTCTTAAACTCACTGAGCCAGACATTGTTACGTCCCGGAAACCCAATCCATAGGATTCTAGCAAAACTATTCTGACCTTAATGTGTCAGGCTAGAAGCCTCTCTAGTCCCCTTTCCTCGTTCCTTCTTCAGGTGTCTGGCGCCCAGTTTTCCGCTGTGTGTCCCGTGATTCTGGAGAGGAAATGGATGAAGAAAGCTGTGTCCTAGGTGCCCGGCCACCCACCCCACCAGAGCCATGTCACGGCCCTCCGTGTCCCCCTTAGTGAGTACGGATGGCCCAGACGGTCTCTGGGGTACCTACTACAACGTCTTCTGACCTCACCTGGACTCTTCGTGGGTCAGGGGTTCCCCAGGCAGGAAGAGAAGAGACAGGATTCTTGGTGCTACATAGAGGGGGAAGAGGAAACATGAGCTGAGTCCTTTCCTGAGTCCCCTTCAACAAAGAGCAAAATGATACCAAGACTCCACATTCCTACCATGTCTCGGAGTCAGAACTCCCTCATCCCTGAGCATCCTCTGCTCCGCTGGTGTCTAACCCCCCCTCCCCCTCCCCCATGTCTTTGCCATTCCTGTCCTACCCGTCTTCCCATGTCCATGTCCGTAGCTGGGAGGCAGGCGAATGGACCTCTTGTAGCCGCTCTTGTGGCCCAGGCACCCAGCACCGCCAACTCCGATGTCGGCAAGAGTTTGGTGGGGGCGGCTCCTCGGTGCCCCTGGAGCGCTGCAGCCATCTCCCTCGGCCCAATGTCACCCAGACCTGCCAGCTGAGGCTCTGTGGCCACTGGGAAGTGCGCTCTGCCTGGAGCCAGGTGAGCGGGAAAACAGGTGAGCAACAGGGATAGATAGAGGAGCGAATGGGGACAGACAGACTGTAGTGGGAAGCCAGGTAAATTGGAGGCTGGTAGGGAAGGCTAGCCTCAGAATCACGGATCTCTTCATTAATGATTTTCTCCATCTTTCCCAGTGCTCCGTTCGATGTGGCCGTGGTCAGCGGAGCCGGCAAGTGAGATGTGTGGGTAACCATGGGGATGAAGTAAGTGAACGGGAATGTGCTTCGGGGCCTCCAAGACCCCCCAGCAGAGAGGCTTGTAACATGGGGCCCTGTACCATCGCCTGGTTCCACAGTGACTGGAGCTCCAAGGTAGAGCCGCGAATCCTGAGGGCCCACCAAAATCCGAGGCTGCCCATACTGCTCTAAATCCAAGACCTTTTCAAACCTTTCCAAACCCAGGTCCCCCAGAAGGACCCTGACTCCAGGATTCCTCAGCAGCTTTTACTATGTGGCCCCATTAGACATTCCTCAATCTGTCCAAAATCAGGCCCTTCCTTACCTAACTTCTTTCTCTCTATTATTCTGCTATCCAGTCCCTTCTCACAGGACCTTGCCTTGTATCCCAACAGTGCTCAGCTGAGTGTGGGACGGGAATCCAGCGGCGCTCTGTGATCTGCCTGGGGAGTGGAGAGTCCCAAGGGGCTGGCGAAGAGGAGGAAGGGCTAGGGGGCAAAGGAAGAAGCTGCCCCACAGGGAGCCGCCCCCCTGATATGCGGGCCTGCAGCTTGGGGCCCTGTGAGCCGACTTGGCAGTGGTACACGGGGCCCTGGGGTGAGGTGAGCAGGGGGGAGTCTGGGAAATCGGGCTGCAAGATGGGAGTGGTGAACAATCTTGGGGTTGAAATAAGGGCATGCTCTCATCTTTTCGGGGTCCCAGTGTTCTGTAGAGTGCGGCTCTGGGACACAGCGCAGAGATGTGATCTGTGTGACCAAGCTGGGAACTGAATTCAATGTTACTTCTCCTGGTAACTGCACCCATCTGCCCAGGCCTCCTGCCCTGCAGCCTTGCAGGGGAGATGGCTGTCAAGACCGATGGTTCTCTACCCCCTGGAGCACCGTGAGTGCCCGGACCTCTTCCCCACCCCCATCAATCCTGCCTCTACCACTGTCTCCATTGGCCTTTATTTTCTTATGAGGAAGCAATAACACCCGCCACCCTACCCCGCATCTACTCTTCTCATTTCTTTGGCTCTCTGGGAAATCCCCAGCCCTTTGAATTCCCAAGATCTTCACGCCTCCTTCAATTTCATCATCTTTCCTCTCACTCCTCTTTGAGGAGGGAAAGGGTAAATCCCCTTCCTCCAGACTCTCCCTTCATAGTGTCCCCAGGGTTCTGTCTCTCTTCCTCCTTAGAGAGATGGGTGGGAAGCTGTGGGTTTTTGGGAGGAGTTGTGGGAGGAGAGGTCTTAATTGTTCTGTCTCTCTCCCATATCCCTTGCTCCAGTGCTCAAGGACTTGTCTGGGGGGTGTCCAAATGAGGGAGGTCCAGTGTCTGAGTGCCAACCAGACTCTCAGCACTCGATGCCCCCTTAACCTTCGGCCTTCTAGGAAAAGACCATGTAACAATCAGCCCTGTACTCAGCACCCAGGTAAGCCAGAAGGGGGGTGGGGGGGCGGACAAAGGGAGGGAGGCGGATGGACCTGAGAGAAGAAAAAGACAGGAGAGGAAGAACAAGAAAGAGGGGAAAGCAATGCATTTAGAGAGGGGAGCCAAAATCAATAAATCACCATTGAGGAATGGACAGCATCACAGTGACCTCATCAGAACCACTACCTATCCCTCTGTTCCCCAGATGACCATTGCCAAGACAACTCCCCACACTGCCCCCTCGTGGTCCAGGCTCGCCTCTGCGTCTACCCCTACTACACAGCCACCTGCTGTCGTTCCTGTGCCCATGTCCAGGACAGGGCACCCCCAGAACCTGCCTGAGAGGGGACTGAAGTGAGCCTTACAGTTATTCTCCCCCCCCCAGCATCAGCTGCCCCATGGACTCTGTCCCCTTCCTGCCCTTGACCTGCCTCATGGGACACTCAGAGAAATACCAGCACCTTCTATATTTATCCTGGGAGGAGTCTGGGAAATGCAGAGTGACAGGTTGTGGGGAGATGGCTGTGACAATGTGTGAGGTGGTGTCCATGTACCTGTGTGATTGTATGTATATATGTCATTATACATGTCTGTGTCCCTGCGTGCTACTGCTGGTGGGACCATGTGACTTCCTGCTAACTAGTGCCCCTGGCCAAAACAGACTGGGATATATGAAGTGCCTTCTCCCATCCCCCACCTCTTCCTACTGGGAGAAACCAAGACAAAAATTCATGCTGGCCCTTTGAATGTTCCCCTGCCAGCCCTGTTCCTTAAATCAAACTTACCTTACCATGCTACATTTTTCCATGCCCTGAATCACACCTTCAGCCCTCCACCTTTACCCCCAGCACCCATTCCCTCTACTCTGTACCCCTTAACTTCCTGGGAACAAATGACGTTTGTTGTTCTCCTTTCCACCACCTTCATCGCCTACCAACCCAGAGAAGGGACCAGTTTAGCCAGGGCTGTAGAGACATGGAAGAGGGAAGTTCGTGCTACATATTAGGATGCAGTAACCCCTGGGCCCCCCTCCCCAGGATGGTTCCCACCCCAGAACTAATTTATTTTTTATTAAAGACGACTGTGATAAATAAGAAACAGGCTTCTCATTGTCCTCGTGGGAACCCAGTCATCCGGGGCTCCCAGCCAGGGTGAAGTCAGGATGGATGGAGGGTGGGGAAGGGAGCAGCTGCCTGGAGAGGGTTGAAGGCTGGGTAGCTAGGAGGGTGGACCAAAATACCTGGCTGACATACCAGGCTTACTTTTGGCAATGGTAGGCTGGGAACAGAAACAGACCTCAGGCTCTGCAGTGTTTAATGTTTGGCCACTAGAGGTCGCCATTTCTCCCAGTTCTAAAATTGGAAGCTGGGGTTCCTGGGTCCTGGGCTCCCATGGAAAACACCAGGCCTGGCCTGTGGGGTTTTTCTGTAGTTTCCTGTAGGGCATTTAAAAAAAAAACACAAAACTACGCTTTCTCTATTCTCTTTCAGTCAGGTTTTCCTCTTCTCGGTATCTGCCCCTTCCTTCCTCCCTCCCTCTCCCCCCACCCCCAGTCCTCTCCCCCTCCCTCCAGGCTTTGTAACTTTCCTGAAACCTACGAAGCCCCATCCAGGCAGCTAAGACCTGAGCTGAAGGCTTAGTACCCTTCATACTTTGCTGAAATGGAATTGGGTGGAGAAAGGGCATGATATGGCTTGAGGGGACTTGGGGGAGGGACGGAGGGAGGGACAGAGGGAGGGGCCAGGCCCAGTTACTGTACTGGATGTCCTGCCAAAGGCACATTCCTCAGAGTTGTCTCACCACCCTCCCCCACCCCCTTCCTGCTCTCAAGGTAAATAGTTTGGGGGATGGGGAGAGAGCAGTTAGAGCTTAGCACGCACCCTGTCTCCCTACTCCTGTGAATCCAGGGATCTGGGACCCCAGTTCTTCTTGGGGCTGGGGAATGCTGCAACAAAACATGCTGTTAAAAAAAAGATGATGAGGCCCAGGGATAATGCTTCCCTTCCCTCCACTGAGCCATGTCTTTTTGGCCCGGCCTGCCCAGGGGTGGAATCTCTCATCCATATAGCCTAGAAACAATTTATTAAGTGCCTGTATGTTCAGCACAGTGCCAGGTATTGGGGGGAGGGGGGAACACAAGGCATAAGACATTGCCATTTGCTTGGCACGGAGGCGTGTCCTTCAACCTGACCCTCAGAAAGTCCCTCCGAGGGAGGACCGAGGCCTTTTCTGTGGGGGAAGTGCCTAAGGATTAGGTGTTTAGAAACTCCTAAGGAAGGTCAGAAGGAGCGAAAATGAAAACAGTTTTAGCCTGAGGTGGGGATGAAATGAAGCAAAAACTGGGTCTCTTCACCCCCGCCTAGGCACAAGAGGAGATACCTAACAGGTGGTGCCGAATACACAACAGACATCAGAGGAGAAATTTCTTAAAGGGAGAAAAAGTAAAGCAGAAAGAGTCCCAGATAAATGGGGGTGGGGGTGGAATTTGAGGGGAGGGGGACAATAATCCTGCGCAAGTACCAGAGTCAGCGACCAGAGGGCGGGGTAGAAGGGGCTTGAGGCCCCTCCCTGCCAATTCCTGGAAGAGCTGGGCTGGGCCGGCCTGGAGATCTGGCTCAGCTGACTTCCCTTGTGTGGGGGCCGCCCCATTCTGCTCTTTCTGAGGTTGTTGCTGGGCAGGTTTGGGAACCAATCATAAGTGGGGAAAGTAAGTGCAGCCCCTCTTAGTACTCCCCTTTGCTCCAGCTCGCCCCCCACCCCAGCTCACCCTGTACTGCTGGACTTTGCCTAGCTGGCCTTCTGGTGTGCTGGGGTGGTAAGAGGTTTGCCGAGCACACGCTCATACACACGTGCACACATCAGTTTTTCAGCCAAGATGCATACAAAGGTCTCTGGTCACTTACGGTCAACGTAGAGGTCGCCGCAGCTACATCAGACCTTGTTGGAAGGGGAAATGCAATTCTGTCTTAAGCAAGTGCCCTACTTCCTTTAGTTTCGGATGGGCCTGGGAGGGAGGGGTCATGGGAAGGGGTAGTCTGCGAAATAATGTGTCCAGACACCACATCCTTGACCTCTGATCCTCCTCTCCCCCAACCCTGAGAAAAAACCTGTGAGAGAGGAAGCCGAGCACCCCCTGGACAGGTGGAGTGGAGGTATCTAGGGTATCCAGGTATCTAGGGAAAGATCTGGAGAAAGCATCGAAACCTTCTTGGAATTCGTATGAAGGAATTTGCCAAGACAAATTCAGATGTATGGGTAGATGTTCAAAGATGATTTGTACATGTATACCGCTTGTTTTGTGCAGCTTTTCCGGTGTGTCTAGTAGGAAGGAGAGGCTGTCAGAGGGTGTGGGGGGTTGTGATTGAAGTATATGTAGATGTACAGGGGTGAGGCTGGAGGAACCCAGCTAGGCAAGGATTCCCGTCCCCCTCCCCCCAGATCTCCCTTCTTCCCCTGGGTAAACACCCAGCTGGGCAGGGGCCTTGGGGCTAAACTTAGCTTCTGGGGGAAACCCCTAGCCCCTGGGTGTCCCAAGAGAGCAGGTGCCCACAGCTGGAGGGGGGAGGAGTGAGCCACTCTCGAGGCCCCATCCAGGCCTGCCCTTCACCTCACTCAGATTTGACCTCTTCCCCAATCACCAGAAATAAAGCTACAACAAAAATGACTTCTAGGTACTAACCCAGCAACCCTTAAGTTTCAGCTCCCCACCAAGGAGGAGTCTTGAAGAGGACATACAGGGCTTGGGAGTTCTGGGCCTGCTTGAATCAGAAAGAAGATCAATATGGGTGGAAGACTGGAGGGTAGAATCAGAACCCAAGATATGAGTGGAGGCTCCATCCCCTCCCTTGCCCCAACCAGATCAACTTTCACTTCTCTTTCCCTCTTCCCACTAGTTCTACTAGTCACAGAGACTTCTCCATTTAGCAGCACTAGGAAGGGTAAACTCAGAGCAAACATGCTAGGGACCCTTTCTCTCTGCACCTCTAGGAGAAACTACCTGGATTAAAGGTGGGGGGGTTGCAGAGGAGCTCCTGCTTATGCCCCACTTGGGTACTGCTCTCTTTGTAAGGGGGGAGGAGCAGGCTGAAGAGTGAAGCGAATACACGACTGGAGTAAAGGGGGTGGGGGGTAGGGTGTGTGTCTGTCCTTGGCAGGTGGTGAGAAGCTTTTTTTTTTTTTTTAAATAAAACACCCTTTCCAGAGAGCATTTTCAGAAACTATAGAGCCCTTGGTAAAGCCCCTGAATCTGAATTTGTCAATGAGAGAAGTAGCTCAGGTTAAATTCGAAAACTACGTTCAGCACTAGTAAGCATCCTGCTTCCAAGCCTAACACCTCTTTAGCCTCAGAGGAGTGAGAAGACCCCAGGAGACAGAAGTCAGGGCAAGAATTTCCAATGAAGTCAGAGTGAGACCTGACACCATCTGCCCGCAGAAAGGATGAATTAGCACTCCAGAGCACTAGCAGGCGGAAGGGGCAGAAGGAAGGCTGTGTCTCTTTCCCCCCAGAAAATCTGCCTATACCGGAGAAAACCTCTCTTGACTAGTCTGGGGAGGCAGCCTCAGAAGATCGGGAAATGATGGGATGTCTGGAGGGTCTTCCCATGTCATAGGATTGGGAAACCCAGAGAGTCTGTACCTGCCAAGGCTCCACGCCAAACTATACAGGCCGGGCTGAGAGGTGGATTTCTGCTTTACATGGAAAGAGAGTTGGGGTAGGGGTCAGTTTCACACACACAGTGATGAGAGGCAATCCATGTCTCTGAGAAGCTCCTTCTAGTCTAAGCTAGTGGATATGATCAGGGAATGTTCCCAGGCCCACCACTTGTCTTATCAAAGAAGCTGTTATTTCCAGAGTTTCTGTGCAGATGGGAAGGTTTCAGTGATAATCTTCCCCTGACTTTAGCAATCCTCCTTCCTTCTTTTCATCTCTGGTTTCTTTCCAATCTGTTGTCTGCCACTCTTCTCACATAATGAACTGCCTTTTTTACTCTGAGATGGTTAGCTCTAGGGGTGGAAAACTGGTCAGAGGCTTAGAGCCAGGGAGCCCAGCCCCTTGCCAGTACCAGCTCTGCCTCTGTGACTCTGGTTGTTCTACAAAGGGGCTCCAGATGGCAGAGAATCTACAGAAAGAACACAGAGCCTTCTTTGGTCAAGATATTTTCCCATCTGGCTGAACTGATCTACCTGGCTATGAATGTCTTATTTGTCCCCACTCTGGTTATAGAAATGCTACCTGGGATCAGTTTTAGGCTGCTATTCAATTCAATACGTTAACATTAATTAAGCACTTACTATATACAAGGTGCTTTAGGCAAAAGTTAAGGATACAAAGATAAAATACAGACCTCAGTATTGAGGAATTTACAAACTAGGTGGGGGTAAGGACAAGATACACAAATAGCTGATAAAGGAATGTTGTGATAATAATGTGCAAAGGGGGAGTTAGGCAAAGTGCTATGAGAAATCTGAGGAGGGGAAGATCATTTTCACAGGAGGATGGTAAAAGGAGAGTAAGGAAGGCTTTACCGAGTAGGTGAAAAAGCAACCTCAGTTGTGCTTTGAAGGAAGGGAAAGGGCTTTGATGAATAGAGATGGTGTTAGCCAAAGGTATGGAGCTTTGAAAGGGCATGGGGACAATGGCCAAGTTTGGCTAGAGTAGTATCGAATAATGCTAGAAAGGCAAACACCTAGCTTTCATAGAGCCACGAATAACAAAATCAAGAGTTTATTATTTATTTAACCGACAGTAGGGAATCGCTGAGTTTTTTCATAAAGCAGTGCTATATGGAGTATGGTGGAGTAAAAAGATTACTTAGAGCAGCAGTGTTCAGAGTGAATCACACAGATGAGGAAATTAAACCCAAAGAAGTTATTACTTGTCCAACGTCACCTAAGTAGTAGGACAGCTGGAATTTGAACCCAGATCTCCAGATCAGTGTGCTTTCCAGCCGACCACACCTTCAGGTGGATCGGAAACGAATAGACCAGGGGGCCAGACCATCGAGGAGGCTGCTACGTTAGTCTACAAGAGAAAAGAGGAGGGCCTGCACTGTAGTGGTTTTGGAAATGGAGAGAGGGATAGATGTGAGAAAGACTGCAAGAATAAAATGTAAATTGTTGGGCTTGGCAAGAAAGGGAAGGAGATGAGGAAAGGGGAAGTGTGAAAGACAGTTTCTGAGGTTATGATCCTGAGTGGATGGCAGGGCCACCAATAAAAATATTGACTTTGGGGGTGAGGACAAGTTTTATAGGGAGTGTAAGTTCAGCCATAGAAAGATTGAGTTTGAATTCATGGAAGTACAGGTGGAGATATCTAGCAGAGAGCTGGAAAGAGGCATTTAGGGTGCTGGGGAAAGAGTTGGTGGTAAAGATGAAAATGGTAGTCATCGATCTGGAGGCAATACTGAACCCATTGGAATGGATGTGCAGGCCGAGGGAAAGAGATGAGAGAGAGAAAAGAAGACCAAGAATAGATACCCCCACATTTGGGGGATGATACCTACTTTAAAGAGTAGGAAGAGGATAAGGAGCCAGAGAAGGAATGGTCAGAGAGGTAGGAGAAGAACCATGAGAGTGCACTGTGACTTCTTTTATGAGACAAACATAATCCTGTTGCCTAAACCAGGAAAGGAAACCAAAGGAAGAACTAAAAACCAGTATCATTAATGTCTATTCAAAAATTTTCTAAATCCTGGCCAAAACAAAAAAAAAGACCCTGTTCAGTTATGTCTTACTCTTCACGACCTATGGACCATAGCACCCCAAAACTATCCATGGGGTTTTCTTGGCAAAGATTCTGGAATGGTTTGTCATTTCCTTCCGCAGTATATCAAGACAAAGAAAGATTAAGTGGCTTGGCCAGGGTCCCACAGCTAGTAAGTATATGAGGCTGGTCTTCAGGTCTCCCTGACTCCAGGCCTAGCACTCTATCCACTGAGACATTTAGCTGCCTCCCTACCCTACATCCCCCCCAAAAAAAAGACCCCTAGTAGTTATCTCAAAAATTATTCATTGTGATCAAGCTAGATTTATGCAGGGAGGCAAGGATGGTTCAACAATCAGAAATTATTAACAGAATTGTATTTAAAAACAAAAATTCCAATACCAATAATTATACCAATAGATGAAAAGTACCTGTGGGAGAAACCAAGGGGGGAGAGTATCAAGAAGTAATCTCACTGTCAAATGCTGAAGAGAGATCAAGGAGGATGAGGATGAAGACAGAAAGCAAGGTCAGTCAGTCATTTATTAAGCATTTATTAAGTTCTGACTCTGTACCAGGCTCTGTGCTAAAGGCTGGGGATAGAAAAAGAGGCAAAAGAAAGGCCCTGTCCTCAGGGAGCTCCCAATCTGATGGGGACATACAAATATGTACAAATAACATCTATGCAAGGATAAAGAGAAAACAACAGGGGAAAAATCCTAAAGTTAAGAGGGGTTGGGAAAGGCGTCATGTAGAAGGTGGGATTTTAATTGGGATTTGAAGAAAGTCAGGGAAGCCAGGAGGCAGAGATGAGGAGGAGGCACAATGCCTGGAGTCAAGAGATGGAGTATCTGATGGGAGGAACAACATGGAGCCCAGTGTGTCAGGGAGTAAGGTATAAGAAGACTAGAAAGGTTGGGCATGGGTAAGTTACGAAGGGCTTTGAATGCCAAACAGAGGATTTTGTAGCTGACGCTGGAACTGAGAAGGAACCTCTGGAGTTTATTGAGGGAGGGGGGCGGGGGGGGGGGGAAGGGGAGTGGTCAGACCTCTGCTTTAGGAGAACTACTTTAGTGGCTGAATGGAGGATGGACTGGAGTGGGGAGAGCAGGCAGATCTACCAGCAGAGTACTGAAACAGTCTAGAATGGTGGCAGTATCAGAGGAGAGAAGGGACATATTAGAGGGAGGCTGCAAAGATGCAATCCACAGGCCTCAGGGGGTAGTGAGAGATAGAGGGGAGCCAAGGATGACTCCAGGAGTCTGGAGGGCTAGGAGAATGGTAATGCCCTCTGAAGTAAGAGAGGAGGAAGGACTACATCCAGCATAAAGAGGAAATCATTAGCAGAGGCAAGGCACTAGAATGAAGAGCAGTTAGGAAAGGCTTCTTATAGAAGATGGGATTTTAGTTGGGACTCCAAAGTAAGCCAGTAGGCTAAAATGAGTGGAGAAAGCATTCCCAGCATGGGGGACAGCCAGAAAGAATGTCCAGAGCTGAGACATGGGAGTGCCCTGTTCCTAGAACAGCCAGGAGGCCAGTGTCACTAGATCAAAGAGTACATGTCAGGGAGTAAGGTGTAAGAAGACTGGAAAGGTAGGAGGGGCTAGGTTACCAAGGGCTTTGAATGCAAACAGAGCATTTTGTATTTGACCTTGGAGGCCATAGGAAGCCATTGAGTTTATTGGGTAGAGGGATGACACTGTTGGACCCGTGCTGGATTGGGGAGAGGCTGGAGGCAGGCTGTTAAAGGAGTCCAGGCATGAGGTGACAAGGGCCCGAATCAGAGAATGAAGAAGAATGAGTCTGAGAAAAGACCACTGGATTTGGCAATTTAGGAGATCACTGGTAACTTTGGAGAGACCAGTTTCAGTGGAATGATGAGGTCAGAAGCAAGATTGTAGAGGGTTAAGAAGAGAGTGAGAGGAAAGGAAGTGGTGTCACCCTATTGTGGACTGACCGAGGGTCTTGTTAAGTTTAGCCCCAAAGCACTTATTGACTGACTTATTGATTGTCCAAGATCTAGTTTATATACTTTCTATACTTCCTGCTATGTTATCGCTTGGTGTTATTGCTATCTCTGCAGAATTTATGCTTAGGAAAGTAACTGACCACCAAGGATGATACTTTAATAATGCCTTATTTATGTAGTATTTCTAATGTTTAAGTCACCTGCTTCATTTGATCTTCACAACTACCTTCTGAGGTAGGAAACTTATACATTATTATATTCATTGACAGATGAGAAAATCTAGGGTATGAGAAAAATCAAGTAGTATGAAACACCGAATTGGGAGATACAAGACTTGTAGCAACATGCCTGCTCTTCTATGTACTGAACTAGGCAAGTCACAATGTTTCTGAGCCTCAATTTCCTAATTGGCAAAATGAGGATAATAATATCTGCACCACCTACCTCATGGAGCAGCTAGGTGGCACAGTGGGTCTGGATCACTGGGTCTGGAGTCAGGAAGACGAGTTCAAATCCAGCCTCAGACACCTATTACCTGTGTCACCCTGGGCAAGTCACTTATCCCTGTTAGCCTCAGTTTCCTCATCTGTCAAATGATCTGGAGAAGGAAATGCAAACCAATCCAGTGTCTTTGCCAAGAAAACCCCAAATGGGGTCATGAAGAGTCAGACACTACTGAACAACACCTACCCCACAGGATTGTTGTAGAGGAAGTATTTTTGAAAGCATAAAGCACTAGATAAATGTGAGCTACTATTATTATTGGTTCTTTACTGTACTTTATTAATAATGGCTAGCATTTACAGAGCCCTTTAAGATCTGCAAAGCTTTTTACAAGCATTATTTTATTTTTATCTTTATAACCTGGTAGGTGCTATTTTTATCTTTGTTTTACAGATGAGGAATCTGAGGCTGAGAGAGCTTTAAGTGACTTGTCTAGCGTCACACAGCTAGTATCTGAGGTCAGATTTGAATTGGGGTCCTCTTGACTCCAGGCCCAGTGCCCAGTCTACTGTACAATTTAGCAATCCACCTCCATGGCCCCTTCCTGAGACAGTCAACAACATTTACCTCCCCTTGATGGTTTAAAGAGAACACCAAGGCTTTTATCCTGCTTCTAAACTGAAATCCACTGCTCCCTGAAGGCCTTTGGAGGGGGTAGGGGAGAGAGGAAGGGCCTCAGCTCTTCCTTTGTGGAAAAGAACTGACAGTTTCTTTTCTACTGTTCCTCCCAGCCCCCTTCCCTAGGAAAGCAGCTCTCTGCAAAACTAAAAGCTCATTTCAGACAAAAGTCATTTCAACACTATTTCCCTCTTCGTCTTCTTCTGTGGGTTTACTTGGCCTCCATCTCATCAGGGATTTCTGAGAAAAAATGAAACGTCACTTCCCACAGCTGTTCCTGCTGAGGCTGAGGCTGTTTGCTTCTCAAGAGCACGGCAAGCCTCCAAAACCTCACCAATCAGCCAAGAAGGCTCTCCTGCTGCCTACTGACTGGGCACCTTTCATCTGCTGCCTGCCCCACCTGAGCCATGAGACAGAACAGAAATCAACAAACAATGCTCAGAAGTAACAAAGCCTCGAACCCAACAGCTGTTCTTTCCCAGCTGCCCAGCTGTTTCTCTACTCTATACCAGGGAGGCTCGGGTTGAGAGAACAGTTATGGATGAGAGATTTGGAGCTGAAAGTCACCTTAGCATTCTCAGTCTCACCCCTCTCATTTTGCAGATAAGGAACCCAGAGCCCCTTGCCAGAGCTGCATGATTATAGCATATCATCCAGACTCACTGGCTACAATATAATGGGGTGGCGCATAAGCAATTTTTTAACATTAGTGGTCACTGAAACACACACTCCTCCTGTCACTTCCCAAGCCCAATTGAGATCTGTCTAACCTCCAGAAGGGCCCCAAATAAAACATGAGCAAAGACTTCATGACAGTTTAGGGGCTGCAAGATTCAGGAACGAGGTATATGTTAAGGAGATATGAGGCCTCTGTCCATAGGGGAACATGCCTTCCCACTCTGAGTGGGCCCAGGAGAGCCAGAACCATGAAACCTGTATCTTCAGAGACAGACACTAGAAAAAGACACTAGAGGCTGGGGAAATCTGAATACATTTGTACACTGAGGGAGAAGAAGAGGAAGGTCGAAGAAGTTACATATGTACTTTGTTCATGCTATGAGTGGACCAAATTATACAACAGAGCACGAGTTCAGTAAGGGTGGGAGCAGAGGGGGCAGAAGGAGCATGGAGGGTGATTATTTCAGAACAAAAACAACAACAACAACAACAAAAAAGGGAATCAGTCAGGAGTCTGGACCTAGATAAAACCCAACATTCTTTTTCCCTTGGCTGGGCTCTTGGCTCCTCTTATCCTGTACACCTTGTCCCAGGCAAGCTTTGACAAACACACATACATAACACATAGGGCCACGTGATGGGGTGGGTGGATAGGAAGGATGTTGGGGGGCGGGGAATACTGAAAGGAATGCAGCCCCAGCTAGCTGGGGGCCCTAGCTGGGCCCCTTGCCACTGCCGAGGATAGGAGCAGACACAGAAGCCAAAACAATGAGCTCATGGGCAAGAATGCAGCCAGTGGGGAGGTTTGGGCAGCCAGAGCAAACTGGTTTCTTGATGCAGGATGGGAATAGCAGGAGTTGAATCTCCCACAGAAACTTAGAAAGGGAAAGAGCAACCCTTCAGCGCCTCTAATGAGCTGTTTGATAACACTGAGAGATGGCTCTTCCCTGGATAGCTTAACCGTGAATGCAGGGAGTGAGCTGGAGGGTCACAATCTCCAATCAAAACTGTAGGTTAAAATTGGGCTTATTTTTCTCTTTGTGGGGATGCTGGGTGGGAGGAAGGCCGGAGAAAAGGAAAGATGGCTGGGGAGAGGTATATGTGGCCTAGTGAAGACTCCTACGTGTCAATTCAAGATGGTTCCATGCCCCCATAGTCTTATCCTAACTCTGCTCAATTCAGCCATTAAATCTGCAAGGCCAAAGAGAAAGCACCTTTTAAAAAAATTACTGCTTTCTAGACCCTTTCATTCCATGGCATACATTTTTAAACCACTAAATTTACCTAGGACTGGGTAGGGATGATAAAGGGATCAAGCTAGATGTTGTGCTCCTTCCCTTTTCAGATATTACCTCTGACTAGTATTCTCTCTTTTAACCCCTTTATTCCTTAACCTTTTAATTATTTGGGTATATTGTTGTATCCACCGGGGGAATATCCCTTAAGTCAAGTCAACAAGCATTTATTAAGCACCTACTACATGCCAAACAGGAGATAGAAAGGCAAAAACAGTCCCTGCCCTCAAGGAACTTACAGTCTAAAACAAAGAGGTACAAACAAGATATAAGAGGTAATATCAAAGGGAAGGTGCTAGCATTAAAGGGAAGTAGGAGAGGCTTCTTGCAGAGAATGAGATTTTAGTAGGGACTTGAAGGAAGCCAGAAAAGCCAGGAGGCAAAGGTGAGGAGGGAGAAGATTCTAGGCAAGGAGAACAGCTGGTGAAAAAGGACAGAATCAGGCAAGGAACAGCAAGGAAGCCAGTGTGGAGAGGAGTAAGGCGTAAGAAGAGGGTAGAGAATGGAGCAGGATACAAAGGGCTAAAAACCAAACAGAGGATTATATATTTGCTCCTAGAGGTAAAGGGAACTCAGTCCAGTTTATTTATTAGAGAGACATGGTTAGACCAGTTCTTTAAGAAGAATGCTCTGATAACTGAGTTGGATGATGGACTGGAACAAGGAAAGGCTGAGGCAGAAAACCAACAGCAGACTATTGGAATAGCCCGGGTGAGAGTTGATGAAAGTTTGTACCAGAGTGGTAGCAGCATCAAAGAGAGAAGGGGGCATATACAAGAGATATTATAAAGACAGATTATGAGACTTGACAACAAATTAGATACAAGGGATGAGAGTGAGTAGTCGAGAATAAGTTGAAAGTGAGTAGTTTGTGGACCTGAATGACTTGGAGACTAGGTACCCTGAACAGTAACAGGAAAGTTTGGAGGAAGGAAGGGTTTGGGAATGGGGAATATAATGAGTTCAGTTTTAGACACGTTGAGTTTCAGATATCTACTGGACATCCAATTTGGGATATCTAAAAGACAGCTGGAGATTCATGACTGGAGGTCAAGAGAGAGATTAGGGCTGGATAAAATAGATGTGAGAATCATCGGCATAGCGATGATAATTGAATCCATGGGAGGTGATGAAATCATGAAGGGAAATAGCAGAGAGGAAGAAAGGAAGAGGACCCAGGACAGAGCCCTGTGGGGGCACTAACCTCGTGGTTAGTGGTTGTGACCTGGTCAAGATCCAGCAAAGGAGACTGCGGAGAAATTAAATAGGTAAGAGGAGAACCAAGAGACAGTCGTGCCATAAAAACCTACTGGGAATTGAGCATCAAGAGGGCAAGGAACAGTATCAAAGGCTGTAGAGGTCAAAAAGGACGAACATTGAGAAAAAGACATCAGTCTCGGCAACTAAGAGATCACTTTGGACAGAGCAGTTTCAACTGAATGATGAGGTTGGAAATCCAAACTAAAGAGAATTAAGAAGAATTAAGAACTAAGAATTATTAAGCCTAAGTGAGAAGTGGAGGTGCTCATTGACCTTCCCAAAGAGTTTAGTCCTGAAAGGAGGAGAGACATAGGACCATAGCTAGTGAGGATTGGGTGAGACATGGGCATATTTGTAGGCAGTCAGGAAGCAGCTAGTAGACAGGGAGAGATGGAAGATTGGTGAGAAAGTGGGGATGACAGAGGGAGCAATCTACTGGAGGAGAAGTCATGATGGAATTGGGGTCATTTGTACATGCCTTGGCAAGGAAAAGGTCACCTCTTCAAGTGAGAGAGAAGGAGATAGTAGGGTAAGATGTCTGACTGATGTGGAATGAGGAAGGTGGGAAAAGATGGAGCTCTCAGCCAGCGGTCTCAATTTTTTCAGAGATATATGAAGCAAGGTTCTCAGCTGGGAAGGTGGGGGACGGGGTCCTGTGAGAGGTTTGTGGAGGAAAAGAATGCTGTGTTCTGAGTTAGATTGAATCCTGGCCACTTAATATTTTTGTGACCTTGGCTCATTTCATCTCTCTGGGTCTCAGTTTCCTCATTTGTAAAATGGGGGGATGGTATTAAATAACTTCTAAGGCAGAGATTCTTTTTTTAAAACATTTATTTTGATTTACCAACAATCACTTCCATATGCTGTTGAGTTTAAAATTTTTCTCCCCCTTCTTCCCCACCACCCTCCCCAAGATGGCGCACAATCTGATATAAGCTATACATATACATTCCTATTAAACATATTTTCACATTAGTGATGTTGTAAGTAAAAATTAGAACCAATAGGAGGAACCACCAGAAAGAGGAAACAAAACTCAACAGAACAGAGAAAAAAAATAGCAAATAGTATGCTTCGATCTGCATTCAAATTCCATAGCTCTTTCTTTGGATGTAGATAGCATTTTCCATCATGACGCCTTTGGAGATGTCTTAGATCCTTGTATTGCTGGGAAGGATTAAGTTTATCAATATTAGTCATCACACAACGTGGCTGTTATTGTGTACAACATTCTCTTGGTTCTGCTTACTTCACTCAGCATCAGACTACACCAGTCTTTCCAGGTTTTTCTGAAGTCAGCCTGTTCATCATTTCTTATAGCACAACAGTATTCCATTACATTCATATACCACAACTTGCTCAGCCATTCCCCAATTGATAGGCATCCTCCCAATTTCCAATTCTTTGCTGCCACAAAAAGCTGCTATGAATATTTTTGTGCATATGGGTAAAGCAGAGATTGTTAACTTGTAGGTCCATGGGTTTTTTTTTTAATGTTGATAACTATTTTAGTATAATTGGTTTCATGTGTAATCCTATGTTTATTTTCTGAATTAAAAATTCTGAAAAGGGAGCCATGAGCTTTACCAGACTGGCAAAGGGGTCCATGATATAAAAAGGGCTATGAAATTCTGCTCTAAGGTAATCTCTAGTTCTAAAATAATGAGCCTAAGTGATATATCTACAAAGCAGAATTGGCAGTGAATGCTGGTGGAGGTAGACAGACAAAGGGTTTCAGTTGACTCTAGTGGAGAGAAGCAAAGAACCTCAGAGTTGGAAGGCACTCTATGGGCTATCCATTCAATCTAAGCCCCATTCATAAATCATAAGATTTAGAGTTCAAAGGGAGATGATCTGATCCAGGCTCATTATTTTATAGATGAGGAAAATGAGCCACAGGAAGGTTAAATGACTTTCTCTAGGTCTCATAAATAGTAAGCAGGGGAGACAGGATTCAAATCCAAGTCCTTTGATTCCAAATCCCAAATTCTTTTCTCTGCACCACACTGATTCTATCCAATGATGTTGGTCTTTCCCTGAAGATCCTTCTGCAGCGACACTATCTGTTCCCTTTATGAGATCCCTTCTTAGCAGTTGTCTAGCCTCTGTTTGAATACCTTCTCTGCTAGGGAACTTACTTCCTCAAAAGGCAATTTATTCTATGTCTGATCTATATATTAGGAAATTCTCACTGTAGGATCTAAAATTCATTCCACACATTGATAAAAGAATTAAGTATTATCCCTTCCAGGAGAAATTCCCCCCGGGATAGGTGTTTTAGTGATGCGAGGACTCCTTCTGTCTGTGCATAACACAACAAATCCACACCTTGTCTTCCAATGGGATCCTAGCCTATGCCTTCCCATAATATATCCTCCAATAGGGTTCTACCCAATATGCTATATTGCCTCCTCTACAGCTTTCTTTCAAACATTTTGAACATAACAGCCCAATATGAGGGACAGGGTATTCATTTGTTATCACTTGCTCTTGAAATATGACTTGTCCACCTCCTTTCCCATCTCCTTACATGTCCTTGATATTATCTTTAAACCACTTCTTATGCAAAAGTTATCCCTGGTAATATGGGTGGTATGTCTCTATTGTACTTTGGGTCACTCACAATTTTGATTTTTTCAGACTGGTATTCAGTGAACCACAGCCATATGAAATCACTGGAAGAATATTAGTGTCGAAAGTATAGGGTTTTGTGTCATGGAGCTTAGGAATAATGAGAATGGTGCGTCATCCTTCAAATGCAATTCAGCCTGCTCTTCTCTTATTCGACTGTGGGCACAGATTACTGTCCATTTGTAGTGTCTGTCTATCGCATATGTACTGATGAACTAACTCAGTGAGGTTACCCATCTAACTTCATGTCAGAATCTGGACACTCTCCCTTTCCTTTTGCTCTTCCCAGCTTGGCATCAGACTTTATCACTCAAACTGCTCTTTCCAAAGCTTGCAATCATCTCTTAATTACTTAAGCTGATGGTCTTTTTTTTTTTTTTAAGCCTCATTCTTCTCATCTGCTGCATTTGACACTGCTGATCCCCCTCTCCTAATGAATACTTTCTCCTGGTTCTCCTCCTTCCTGACTATCTGCCCCTTCTCAGTCTTGTTTTCTGGTTCATCATCCAGGCCAAGTACCACTTAACTGTGAGTGAGTTCCCCAAGGCTCTGTCCTAGGCCCCCTATTTTTCTCCCTCTTGGTGACCTCATCAGCTCCCCTGGGGCTAATTATCATCTCCATACAACTGACTCACATATCTATATATCCAGCTCCAGTCTCTCCCCTGAACTTCAATCCTACATAACCAATTGGCTATTGGACATTTCACCTGGACATCCCAGAGACATCTCAAACTCAACATGCCTGAAACAGAACTTATTTTTCTTTTCCAAATCCACCTCTCTTCCAAACTTCCCTATTTCTGAAAAGGCACTGCCCTTCTTCCAGTCTCCCGGGTTTGTAACCTTGGCATTAACCCTGACTCTTCTCTCTCCCTCACCCTGTTTATCCAATCAATTGCTAACTCCTACCATTTCAACCTTTACAACATCTCATGCATCCAGCCCCTTCCATCTATCCACATAGCTACTCCCTTTGTCCGGGCACTCATTACCTGTCACCTGAATTACTACAGAGGTCTCCTAACTGATCTCCCTGACTCGAGTCTCTCCTCACTTTCAGTCCATGCTCTACAAAGTGAATTTTCTTAAATACAAATCTTACCATATCGCTCTCCTACTCAATAAGCTCAATTGGCTTCCTGTTGCCTCCTCTGTTTCAGTAGCATAGCTCTTCGAAACCATTCTCCAGTATATCCTTACAGCCTTATTGTATATCACTTCCTCCCAAACACTGTGCAAGCCAGCCAGACTGACCTTCTGTCTACATGCCTTTGTCCTGGCTGATTCTGAAGCCTGGGATGCCTACCTTTCTGCCTTCACCTTCACAAGGAAGCTCAAACACCACCTACAGTGGTGGTACAAAGCCTTTCCTGATTCTTTCAGCTGTCATCACTGTCCCTCTCATGCTACCCTGTATTTATTCATATTTATTTATATATACTTATAGTTGTGATTTATAAATTATACATACATACATATATACACATACATATATATACATACATATATATATATATATATATATACACACATATATATATAGTCTCCCCTGTGAAAATGTGAGCTATTTGCAAGTAAGGATTTGTTTCATTTATTATAATTATATCCCTACCATCCATGGCAACATCTGGCACAGAGCAGATGCTCAATAAATGGCTGCCTATTGATTGGACTGTCAGGCTATTTCCAATGGCTGTGGACACAGGACTTGATAAAATCCGTACGGATGCCTGGAGCACAAAGGAACTTTAGGGGAACGTTACCATCTTTAGGAAATCTCTTTTCCATCTGAACTCTGTGCGCAGGACAATTTTAGTGAGAGTGCACCGCCCTACGTTTCTGCCTTGCTTGATAGTGATAATCAAAAGACTGTTACGTGAAACTATCTCTGCAGTGGTGAAGGGAAGCTTGTAGGATCTTAACATATTAAATAAAGATTCATTTCTGCCTACTTGTACTGAGTGTAGCAGGAGGACTCGTCCTCAAGGAATTCACATTCTACCAAGGCAGGGGGAAAGGATACAGCATGTAAAGAGACAGTAAGTACAAAGTAATTTAAAGAGGAAGGTTATACTAACAGTAACTGGTGGAATCAGGAAAGGGATACTTAAGCTGGGCTCTGAAGGAATCTAGGGATTCTGAGAAGGGTGAGGAGGGAGTACCTTCTAGACACTGGAATTGGAGGCAGAAGATAGAGTATCATGTGCAGGTAACAGCCAATAGGCTAGTTTGATGGGAATGGAGTATGAAGGGGACTAAGTCTTACGATTAAGATTGGAAAAGTTTGCCGGGGTGTGGGGAGGGCAATCAGACTGTGGAGGGCTTTAAATGCCAGGCTGAGGATATTACATGTTACCTTAGAAGCAATAGGAAGTTTTATGAGTAGGGAGTGACATGGTCAGATCTGTATTTTAAGAATATCAGTTGGCCACTGTATGGCGGGTGGATTTGAGAAGGGAGAAACTGAAAGCAGGGATACCAGTTAGGGGTTATTGCAATATACTAGGTACGGGGTGATAAGCGCTTGAACTGGGGCAGAGTCCCTGTGTGACTAGAGAAACAGATGTGAGGTGTGGAGGAAGAATCAATATGACTTGGTAACTGATTGTATACGGGGGTGAGAGAGGGGCAAGTGTCAAAGATGACTCTTGAAGTTGCAGAGACTGGAAGGATGGCAGTGCCCTGGACAGAAATTGGAAAATAAAAGTAGAAACTTGGTTTTAGGGAGAAATGTTGAGTTCCATTTGGGACATGTTGAGTTTGAGACGCCTATGGCGCATCCAGGTGGAGGCGATGAACATGCAGTTGGTAATGTGGGACTGGAGTAAGGACAAAAATTAATGTGAGATATGTATATATAGATTTGGGAGTTATCTGCTCAATACCAATTGATCCCACAGGAGTTGATGAGATCACAGAGACTGCAGAGAAAGTACTCAAGAAGGACTCTCAGGGCATGTCCCCACTTAGTGGGCAGGTACAGGATGATGACTCAACAAAAGAGACTGAGAAGAGGAAGACCCAGACAGCAGAGACACTGAGGGCAAGGAAGGAAGAAAGTATTCATGGGAAGGGATTTCAGGCATCATTCAACAAATATTTATTAAATACCTACTGTGTGCTAGGTTACTATGGAAGCACCAAGGATCTAAAGACAAAAAAGGGGAAACAATCTGAGCCCTCCAGCTTACATTTTTATTGTGTGTGGGATACAGTATTTATACAATTAAGTAAATACAAAATATCATGAGGGGAGAAGAGGAAGAAAGCACTAACAACCCCATTTAGTGGGTGAAGGAGGTAATCTTAGGGGGCAGAAGAGCCCAGGCACTTAAAATACCCTCATGTAGATAGCCAACTACTCCAATTATTTCTAAGGTTTCCAATGAAGGTAAAAATTAATGAGGAGATCTGTCCTCCGGTTCTCTGACCTGTAGGAAAATCCTTCCACTGATTTACTTACAGGCTAAGGGAATAAAGGGTGGGGAGTGACAATAATGGCTGACATTTTTATTCTGTTGTGTTCAACTCTTTGTGACCCTGTCTGGGGTTTTCTTGGCAGATACTACAGCACTTTGCTATTTCCTTCTCCGGCTCATTTGACAAATGAGGAAACTGAGGCAAATAGGGTTAAGTGACTTGCCCAGGGTCACATAGCTAATAAATATCTGAGGCTACCTTTGACTCAGGTCTTCCTGACCACAGGCCCAGTGATCTTTCCACTGTGCCACCCAGCTGCCCAGTTCTGGGGGTACAAAGACAAAAATTAGTTCCTACCCTTATAAAACTTACCTTCTATCAGGGGGATGATGTGTATACACAACCCATACCCACACCCCCCAATCAATAAAGTACCTGCTATTTTCCAGGCACTGTGCCACCTAGCTATGACATTTACATATTTAAGGTTTACAAAGCCCTACATTTTATCCTTACAACAACCATGTGAGGTGAATACCACAGGAATTATTTACCCCTTCCATGGACCTATGATCCCAACCCTATGTATTCCCTTCAAAGTGTAGCTATCAAGGACACTGGTACTGGGTCTTCCCATAAATGTGTCACTGAAGATTCCCCCAGTGGACTGGGGACCTTTCAATATTCAGTGGGTAAGCAGTGCAATAATTCAGCACTACTTTCATTTTCCAGATGAGGCACCTGGAGCTCAGAGAGTTGTTTCAATCAGATCAAAATTTATAAAGTCTGTGGCACAGTGCCTGGCACAGAGTAGATTTATTCCCTCCCATCCTTCCCTGCAGAGATTTAGTGACTTGCTCACATCTCACTCAATTTGTAGGCGCCAGAGTGATGAGATTTGAATCCAGGTCTAACATTTTTATACCATATCACACTATCTCTAAATGGATAATTCTTTCTTCTCTATTCCCTAAGTGGGAACTATATTATTCCCAGGTATCCCTAGGTGAATTAAAAAGGCTGGATTTCCCCCCCAAAGAATGCAATGTCCTCCTCCCCCCATAATTGTTTGTGGAATTGAAGGCCATTCCTAAGCAGGAGGGTTCTGACTCTGGGGAACGTGACTCTGGGGAAAAAACAGGGTGAGGTACCCAAGAGCTGTTGGCAGCTATGCACAAAAAGAGAAAAACCAAAACTATGGGTAAAGTGCAGACTGCTGGGAAACACCAGCTAGGCCTTAACATTTCAGTGTCTATCCACACATGCAGGTTGGGTGTTTCTCTTCTACCTGCCTATCAAAGAGGGGGTCAGAGAACACTGACTTGCACTCAGTGGAGTTTCATAGGGAAGCCTTTTGGACCACACCCACCAAGGAGGTCTAAGGTTAGCCACCAGGAAGGCAGGAGAGCTCATTCACATGAGTGGCCATGGGAGTTAGTAAGTATGCAGACACACCATGCCTTAACACTGGACTGGTACTCATGCAGGTTCTTTAAATGGGAGTTTTCACCCTTGTCTTCTTCATTTGAGGCACTTTGTTGCCCTTTTTAGGCAGGACTTCTAAGTTGTTTCAGGATCCTTAAAATCCCAAATAACTTCTGTCTCTTTTGACCCAACTGAAGCATCTGACTTGATTTCTGTTCCAAACACACTCAGCCCAGGACTTTCCCAATTTGACTAGAAGGAAGAGGTGGGACCTCTCGTGTTCTTTTTGACCCAAGCTCTGGCTGTTGTTGTTTTGTTGCTATGCTGAATTAAGAGTTCAAACACTCAAAGTTTCTGCCCAGAGACTTCTCCACGGCAGCCCCGCCCACTCACTGGTGATCACAAGTGCGTCAATATAACTTTTTCTGGGGCAGTAGTTAGGCGAAGCTCAGTGTGCAAACACTGCCTTAACCTTCAACTCCCAACCCCCACCCTCCACATCCTGATCCGTCAGAAGTAATACTGTAACAATATCGAGTTGCTAAGGAAAGCTGAAGCTGGAGGTTTTTCAAACAAAGAAACTGAGGCTTTTGTAGAGTGAGTGTTCTGAGGACAAAGTCCTGAGTGTATCCACAAGCTATAATCACTGAGCAATACAGAAAAACACAACGACGACGCACCACCAAAAACCAACCTAGATAAGCACCGAGACTCATAGCTGATAATCTTGGGCTCCAAGAAGGGAGTGATACGTGTCAACCTACATGGTCTAATGTCTGTTATGTACGAAGCTGCTGACAAAGGCAGATTCTGCTCTGGGAAGGGCCAGGATGGTGGTGGGGAAGCAGACATTTCCAACGAAGGCTTGGCCTCTCACTGGGTTTTAAAGGCGGAGAATTCCGGTGTCTTTGATAGAGCAGGTTTTGGGGAAAAGAGAAATCATTTTAGGACATGTTTGCTATGCTAGTAGGACACCTAGGTGATGTCCAGAAGGCAGATAAAAACACTTCTGAGCTCAGGAGATGACTTCAGATGGCCCCCAGGCCAGTCTGAAATGTTTATGTATGTGTGTATAAGTGTGTAATAGAGATTACATGAATAAAAAAATTTAATACAGTTAAAAACTTTGTAATGAAGCAGTGGCTCTCTGGGAGGAGAAAGAGGCAGGGGGATTCAGAGGAAAATTTATGAATATACACACACAGACACACACACGTATGACTTGGGCAGTTTAAAAAAAAATTAAATCTTTTCTTTGTACTTACATTGCCTGATCTCCTCCTGAACCCCTGCCTCTCTCCTCCCAGAGAGCCATTGCTTCTAACAGTTTTTGAAATTTTTATTCTTGTTATTTCCACTTATCATACTCCAAAGAAAGTTGATGAGGGGAATAGGGAGGGGCCTACCTGATGGTCAAATTTTTGAAAGAAGAAATGCCGTAAGGAACTAAAAGGGGACGTGGGGGGAGTGAAGCCTGGTAATGGCTGATGAAGGCAAGCTTTTGAGTAGTGGTGATTGTTATCTCCTCCACAAAAGCTCCTAGGATTTGGGTAACTGAGTTTATCAGGCTTTTGCTCAATTCTGTGAATTTGTTAGGTGTTGACTGTTAAGACCCGTTGTCAGAGCAACAACTGCAGCGTCAGATTGCATAGTTCAGGTCCCAAATTAGACCAAGGCATAGGTGTTGTCCTCTCCACCTCCACCCCTTCCTTCCTTTGGAGCTTAACAAAAACAGCTCTTTGCAAGGAGGTAACAGTAAAAACTGTATTTTGTGATCATCTGCCAGGGATCTGAGAAATGAAGGGGCTTCAGAAGGGAAAACATTCATCTGATTTCTGACACAAAATTGCCTGGGTGGGGGAAGTTGGACTAGCCTTTTTTGCATGATTACTTTTTGATGCCCAGGGCTTAAAACCAATATGCAAAACCTGCATTTGCACATTTCCATGGTGATTCAGTCATTGCACTGAGGTAGCAGAAAATTAAAAAGCAAAATGAAGGGACCTCAAATAGTTTTACTCCCCCTTTGCAGAATGGGGGAAAAGCATTACAATCTCATCACAACCTAGCCACTAATCATAACTTCAGTAATTCTACCTCCTCGACCTCAAACGCCATACAACTGGCAAAGAGGAGAAACATTATTACTCTTTCAAGAGCTGCTAGGTAGCTTTGTAAGAGGGAGCCCTGGCCTGGAGTCAAAAAGACCTCAATGAAAATCCCTGCCTCAGATACTGGGCAAGTCAATACTCTTCTGCTTTTTTCCTCAAACGATAACAATGTTTAAGTATTGCAAACCTTAAACCATATCGGTGTTAGTTATTCTTGTATTTTACACCAATCATATGATTATAGACTTAAGTGCAAGAAGGAACCAAAGGTCTCTCATTTTACAGATGGTGAAAACAGGGCCCAAGGACTTTGCTCAAGGTCACAAGGGTAAAAAGAAGCATGCCGTGGCTTTGAGATTAGGGACTGACTCCACATCCAGTTCTCTGAAACAAAGGGTATTTCTACATATAAAAGTATCCTGAAAGACTCCTACATTGTAAGGGCTTGGGTTAACAATGTAATTACCTGAAAACAAAAATTATGAGCAGGTGTGTGTGTGAGGGAACAAGAGAGATCTATGAAAATCTTTTCATCTGCTCAGCTGTCTGACCTCTCTAAGGGGAAGGGAGGCAAAGGGGGCAGGGTACAAAGTCGAACCTCAGAAATGACCCACACACCTTGAATTTAAATAAAAGATTTATTACTCTTTTCTCAGAAAAAACAGGAAGTTAAGAAAACAAACTAGATTTTATAACCCATGTATTTTGCCGTTGGTCCTAACCCTCCCTGGCTCACCTCTTCAAGAGGAACATCAGGCAGGTGTACACTCCCCAGATACAGGATTTGCAGGGAAGCCTAGACCAGGGATTTCAACAGCTTTCCCTGAGTGAAGCAGAAGAAAACGATACATAGGGTTCCTCCGAACATCCTTTACACAACCACCCCCTTCCCTTTTCGTCTCAGGACTGGCCTCAATTATGTAAGAGTGGCCAGTCCTTTAATGCAATGCAATGCAATGCAATGAGGTTCTTTTCTTCTCCCTACACTTCCTCAGGAGCACCCCCCCCCTCTCCCCCCAAACCCTAACTCTTCCCACCCCCCACACCAGACAATTCTCTGATGTGAGGTTTTACTCTACCAATAGAATCCCTTCATAATGATCTGGGAATCAAGATCTTTATGACGAGCTCCACTATTGGTTTATTGGGTGAGTCACCCTTTTTGTGCCTTAATTTCCCCAGCTGTAAAATGGGGAAGTAGAATTTCCAAACCTGCCCCTTTTATAACGATTTTGAAGCTGTAAAAACTATATAAAGTGCTTTTAGTTCCTCTGATATGCATGACATAAATAAGTGGGATTATGATTAAGAACGAGAAACACAACTAGGAGGCAAACAGCTCCAGCATTAGGCCTCATGGCTTAGAGATGAGCAGGCAGGCCATTCTTCCCTTACATTCTTAGTCAAACTTGATTTATGCTGATTTTAGCTACACAAAGTCCACAGGCTAAAGGTCTAATTCAATGGCAACAATGTGGCAATTTTTCAGATTAAGCCAACTCCACAACCAAGTTATTTTTAAATGTGCCAGTAACTGTTATGCAGCTCGGTGAGGTTTAACACTTCTATACAAACCCAACTCACCGCTTTAAAAGGTTTCAGTGCCCCCAGTGAAAAACAATCCAGAAAGGTGACAAAGTGATTCAGCCATTCTCCATCTAAAGGACTTTGGAGACACACCCTCCCCCACCCAAAAGGCCACCTGTAGAAGAAACCACACAGCAAGACCTTCTCCCCCTTCTCTGAAAAGCCCAAACAGCAAAGGGACTTTGAAAGAAAAAAAAATCAATCAAAACACAGTTTTAGCAAAAGGGCACTAGCCCAAGACTTTCCCATCCCTACAGACATAGGCACCAAGTCCATTGTCTCTATCCAACTGAATACTGGGAGACAAGAAGGTTCACAACTTGAGAGGGGGCTTCAGGGACCATCTGAGGTCACATGAGTCTACAGGGCCACATCCTGAAAAGAGAAGGAAGAGTAACAGGGATTGGTCCCATAGTTAATTATAGAAGGGCTGGAGCTAGAGGAAACAAATGTTTGAAAAGAAAGGGTAATTTGGGAGAAAAATGGAAAGCAAGTCTGCTATTCAGACAGAGGCCAAAGCTGAGTGTCTTTGTCCAAGAGTCTGGGAATCATTGCCATAGTAAATTCTTAACAATATATAAACATTTGTTTTATTGACAGTCTAGGCCTTAGCCTGTATTTGACAAGCAAGCCTAATAATAGCACCATGGTTAGATTCATCTTTCTTTACATTTACTTGCAGTTTATTAGAGCAAACAAGGTCAGGTTTGCTTCATGTGGATGACGTCCTATACAAAATCTGCTACAGAAATTTAAGTGAAAAGTGCGAGGAAGTTTTGGAAAATAAAACTATGCCCATAAACTAAACTGTATTAGTAACATGAAGAGTCAGATGGCAGCGACTCAAAAATGGAGAACTCAAACTGAATGTATGTGCACGATGGCATTATCACGAAAGCCATTATTTGTTTAAAAAACAAAACAAAACAACAAACCACAATGCAAGTTCTAAAAATTACTTTGGCTCAATTATTAAGCGGCACGATTCAATCTTTTCATGTACTACACTTTTTCTCCCCCATCCCAGGTCCATTTAAAGAATAAGCCCTATCCACAAGGAAAATAACACAAAGGTAGTTTTAAAAACTGATTCATAACTGTGTAGCCTTTGAATACATCACAAGTTGGTTTTGAATACCAAAAATATTTGACTAGTTAAGATCAGAAATGTTACACAGAAGACAAGGTAGGGTTCTAAATCACCTGGCTAAACAAATTACAAATTTTAGAAGGTATGAGAAAGAACCCTAAACACAGAATCTCTCCTTACATCATTTCAAGGAAATAAATTTCTGTAAAAATATATACAAATTTTTACAGATATAAACACATTTACAAGGTTTTTTTTGTTCTTTTTTTTTGGGGGGGGAAGGTTCTAAAAAGTTTGTCTATACAACAGTTAATTAATATATTGTAACTCATCCATAAGTATCACCAGAGTAATAAACTCACTCAACACCAAGCCAAAAAAACAAAAACAAAAAAAAGAAAAAAAAGAGAGATTGAGAGAACAGGTAGGTATACCTGGGTACACTTGGAATTTGCCTCCCACCTCGAGCCACACCACTTTCACTGTGATACTTTAAAAGAAGATTCCGGTCATAGTCATGGAAGGGAGAACTTAGGGCCATGGCATTGTTAGTGCTTTTTAAATCCTGTAAAACTACTGAATTCAAGGGAGATTTCTCAAACAGTTCTATGACTAGGAAGCCTAAGGATCACTGTTATTTGTTAAAGAAGAAAGTTCTCTCAACCCTATCACTAAATCTCTTCCTGGTCTTCCCCCAAGATCTGCCTGTTGCTGAGACAGACAATTTTGCTTCTTTCAGATGGCTGTTCTTCTGGGAAGCAGGGTGCATTTTCCACTAGTATTTATTCTTATCCAAGTCCCCTTCTGCCTCTACCAAGAGGTAGAATACCACTTCCTTTTCCTGCTAGTACTCAGTGCTCTAGAAGGATTCGTGGATGTTCTAGCCTGGGTAGCTTGATGTCCAGCTTCATAAATACTTCTAATTTCACAGCAGAAGTGTGCAGTTTTGGTGCCTGGAGTTGGTTACAAGTCATTTATTGCACTTACAAGGCTATCTTATTAGATATGCCAAACCAGCTCCTACTCCAGCAACACCGGCAAAGGCGAGCAGCACATTTCTGATGCCACCTTCTAGGTCCTCTACATGAAAGAATTCCACAAACCCCTCCTAGAAAAGAGAAAGGGAAAACAAAAAACAAATTTTGAAGTGGACTCTCACTGGCTCAGACCATGATTCGCCAAGAGGATGAACATGACAGTGAAAGAGCCTCATCAGTTAGGCTCCTATCTAAGAAATCAACATTCTACACCTAGGAGAGTGCCTGAGACTGCAAGGGGGCAGTTACCATCCCCACCTCCCCTTCCCTTTCCTCCAATTCTGCAGTGACCCTTGGCTTCAGACTTACCCAGCCCTTTTGCTTGATCAGCCAGTCCCTTTTTGTCTTGACCAGTACATCTGTTAGGCTTTCTGCTAGTGGGTCTATGCAACTTTCCTGGTTTATGCTCTTTAAGTGCTTTGCCACAAAGGCACCAAAAGAAATGAGAGTCACAATCCGGCCCCAATTCGTTACTCCATCACTGAACACACAAGTTACCACTCGAGACACAGCTTTAATATCCTCTTCATTCTTGATGTCCAGCTTCCGAAGCATGCCTAAAAGAAAAAGGGAGGGTCACCGACTTGCATCACTTCTGCCTCTAACAGCACTCACTGTCTTCTTTTGTATCCCCTGCACTTAGCACAGTGCCTGGCACAGAGTAGGTGCTTCCTGAATGTTTACTGATTGATGGACTTTTATCTTTCTCTAAGCTCCTCGAGGGGAAGGGCTGTCTTTGGCTTCTTTTTGTCTCCCCAGGGCTTGGCACAGTGCCTGGCACATAGTAGGCGCTTAATAAATGCTTATTGATTGACAGCCTCCCTCCACTTCCCAGGGACCTTCTTCGGCCAGAATCCGTCTGGGCCCAATACGAGGCCTACCCCTCCATCCTTCCCCCCACGATGGGCTTCCCACCCGTTCGGGGCACTCCTCGGCAGAGTCGCCATGTCGGCGAGCACAGAGCGGCTGCGCATGCACAAAGGTGGGCCTCGGCCCCGGCGGGGGGTGGGAGCGAGCGAGGCCACCCACCTTGGAAAGCCGTCTCGTGGTTGCGCTGGACGCCGTCCGCCACGCGCCGCAGGGTCTCCAGAGCCTTCCCGCTACGCAGGGGCTTGGCGTCCTTGGTGCCGGCCGCCTGCTCGCGCAGGTACCAGGTGATCAGCTCCAGGGACTGCTCGTACAGCTCGTCTTCCTCCTCCTCGACGGAGGGCGGCGTCGAGGGCAGCGAGCCGTGGGCGCTGCTCGAGGTGTCCCCGCCCTCTCGGGCCAAGGGCAGGGCCAGCAGCGACCGGCGGGCGGGCCGCTTCCCGGGGGGCTCGGGCTCGTAGCCGTCCAGCTCGTCCTCGGGGGACGTGACGGCGTCCGCGGCCCCGGCGGCGGGCAAGGAGAAGCGGCAGCTCCGCGAGAAGAACAACGGTCCCGGTGTGGTGGCGGTGACGTCGGGAACCTCCGCGCCAATGAGCGCGGTCCGCGGGGGCCCCCGGACGCCCGGCACCAGGTCCGGGAGACTCGCGCCACCGCTTCCGCTAATTAACTCCCCGGCCGCCGCCGCCGCCGCAGACGTCGTCGTCGTCCCCGCTTCCACTTCCCCGCCGTCGCGCCGCGGCGCCGAACTCTCCACGGTCGTTCCTTTGCCAGGAACCAGCAGGGGCGAGCCGGATGAAGGAGCGCTAGCCCCTCCACAGTAGAGGTTGAGGCCGATGACGGCGTTCTTCTTAAAAGGGCCTAACATCTTCACCAGCTGCCGCTGCGGTCGGAAAGTCCGGGAAGCACAGAGACGCGCGCTCCGAGGAAGCGGAAGTGAGGAGTGGGAGCGGCGTCTGCGGATCACAGTTATATCAAGCGTCACCAATGCGTCAGCGTGTGGCGGGAGGGAGCGGAAGGGGAGGAGAGCCGCGAGGGGGCGGGGTTCCCGCGGCGAAGGCCAGACACGCAGGGCACGTCGGAGGCGGCTCCAGGCGCTCGGAGGAGCGAAGATTGGTCTCTCGCTTCTGAGCCCCGCCTCGGTCGCGGGGCATGAATTAGGAGGGTCGGAACCTGGCTGTCCGCACGTCGGGCCCGGTTATGTAATCGGTTACCACAGAAATTCCGAGGTGTCTTTGTTTTCTGGCTCATTTTACGGGATTTTTCCGACAGCAAACAGGTCCCCAGGCTACCCCCCACCCCCGCTGTCTGGAGCCCACCCGCCACGTGATCCGGCCTCTCCCCTCTTGGGCCTCAGCTTACCCACTGCCAAGGCGGCTTTCAAAGTCCGGGGTCTGGATTAGTCGTGGATGGGGATGCGGATGAGGATTCGGAGACTGGAGACGTGGAAGGACTCGCGGGGTCCCTCAGTGGGCTCATGATCCAGAGAGTGGGTCCAGGCTTTAAAACCTTAGGCGAGAGCCCCTGCACTCCTGGGAAGAAGATTGCCTCAACTGAAAGGAAATTAATACTTGGGGGCCAGATGTCTTCGACCGAGGCCTTTCTGGATTTCACGAGGCTGGGATAGCTTTTGAAAACCCATCTCCATGCAACGATCCAGCATCAGATCTGGACTTAAGTAGTTCAATAGACATCTAATCTAGTCCATGAACCCGGGTATCTGAGTTCAAATCCTGCCTCTGATGCTTACTACCTCAATGACCTAGATCGAGTCACTTAACCTCAGTTTTTACCCAAAATTAGGCAGTTGGACTAGATGACCTCTAATGTCCTTTCTAGTTCAATGATCCCGTGTTCACTTCTGAAAAATAATAAATACCAAATTATTTTAATAGCTATTGCTTTATATTGTGGTTTGAGGTGTGGTAATACTTGCTAGTCTCCCCTTATTCCTATTTTTTCCCCATTATTTCCTTTGAAATTTTTTACTTTTTGTTCTTCTAAATGAATTTTATTATTGTTCTGTCTAGTTCTTTAAAGCAACTTCTGAGTAGTTTGAGTGGTATAGCAGCAAATCTATAAATTAATTTAGGCATTGTCATTTTTATTATCTTAGCATGGACCAACCATTAATATTGAATCTTTGCACTTAAATCATTTATTTCTATGAAAACTGTTTTGTAGTTGCATTTATATAAGCCATGAACATGTTAGTTTAAGTTTGTAGATTGATTCTCAGCTGTCTACTTTATGCATTTTGTAGTTATTTTAAATGGAATTTCTTTTTCTATTTTTTTGTCAGTATCGTATAGGAAAGCTAATAATTTTGAGGATTTATTTTGCCTTTTGCTGTTTTATTGCAATTATTAGTCACCTTGATTAGTTTCTTTGCTGATTCTCTGGTGTTTTCTTTTTAAAATATATTTTCCTGATGTCTTTTCTTGCTGACATTTCCCCCTGCATCCCCTCCTTCCCTCGGTTAAGTATCCCTCATAAAAATAATTTTTAAAAAGTTGAAAGAGAAAAAAGTCCAGCAAAACCAATTAAACATAAATTGGACAATTACATGTAGGATACTATATCCACAGATCCTCCTTTTCAAAAGAGGAAGGGTATATCAGTCAGTAAAGCATTATTAAGGACCTACAGTGTGTAGAGCACTGAGGATACAAAGAAAGGTAAAAGATAGTTCCTACTCATCAGGGGCTCACTATCCAGTGGGAGGAGACAAGATGAAAAAAACTATGTTGTGTTGTTGCTGGGTCTCCATGACCCCATGGAGCATAGCACACTTGCCAGGTCCTTTTATTCTCCACTATAGTCTGTCCAAGATCATGTTGTTTCCATGACACTATCCATCTCTTGTATTCAGTCTTTTCCAATATCATGGCCTTTACCAATGGGTCCCAACTTCTCATTATCTACCCAAAATATCTCATTTTCTTTCTTTCCTTACCTCTTCTTATAATTACTGTGCCTAATTGTATATCATCAGATAATGTCCCTACATGGATGGAGGGAGCTAAGTGGCTCAATGGATAGAGAGTTGGGCCTGGAATCAGGAAGACAAGTTCAAATCTAGCTTCAGCAGCTTACTAGCTGTGTGACCCTGGGCAGGTCATTTAACTCTGTTTGCATCAGTTTCCTCATCTGTCAAATGAGCTGTAAAAGGAAATAGCAAACCACTCCAGTGTCTTTGCCAAGAAAACCCCAAATATGTCAGGGAGAGTCGGATGTAATTGAACTACAACAACAAATCAGGACTTTAGAAAACCTTTGTTGAGAAGAATTTTTGTAGCATAGGTATTAATTATTCTATTTATTATATGTATTTATATTATTATTTGGGGATACAAAGGGAATACAGAGGTAGATAGAATATGTCCTTCTGTCCCCTTGTCCTCTGGATAGGAAGCTCCTTCCCCTGTAGTGGGAGGTGATCTCAAATATAATATTATATAATATATATTATATATGTGTATAATAGAATTCACTTGTAAATCCATATAGACCAAGATTTTTTTTCTTTGATTTAGTTAAGATGGCTATTTATTGTTTTGTCAAATTGTATAATTATCTATTTCCTTTAAATATTTATTTTTGCTAACATTTTGTATAAGTCTTGATAATTCTCATTATTTTCTCTATTCATTGTGACTTTTTGATCTTCATAATGTGATTTTCCTTTCTCCTTTAAAAAAAGTCAAGTTAGCTAATGGCTTGTTGATTTTATTATTCTTTTTAAAAACTCTTTGTTTTGCCCATTAATCAGTTTATCTATTCTATAATTTAAATGTTTATTCTTTTGTGTTTGTTTTGGGATTGTTAGATTTTGTATTTTTTAAAAATTGCTAAGCTCATGACCTGTTTTAGTTTGTTTTCAAATATGTTTTCAAAGATAGAATTTTTCCTCTGAGGACTAGTTTAGCTGCATCCTATCAGTTTTGATATGTTGACTCATTATTTTCTTTATCTATTATTTCTGTTGTTTGTCCTTTGACATTTATTATCCTGGATATCATTACTTAGTTTCCTTATAAGTCTGTATTTTAATTATCAGTTATTTTTTATTGCTTTGTGATTTGTAAAGGGCATTTGCCTTTTTAAATTTATTTCTTTGTGTCCTAGAACATGATGAATTCTTAAGGTACTGTATGATGTTGAGACTATGCTTATAGTATATTCACAGTCAGAATTCTCTAATATTCTCAGTCAGAACTTGTCATAGAAATTTAATTTCCAATATACAGTTTTCCCAACATTCTGTTTAGCTGTTTTCCTTTTTAATCTTTCAGTTAAATGTATTTGTCTGTGAAAGAGGACTGTTAGAGTTTCCTATATTTATCATGTTATTATCAATGTTGTAGTTTCTTAAGTTTTTTTTTTATTAACTTAGATCCATATCATTTGATGCATATTTAAAAGAATGATATTGTTTCATTGGCTATAATGCCTATAAGCATAATGAAGTTTCCTAGTTTGTTTCTCTTGACTTTGTCAATTTTTATTGTTTCCTTTTCTAAAATCTTGATTGCAACTAATGCTTTTGGGAATTGCCTGAAGCATAACTTTTATTCCGGCTTCTCATTTTTAATTTCTTTGTATCTTGTGCTTTAAATGTGTTTTTGATACAATAAATTGTTAGACTTTGTTTTCTTATTCATCCTGCCATTCCCTTTCATCTTAGTGGGGAATTTAATGCATTCATATATAGGATGGTAAAAGCTGTTAAATTTGTATTTTTTGTCTTCATTCCTTTATATCAATCCCCAACTCCCACCCCCCTTAAGTCATGGATTTGCCAGTTTTTCTATCCTCCTTCCTCTTTCCCCTCCCCATGACCTTATTAACCTGCCCTGGCCCAAAATCCTTGAGTTTAATTTCAGACTTTGGCTTTTTTTTTTTAACCTTTCCCCTCCCCAGTCCAGATAAGGTTAAAAAACAAACAAAACAAATCAAAACAGGCCTACTTTGCTCCAAGTATTCCCACTTTCTTAGTTTTAGTAATATTCCTTTTCTCAGAAGTGTTCATTCATCCCCTTTATTTCTTTTCCTTTCTTGTCTATTTAAGAATATTATTTCTCATTCAGGGGCTTTGTTCTTATAGGTTCTTTCTTTGTCTTCATACCAGGTCTGGCTTCTACAAGATGAAAGCCTTGCTCTCTTCTCTATCCTCCCATTCAGTTTTGGATATCACCCACACTTTTCCTCATTTCTCTCTTTTTAAGGGTTGTCTTCTGAGGCTCTTCCGTTCTAGACACAATCATTCACCAAAGAGGCAGTGTGGCCTGGAGGAAGATGCTGTATCTTGTATAGTTGAACATCTTTTTCTTCTCTGTGCCCTTTTGTTCACCACCTGCCCAACCCAACGCACATACTTCTATCTCCCTCTGAATCTATGTCCTTCTGTCGTGGCTGTGACCCCATGACCTCTTAGTATCTTGGGCAACACTCCCAGACTGTAAGCTGCTGAGTACCCTTTTCCATTGAAATTGTATTTGGACCTCTCATCCAGGGAAACTCTAGAAACTTCAGTATCTGACTTTTTTTGAAAATCTTCCCAGCTTATGTCCCAGTCTGAGGAAAGCCGGGAAACTTATGTATCTGGCCTGGTTTGCTTTCCAGAAAAGGTCCTTAGATTTATTTCCTACAAGCATTCATGCTAACAAAACAGAAAACGTATAAAAGATTTTCTTTATAGAACCAAAAAGTAGAAAGACTTCATTCTTGAGTTCATAAATAATAAAGAAAACTTCCATTTCCATGGGGTCCTCTTTAGTGCTTCAGACTTATACTTTTGCACTATGGAGCTTGGGTTAAGAGTTGATATCCTTGCTGGGTCATGGCAAAGTAAACTTCCATTTATTTACTGTTCAGCGACTTGTGAGTGCTTCATTTCATGGCAATACGGACCCTGAATTAAGAGAGTGCTGTTAGACCCCCCCATCTGACACCTTACCTCTCAATCTCTAAGTCTCTGGCAAAGATCATTCCATGTCATCTTGGGATCTGTGATAGGTATGAGTCACCTTCAGAGCAGGCCCCCTGCTAGTTTCCATAACTGGATTATAAGATCCTTGTATACCCTGCACTTGGCACAGTATCCTTATACAGTGTTTAGCATAGTTCCCAGCACAAAATTATCACTTATTAAATACTTGTTGACCAACAGAACTTAAATTGTGAAACTTGTTACATAGGAGATGAAAATATTTGTTATGTAGATGAAAATTTAAGCCTTCCCAAAAGGCTTAATTTATGATAGATCTGTGTTTCAGTACTTCAGTCTGATCTTATGAATGCAGTTAGACTTTCCCAGGTGTACAACCTGTATCTTATCCATATTTTGCCATCCTTTGAGACTCCTGTTCATGTCTTCTTGTGGTAGAAGCAAAGGTCTGTTCACCATGTTGGAAGCCTTTCTCCAGCCATCAACCTTTTATCTCTCCCCCTCAATACATAATCAGCCACCCTCATTTTTCAGTCATACAATTTCTGCATCTCTTATGCATGCAGATCTCTTGATGATATCCTGTACACTGATTATGTCCTCCCTGTATGTCTTTGTTTCCCTTTGGGTCAACTGCAATTTTGATATTTTAAGAATTTTGGGATTCCACGTTTCTAAGCTGTACAGTATCATCAGAAGAATATGTGCTAAAAAGATAGGTTTGCATGTTAGAGAGCAGCTGGGGATAACTGAAAGCACTAGAGCTTCCTAAATGCATTCCAGACTTCGATCTTCCTCCTATTCCATTCTGTGTCCTTCTGTTCAGTTCCCTGTCCAAGACAGATGTACTAATAAACTGCCAGACTAATCTTACTGTCATTGTCATGAATTTAGGACCATAGATTTAGAGCTGGAAAAGGCCTTTGGGGCCATCTGGTCCACATCACTCATTTTACAGATGAGGAAACTAAGACCCTGAAAAATTAAGTATTTTGTCTAGGATCACAAATGTAAGTGGTATACATGTATGTATATGCATATATGCACATGTATGTATATGTAACACACATATATGTAAAAGTCTATCTTAAAGTATCTTGTATATCTTAAAGTACCATGTAAATTATTAATAATATTATTACTAAGTGGCAGAGGCTGGATTTGAACCCAGATCCTCTGATTCCAAAGCCACTTTTTGTTCCACTATGCCATTCTGCCTTTCATGTGGAGTGGTGACCCTGTAGTACTCCTGGGCTTTATGCAGTCAGCACAGTATCATCTGTAAATAGGAGTATCTGGAGAACCTCAGCCTCCACTAGCCATTTGGCTTCTGCACTGGCCATTCTCTATGACAGAGGTAAACACCGTTGGCAAGTATACACCTTTCCTCCCCGCATTTTATATTGTATTTGACATTGATAAATGGAGGATTATTGAACAAAGTTATCTCTGTGGTGCATCTGTCTGGGAATCTTTTATAATCTTATTATAAACATAAGACATTTTGTTGGAAGAACACCTTTAAACCCTAATTTTGCTTCACTGAGTTTTTTTGGGGGGGTTTAATCAATAAACAAAATTGGATCTTGTTTTGTCTGCACCTTTCAGTCAATCAAATTACTGGCGAGATGTAGTATGTTTTAGAAAATTCAAAAACCTGTCTCCTCCTACTTTCATTAAGGATGCCCTCAAATTGTTCTCATAAAATTTTAAAGATATGATTACATTTTTTTGATACTATTACTGTTCGTGATTTTCCCCAGTTGTTTAGATTATCTTTTAGATAGCTTGACAGTTGATCCTTCTATGTCTTAAAGTTGTATGGTGGTGAATCATGAAATAACAGTAGTTTCAGAAGAAATAAAGTTAAAAGGTCAAATAATCCATTTGAGTCACTGCAAGGGCAAAGGAGAGGTGTATGGTGGGTGGAGTAGATTGCTATATATTAACAAAGAAGAATTATGTGGAAGCAAAGGATGATGTCACGAAAACATATGATTGGAAAAAATGGACTGATCATATGGCGATAGCAAGACACAACTTGTGTTAACAGTCTTTGTGCTCTTTTAGTGTTCATGCTACGTCAAGACACCTGGACCATGTTCTCTCCCACAAAACATCCTCTGATACATCCAAAACCCTAAACTTTTATGGACCTCTCTGGAAGATTTGTAAGCAGACCCAGATAAGAGTTACAAGATGAGGAGGAGTGGATAGATTTGTGATCTGGAGTACCCACATCAGATATACTGCAGTAAGCATATGGTCTAGTCTTGCTGCCCATCCTGGCTTCTTTTTCTTAAATGTCATTTCTGTGTCTAATACTTCGGGGACTTAGATATTAGTCCAGCTCTGATGACTCCATTGTCCTAAATTATGAAAACAAGCTATTATAGAAATGCTTGCAGGTTCGTTCTATTTTTCATCTGTTTGTTTTTTTCCTGATTTCATTTCTAAATGCTCTCCAGATTCATCCTACACCAAACAATTCTGATATATTATGAGATATTATTGTTCATAATCTTTCACCACCATCCTCTGTAAGGCCTACAAATTACTTTATGTTATAAATTGATGTGTCTCGATGACCATGTGACAAGGTGATCAATATTTGCTGGCTGATATGATTTTTGGGCTTTTTTGCCAACCTTGTGGCGATGATTATATCACAACGGTTAAGAGTAGGGAATAGTTATTAGCCATATTAATTTCTGTGTGGTCTGAAGACTAAATTACATCTACTACCAGCCTAAATGTAGCCCAGTGCCTTTGATCTTTCTTTTAATCTTTGTATAGAGACTTGAGTGTATAGGAAATGATTCATAGGTGACAGAGGGAACAGAAATTTTGAGCATTCCACCAGAAATAAAAGGAGTTGGTTGGTAGCAATTTTTTCCCCTGACAGTGTTTGGACTAGTTCCCTTTTCACTTTATGTACAATACACTATGTGATCACAACATTCTAAGAGTTTGAATCTATGCACATCATGGGAATTGACTTGAGAGGTTAGAAGATTCCTGCATGGTAGCAGCTCTGATTTAGTGGATTTTGTATTTTAATATTTTGAGCAATATCTCATTTCCTCTCCTAAAGTGGAACCTGGCCAGTGAGAGTTTAAAATGAACTCTGCTGCTTAGAATCAAATGCTGAAGAAAAGTATGTCATAGGTTAGAGGAGTGGTACCACCATTTGTAGGCTTGAGCAATCTGTGGTGGCCAGCAGGGATATACTGGAGTAACTGAAAAAGCCTGGACTGGTGGCTACTGGTGTCTTCCAATATAACACTAGGCTAATTAAAACCCTTCACTGGATAATTAATGTAGTGACATGCTGTTTCTTTGTGTGCTTAAGGAAGACAGTATTGAACCAAAAAGATCACATGGGTATAGAAAACCTCATCAACCACTAGATTGGTCAGAAGGGAATATATTTTTCAGTCTTTATAACCCATTAAAAAAAGAATAATGCAAAATGATCCTTAATCTTGTTTCCCCCTACTACTTCTTTAGTGACAATGACAAGAGCCATGAAAAAGGAGATAGAGAATGCTAAAAATCAACATCGATTGTAGATAATCTATTACTTTTACTGCTGATACCCTAAATGTGAGATCCTTGTCCAGTGACAAGTGCAATAAAATATTGAAGGAAAATAATTACATCCATGTGGACATTCTAATTATAAATGAAACTATATAATATATATATGTATAAATGGGACATTTAGTCATTTTACCTTGCATTCTTCATGATAAGCCTAAACACAGAGAATACCATGAAGATAATTGTAGTTTTTATAGCAATAGCTGTTGTAGAAATAAGAAAGTATAAAAAGTCTATGAAGAACTTAAAATCCTGCAAATCACATCAATATACATATATTGATGCTTGGTGATTTCAGTATGATGGTAGATATAGGAAAGGACAGTAAAAAGATGTTCAAAAATGAGGATGAAGTAACAGGAGGTCAAGGTCTTTTGACTTCAGAAGCTTCCTGCCTATGGATCATCAATTCATTTTTCAAGGAAGGAGCTAGAAAGTGCTAGATGTGGTGAGTACGAAACAACTGATAGTATCGTAATAGACAGGAAATGACTGGTTAAACATGTGGGAGCCATTCTGGAATTAGCTGGCTATGTTGGGTCATTCTGTCATCTCACTGGAGCAAAGGTCAGAAATCAGCATTAAACTAGATCAAATGCCAAAGATGACAAAACCTTCCCTTGCCTTGCCTTCTCTTTCCGTTCCCTTTTCCCATTCCTTTTCCCCCCTTCCCTTTCTAGTATCAAGATATTAGGAGACACCCTGTTTTCCAAAGCAAAGGTCCAGTAAGCAAGCTGTGCCCTGAGTTTGGCATAACAACAATCCTTTGTGTTCACCCTCTAGATGATTTCAACCACAGCAAAACCCCAGAGTTGTTTCAAATAATTATTGCATTGCTTTGACCAGCATCAGGTGTTGTATCAGCTTGGACAAATACTTGCTGTATCCAAGTTCTGGTCGTGAAGCCCTACTGTGAATCAAACTTGTGACATTGTTGCTGTTACCATTCATTGTAAGGGTTACATCTCACTGTGCAGCCAGTGGCGTACCTACTGAGATTTGGCCACACTAAAGCAGGTCCCTGCACCAAAGCCCCGGCACATGTGTCTAGATCCTTCCTTGCTTGCAAGCCATTTCCCTCACTTTGAAATTAAACTTCTGATTAATTCCTGACTCTCCTGTCTCTAGTCTGCTCTGTTTAGCTCCAACCATCCACTGGTTAGAGGCCAGTTCAGTATAGTTGATACTATAAACATTTATTAAGCACTATGGGAAATAAAGAATTTGTAAAAGATTCATGTAGCTTAATAGATAAAACAAACATTTATGGTGTCATTTAATATCCAGAGTGTAACTCATATTAACTTGTATGATAAAAAAAAATTGGGGGGGGGGCAGGTCTGGGGTGTATGGAGCTGTGATTTCATTGTTGTAAGAAACTCATAGTGAGGAAATTCCTTCTACCAATGCAGATCAACAACTATTCTGCAATCTGAGGTCTTAGAACATTTCCTGAGGCACTCCAAGGTTAGGTAACATGTCCAGGGTCACACAATCATACAGAGGCCTCAAAGCTAGGTCTTCCTAATTCCAACGCCAGCTCCCAATTCACTTTACTAACTTGCCTCTTTCAAATTTATTGCATGTGTGTGTGTGTGTGTCTGTGTGTGTGTATGTGAAAAACACACCTGAGGTTAGCTTCTACCAAAGGTGGAGGGTCAGAGAACACTTCATGGAGGACATGTCTTAAGATATAAAGTAGTGGCATCAAACCCAAATGCAAACAGAGGCCAGTGATCTGTATGTAAAGATACCTCTAGGCCGTATAATAACTTAGTTTTTAAATGTGATGTTATCTATATTTATTGTATATTTATTTTATTAAATATTTCCCAATTACATTTTAATTGGGCTTAAGTGCATGTTTGACACCTTTACTTTAAAGTATGGGTAGGAATTCACCAAGCGAGAAAGGGGAGAGAGTACATTCCAGGCATAAGGGACAGAATGAACAAAGGTTGGGGAGGAGATCACAAAACATACCCAGGAGGCAGAAACCAGACAAGTGTGAGTATTGTGTTTATGGGTGGAGAACAATAAAAGATGACTGGAGGCATAGGAACTCTAGCTTTTGAGGTCGTCAAAGGTCAAAGGTCAGAAGAGCGACATGAAAGAACTACTGGATTTGGAATTAGAGGATGGGGTTCAAACTGTGGCTCTTTAACTCAAATTTCCTGTGTACTAGTCACTTTCTATCTAGGCTTTAATTTCTCCATCTAGAAGATGAACGCCAGGTTGAACTGGATACTCTGTGATGACTCTTTAATTCTAAATTCCATAATCCTATGCAGAAGAAAGATTATTCGAGTAGCTATATAAGAATATATCTGAGCAGTAAGACAATATAGTTATGGTGACCATCTTTTTTGAACCACAAATTATAATGCATGTATGGTGTGGCAAAGCAAATTCATTTTTGCAAAGTTTCATTAAAATCACATTTTCTTATCTCAAAGTTGGAAGTGTCCCAGAAAATCTAAGGTGTATAGTTGCTTTAAATGTGATTGATCCCTATAAATTATGGTGGTAAAGGGGGTAGAAGGAACAGAGAATTTATTCACCAAATCCTGAAACATGAAAATTAGGGGATACTCCTTGGAACTCAAAATAGGAGATTTTAGGGGAAGGAAAGTTCATCCTTTACACAGCAGAACTCTGCCCCATCAAGTATTAACAGACTCAAAACAGAAATAGTAAACAGACATTCTTTGACAGGCATTCCAAGATCAGAACTGACTAAAAATGCAATTTTTTTCAGTTTAGCACACAGTATGATAGTTTCAGATTCCTTCATTATCATCAGCTTTAAGCAATACCTATTGAGCCTCTACCAGAAGGTTTATGTGTCTGAATTCAAATGGAAGATGCCACATTTAGAAAAGAAAATGGTGGTCACCAAAAGCCAGCACAGACAAACCATCCAGAATGTGCCATGCCAAACCAACTCTTTGTCAGAGTTATGTTATACAGTTTATCTGCATTTTGACAAGTGATTTGACAGTTTCTGGATGACCGATTTCTGGGTACATTGTAGAGGGTATTTCCAGGTACAAGCTAGCCTAAATGACTTCTGAGATCCTTTCCACTTCTGTTATTGATTTCTGCCTATCAAAACCCTACTCCTTCAAGGCCCAGCCCAAATGCCACCTTTTCCTCTAAGCCTTCTCTTGCTGTGGATAGACTTTCAAGTACTACATAAACAACAGCTCCAGTGGGAAGTAACCTTTCCCATGTGCTGCCACAGTCCTCTGAATCTCTTACAGCCCTTATCACATGCTGGTTAGTATTCTATTCATGTGTGTGATTTTGGGTTTTGTTTTCTTTCTTTCACTAGCACAGGAAAACTTCCTCCACCAGTGTGGATCAGCCCCTGCTTGGAGTCTTTGACAGTTTCCCTGAGTGGGGGGATATTGGGAGGATAAGAGACTTGCCCAAGATCACACAGTCAAACTGTGTCAGAGGTAGGGCTGAACCTGAAGCTGCTCTCCCTAGCCACAATGCCTCGGTGCCTCTCCCTGTGATGTCTGCTTGTAGATTATATGCTAGAAGGCAGGGACTGTGTTGTTCACCTTTGCATCTTCCAGAGTGCCTTACATATACAAGCCACTAAGAAAATGTCTAATTGAATTGAATGGTCAGAGACAGACTACTAGACTGGATGGACCATTGGTTTGATCCAGTATGATAATTTTTATGGTCTCATTTTTCTTCCTAATAAGGATGTCCATTAATATGACTATTTCAAAACTGGTATATCATCAGAAGCTTTGGGGGGTGAAATATGTGTAGGAGGGGTTATCACTGGCTTTCTCTTGCTAATTAATTAACATGTTAATTAAGCAACTGGTCTGTAGGCAGAGCCCTGCAGGATGGGTTGAGGGCAGAGGAAGGAAGGAGGAAAGTAGGAAAAGAGGAAACAGCATCTTTGCCCTTACAGATCTCTGTGTAGTAGTGGAAATAGGGTGCACAGATGAAAAACACAGAAGACTTGCAAAGGAATAGAAACAAAAATTATATCATCAAGGTAACCTGGATAATTCCAGAAAGAATCCAGAGCAACCAACTAACTAGAACCAGGAAAGAGCTGGTTTGCAATAAGAACGGTAAGAGTAGAGAGAGGCCTCTTCAGAGGGAGCAGAAGTCCAAAGGAATTCTCACCCTTTAAGGACCCATCTCTCTACTCTCTACTTTTGATGAGAGCTACTAATGAACTATAATGAAGGGAAGGGCAACAGAAAGCTGATACTGCCCAATTTGCTGGGTAGCTGACAAAGGCCTCGCTGGGTAGGACCTCACTGAACCATGTGGAGTCATGTCATCATGAGGAAGAGATAGAAATGCCAGAAAAAGGTAAAAAGGAAGAAAAGAACCCAGGGAAAGCTCTGGAAAGGGCACAGGGATTTAGCATCAAACACAGCCTGACACTAATTGTATGAGTGTGGAAAAGTCTCTTGGCCTCTCTGACTCATTTTTCTCAGCTGTAAAAGGAGGATAATAAAACCTGTAATACTTTCCTCATAGGACTGTTGTATGGATTGAATGAGATAATGTAAATGTGGGCCTTAAAGCCCACACAAGTGTCCACTATCATTATTATAGTTTTTGATAACGAGAATTGTTAAGATCTGCCCTTTCAAGGTCATAACTGAGTTTCTGGAGCATTATAAGGCCTCTCATCCATCATCTCTGCTGCTCTGTTAGGAGTAAATGAAGCTGGCAAAAGCCTAGGCTGCAAGAAAGAGCCAGTGACAGCCCCCTAGGCATATTTCACCCCCCAAAGCTTCTGATGACATGGCAGTTTTGAAATAGTGCTGTTATTTCTGAGAACTTACTTCACATTCTACAGAATCGGAAATGAGGAAAAACTTCAGGCCCATCTAGCTGAGACTTCCCTCTCAGGCTTGCTGACTGAGCATTCTTAGGTTCCCCACTCCTAAACACAGTAACCTTGCTATTCTGGCCAAGCACCAGCTGCAAAGGTCTTTTCACCAACATATTCCATGAGCCCCGGGTTTATGTTCCCATTTTTTGGTACTTCATTTCCTCCCCCCCCCACCTATTCCACTAAAGAGTTTTGGTGCCAAAAATATTTAGGAAGCACGGTAAAGGAAAGAGCCCTGGGTAACTAAGCGTGTGGTGGAAGTCCACTCCCCCCCCACCCCCAACCTCCCATGAGGCTCCCTAGCTGGGCTCTCCTCCACAACCTGTTTGAGCAGCAAACACTTTCTGCTCCAGCCAAACTGATCTTATTTTGCACCAAACACACTGGACCCACTCACCTTAGCATTTAAGACCATTCTTTCCGCCTAGAATCTCCTGCTTCCCTTCTAAGTCATGCTATTCCTTCAAAAGCCTAGTTTATTCTCATCTCTTTTATAGAGTCTTTTAGCAATTGGCATATGCTATCATGTATCATTACTAAATTCAAAAAATTCAATTTATTAAATACGTATTAAGCATCTGGGCAGCTAGGTATCAAAGTGGTTAGAGCACTGGGCCTAGAGTCAGGAAAACTCATCTTCATGAGTTCAAATCTAGCCCCAAACACTTACTAGCTGTGTGACCCTAGGCAAGTCACGTAACCTTGTGTGCCTTAGTTTCCTTATCTGTAAAATGAGCTGGAAAAGAAAATGGCAAATCACTCCAGTATTTCTGCCAAAACTCCAAATGGGGTCATGAAGGGTCAGAATCGACTGAAAGGTCTCAACAGCATTAAACACCTACTGTATGTAGAGCCATGGTTGCTGCTTTCAAAGATTCAATGCAGAATCTAATAGAGGAATATTTCAAGAATTTGTGATTGATATTGGAAATCACAGTCCCTCATATACTTTTGTTAGACAATCTTTAAATAGTTGCTTTGGCAGAAGAAATTCATCCCCTGGTGGCCAGCTCTTGTAGGATGAGCCTCTCTAAACCTAGTTAGACTGGTCCAGGGAAAAGTTACAGTCTGTCACCAGGCCCATGTAGGACAACCTTCCAAGTTGACAGAATCTGGTACAGATTGGGCTCCACTGACTTAGGTCTTAAGAAAACTCAGGGCCAACTTGAGAATGAGGCATATAAAATACTATTGGAGTCGTCTTTTTGTGTACACATGTTTTACCCACTAGACTGCTGAGGGAGGGAGATGAGCCTTGTTCTGCTAGGCCTCAGGGGGCTGAACTCTACCAGTGAGTGGGAGATGCAAAAGAAAGATTTATACTGATTGGAAGAAAAAAAATACTGACAAAGAAAGCTTTCCCAAAGGGGAACAGCCTGCCTGGGGGAGGTGGGAGGTCTCCCCTCACTAAAAGTCTTCCAGCAAAGTCCAGATGACTACTTGTTGAAGGTATTGTCGAAGGTGAGCTTGGTCAGTGACTGTATCAGTTGGCCTGGGTGGCCTCAAAGGCATCACTGCAATTTAGTATGACTCTGTCTATGGAAACGCCCTTGCAGAAAGGAGATGCTCAGTCCGAGTGAGTTGATGATGAGACCTTTCGTTGCTGCTACTCTCTGGGAAGGGATTTGGAAGGGAGTCCTCCTCACTAAAGAACTTTCTCTAACGCCTTCTGTGTCCAATGCAGTACAGTTGTCCATTCAGATCAAACACACAAACTTTTTACAGTGAGGTAACTTCTGGTTACGAATTATACATAAATTAGACGTGTTACAGATACGAAGTTTCAAGTTACTTAATTAGCACTATTTTCTTTTCCAGGTGTCTGGCTGGTCGTCTAGCTCCAAACCTAGTGACTCCTAGTTACCAGAGGTTAGTGACTACTAGTTTACCCTACTTTCCCCACCCAGACTCAGGTCAACTATGTTATTTAGTTCCTTTGGTCTGAATTGAAGCCATGTCCAATTTTGTTCAGGCCCTAGGTCCAGCTCCCAGTTTCAAGTCAAAACTCCTCTCCTCTTAACTAACTGAACCTTAGCTTGACTGGATCTTTTGGAGTCTACCCTCAGAAATTCCCTCAACAATGCACTCTAACTTAAACTTAACCAAATTATTCTTTTTTTTCTCTCTTTATGAACTGAATGCACTAGTCTTACTAACTGCCAAGCTCTTTTCATAACTCTTCCAGCAAACATTATTATCTAGGGCTCCGAATTTCCCACTTTCTTTCTTTTTAAAATTATGAACTTAACAACAAAAAGAAACAATCCAATACTGAAAGAACCGCAAAGGAATTATTTATAGAACTGTAAATTTATATTACATGCATTTTGCTTTTTAAATGTACATATTAAATTCAACAAGTCGGTAACAAAATTGTCCTGTTTCCAACCTATTAAGAATTACGGAATTCTACACTCCTTGACACCTACCCCTCCATATAATAGAGCCACATTTCCATTTTCTGCTTAGATATTATCACAAAACAGGGGCCATAAACCTGTCAGAACAGGCCTGCCAATGCTTATTGAGTCTAATTCATAGTTTCCAGGGCCAGTAATAACCCCTCACTCCAGAAAGTCTTTAGGGATTGGCTATGTTAGCCTGTGGCTAGGGGAATTAGATCTAACTGCCTTGTGGGTATGTAAACGTTTATCCAGGAAGGATGGGACCCAGAAAATGTTAGTGTCCTCTGTGCCACCTGGGGGCTGGGGTAAAACTTGAGGGGAGGCAGCGTTACCATTGTAAGCTAAATAACGACACTAACCAAAGTCTCATTCTTTGTGGCTACTGTACAGAGGACAATGCCTCAATCACACATAGTAGGTTTCAGTAAATTTTATGGAATGAATAAAAATTTGGAAGAAACAAAAGTAGGAATAGTTGGGAAAGTGGGCAATAAGGAGAGAGATGCATGGAAATGGGGAAGGTGCTTGCCCCTCTTCCTTATATACTTGACTTCTAATATATTCTGTCTCCCATACCCTGGGAAGCTGCCTTCCCTCCTCAGTTAGTAGCTTCCTACACAAAGTTTTCATTTTCAACTGAAGCAAAAATGTTCAGCTGGAAATGCTTGATGATGGTTTCTATGGCTTTTTATCCAGCAATTTACCTTCCCTACTATGCTTTACAGTTACAAACTGCTTTACATACATCATCCTTAAAAACTTTTTTTACTCAAATGCCTCATCCCCCAATTTTTTTTTTAATTCTGAGCTTAACATAAACTAAATAAAATGAGTACTTTCTTATACATAGTAGAATGAGAAAAGAGGGTTGTATATGAAAATGTGAATCTCTATTACTATATACATTATCTCATTTAATACTAAAAGCCAATAAGTTAGAGTATCATTTTAACTGTTTCACATCTGAAGAAAAAGAGGTCATAAGGTCATATAAGTATTAAATGGCAGAGGCAAAACAGGTACCTCAAGTCTTTTGACTCCAATGTTTTTTCTATTATACCATGCAACCTCCCAATACATTAATTAAATTACAGTATGAGTGATAGTCATATCAAATGCTAACTTAAGCATTCCTGGCATAGATAAGTAACATATCTAGAACTCAATTACACTTTGGACAGCTAGATTGGACATAACCACTGTGAAGGATAAAGTTTCTTTTGTAAATTTGGAGAGTAAACTGGGTTTTGCATTCAATATTTTCCAGGACAATGGGTAAAACTTTTTTCTAGCCCTGCTATTCACTAGTTATGATAGGACATTTAAACTCTTTGGACCTCAGTTTCCTCATTTTAAAACTGAAAGGGTTCAACCATGTGACCTTTAAGGCCTTTCCCAACTCTAAGTCCCCTGGGGTTTCTTGGGTTTGGTTTTTTTTTTTAGTTTATTTTAGGAGGGAATACATTCCCAGCAAGGGAATGTAGTGAGCAAATATACTGAGACAAGAAGCGTTGGGACCTGTTCTGAAAATAAAGAATAGTCCTGTTCAACAGGATGGTAGATTATGCCAAGAGGCAGTACTTGTAAGGCCCAATTAAAGGTTAGAGCCTTGGATGCAAGGTTATTCATCAGCTATCATTTTAGTTTTCTGTCATATGCAAATTTGATAAGCAGGCTATCCATGTTTTTCAAGTCACAAATAAAAATGTTGCAAAGAACAGGGCCAAGGGCACAACAGCTGATACCTGTGATGAGAGCTCCCTCCCGGCTTACAATAATTCATTCGTCAAAACACTTTCCATCCAGTCAACAGGCTCTTAGTTCATCCAACAGAACTTTCATCTATATCCCATCTTTCCATTTAGTCTACAAGAATGTCAGAAGAGACTGCTGGACGTCTTTATGTAGTACAGATGTCCTGTCTACAGTAGTCCCTGTCAAAGAAGTCACTTTGAGCCCTAGCTTCTTCATCAGTAAAATGGGAGTAATATTTACCAGCCCTACCTATTTTACAAAGTGATAACCAAATGAAACCAGCAGTAGGAAAATACTTTGTAAATTATAAAGTTCTATAGAAATCATCAGGAAGAGTCCATAGACTCACTCCATAAAGTTGTACTCTGACGCCTCATTCTGGCATATGCGTAGGTGATCCTGGGTTCTTACAGGCTATGTTAGGAAAGGGTAGGTGGTACAGTGGATAGATTGCCAGGCCTAGAGTCAGGAAGACTCCTCTTCCGAGTTCAAATCCAGCTTCAGACATTTACTAGTTGTGTGACCCTAGGTGAGTCACTTCACCATTTGCCTCAGTTTCCTCATCTATAAAATGACCCAGAGAAGGAAATGACCCAGTATCTTGTCAAGAAAATCCCAGATGGGGTCAGAAAGAGTCAGATACGACTGAAACAACTGAACAACAACAAAAAGTTCTACTATGCTGAAAAGACTGGGAATGTGGTTCAGTCAAGAGACTGAAAAAGTTAAATGATAGTTAGAAAAGTTAAAAGATAAATGAATTATTTTCCTTCCAAGGACCAGCCTGGCTAATCATGGAGAGGCTCATTAGCGGTAAGCTGACAACTTGGTGATGAATTATTTGGCCGTGGCAATGCATGAAACAAAGAAAAATACAAAACAGCCTTTGGTCTTGTGCAGCACTCACTTAAAGCATGGAAGGTTATAAAGGGGGAATGGACCTTAGAGTCATGGAGTCCACTGCCCTTACCTTACAGATGGGAAAACATCTGCCCTGGAAGTAGCAGAGTAGTAGAAGTGGGGGCAACGGGTGCCAGAGATGACAGGTTTTTATAAACATCAGCTTACCAGTTGTTACACTAAATGGGAGATCCTCAGCCAGTAACCAAGTGAACATATTACTGGAGGAGCTGAACATGACTCTTGATATTCTTGCAATAAATGAAACCAGAAGACAGAAAGAGGTCGTGACTGAACAGGAGGCCAGCTCACAGGCTCTTCGTAGAGGGCAAAGAAGAGTCGGGAGAATTGTGTTTTATCGTGGGCTCCAGGACCACGTGAAACATGTCGTCATTTCAGATTTGCAGTGCTCACAGTATTTGCAAAAAGATCACTGTGAAAATAATTCATTTATCCAGTGATGCTGAGAGGCAACCTGTTATGGGAGTGAGCTGGTCTTGGAGTCAGGAAGCTGGGTCCACGCCCCACCTCTGCCATTTACATGCTGAGTGACTTTGGCTGAAGTCACTGAGGTGCCTAGCGCCCTCAGTAACTTTCCAAGGCGGTAAGTTATGTCCTCCTGACTCTAAGGCTGGAGCTCTATCGGCTGAGGTAGAGAGACTCCACAAAGAACTAATAAGACCCTCCAGATTAGATCAGATTAGATACTTTGATACTCTGGGACTTTAATATAAAGAGGGCGATGGATGAGAATGGCAAAAAGTTAGAAAACGTGGATGAGGAGTAAGGAATGAGGCAGGCCAAACACTGCTTCATGCCTACATATTATGAACACTTCCAAGAAAATGATCAGAAAATAATGGACTTAACAATCATTGAACAACACAAAAAAACTGACTGTATTTTAACAAGGAAGTGACTTGTTATTGATGTGACTTTATCATGAATCAGCTGTATCAGTCAGTCCACCAACTTGTTAGACCAAGGAGCATGACTAATACAACGCAGAAAGAATAAAAATGAGAAAAGGATGTGGTATTCAATTAAAAAACTCTAAACTGATCTATTTCAACAAGTTATTTATATTTTTTAAAATGAGATCTGAAAGGACATCAATATATTAAAATAATTTAAACTATATAAATCAATTTCCCTAACAAGGAGACCAAATGAAACTAAAATCCATCTGTCAGTAAAAAGTTGGCTCACTCGTTGAGTGAAAGGATGTGGCAGCAAAGTGCAATGTAGATTCTATATAATTATAGAATATAATATAGAATATAAATTAATTTGTCAATTCATACAAAAGAATGGTAGAAAATTTAAAGCCATATTTCCTTACAAAAATGGAATTGATGGAAGGTAATGCCAATTTAAAGAAAGTTTGGCAAAAGTCCTGACTAAGCAAAGCCAACTTGAAGATAATTTAAAGATGAAGGTAGAAGGGGGACAAAGAGAAGGAGGACAGTAAAGATACACACATTTAACAAACTCTTTTCTCCATCAAAGACACTGAAGCTTCCATACTTAGACTCTAACATCAAAGTCCCAGAAAATACAAAGATGAGAAAAGCAGTCAGACTAGACCAAGTATGTACAAAAGGGGAAGCTCTATGGAGGCAGAATTGTGTGTGCCTTCAAAGATCTATTCTCTAGGTATTTGAAGGAGGAAAACATACCAAAAGTATGGAAAAAACTTAGACATTATTACCAAAAACAGACTAAGTGAACATTAGTAAATAATAGACCCACATGTGTACTTCCTCATCTAGATGAAATTTTTATTAAAATAATCTAGATATCAGAGTGAGGCTGACAACTTTGTGCAACTCTGTGTCCCTTAAGTCCAGTTCACACACGAGTCATCGCCCTGTGATGTCATTGATCCTTTTCAAAACAAAGAACAATTAGAAGGAAACAAGAAAACTTTCACAAATGGCATTCCAAAAATGACCACTTCTGAATCATCTCAAATGAAAGATACAGAGAATACAAAATCCTACTGTACTTGTTTGCTGACAATTAAAAAAAAATTGATTCTTTAGAGCAAAACATGTCCTTGAAGGCTTTCTACCAACAAGACAATTTTCTTGCATAGGCTAAAATTATATAATGTTCCCTGAAATATATAACAGAGATAACCTTGTTCAGTGACCCTCTGCTTGTTCAATGACCCATAGCTCACCTGCTTTACTCCAGTTCTGTGCCCAATTCATTGCCTTTTGAGGATTGATATGATGTAGTAGATGGTGAGCTGCAGTCAGGATGACCTGGTTTGAATCCTGCTTCAGACACTTACTGTGTGACCCCGGAAAAGTCACTCAAACTCTCAGAATCTGTTTTCTCAACTGTAAAATGAGAATCATAATAGCATCTACTTCACAAGCTTATTGTGAAGATCAGATTAGATAGCGTAAGTAAAAGTGCTTTGTAAACGTAAAGATGGTAAGACTCTTCAGATATTCCCTTCTGGGGATGACATTTTACTGACTGCATCAGCCTCTGGAACAATGAAGACCTTCCATGATGGGGTCCATAACCATTCAAAAGAGTTTGGCCTAACCTCATCCAGGAAAAACATAATGAGTGAAGAATACCTCTTATTCAGTTAATGATATATAGTTGAATGGCCAATCAACAGAGCTTATTCACCAGCATATTTTCTCAAACAGCCTTTGTAAAAAATAACTCATGTTTACCTAGTGATTTGAAGTTTGCAAAGTATTTTACAATGGATTATTTTCTCCAGGACAACTAAAACTATTGGCCAATTAAAACTAACTAAACTAAACTAGAACTATTGGTGAGCACATGTCTATTTTTAAAATAACTGTTTTCTTTCATTGTCATTGTATTACTTTAAGACATAGAACACTAGTCTCCAGAGAAGTGGCTGAAAACAAGTGTCCTGGGCAACAGAAAGGCACCTAATGGGTTTGAGTAGGATAAAACACATTATAGGGAATTATGGAAAAGTAGTAAAGGATGTTTTTTAAAAAAAAAGATATATTCAAAAAGAAAATGGGCTGGTGAGGTATCAAGCCACTAGACAGTGTTCAGTATGCTTGTGATGTCAAGACAAAGTATAATTCAGCATGCACAAGCAGAGATATCTGCTGGGGTTCCATGTGTTGCTGTTCCCCAGACAGGAGGATAAATACAACCCCTGGCCTGGTTTACCAGAAGATAGGGATTTTGAAGGAGTTGTTCAGACTTCTCAGTGGCTGGCTTCTTCAAGAAATCACTGTGGTAGCTCTAGGAGGTACTTTTTCTAGTGCAGCTAGCACTGACCAGGGAGCTCCCAACCTCTTAGTCTAATGAGGTTGCTGTCAAGACTATGAATCACGTTGTTGCAAGACCACCATTTGTTCACTTATACTCAGGTAAAGAAATACAAAGCAGAAGAGGCAGCCAGGGCCTTGCTATCTCAATTAAGGCTCATTTGTGTGAGCCCCTACTTTAGTAGATGCAGGGGAGCAATGGCCATTTCTGCCAGGGTAAGGGATCAATACTGACCTATCCAACACCTCAGAGGGAAATTCCAGGGAAAGAGGAGTTATGTGCCCCACATTTGGAGAAAGAGATATGCCAGAGGGCAGTTGCTCCTTTTAAGGTCTCCTAAGTGGATGGCTCTTCCTGGCTCAGTGGCCAGTATCCTGATACACCCCCTAACACCCACTCCAAGGTGTGGGGGACAGCAACATGTAATCTTGAATCAGAAACCTCTTGTTGCACATATCAAAGGACCAGAGTAAATGTGTCTCCAGAAGGGTTCCAGCTCCAGACTCCTGGAGATGCTCTAAACAGCATATCTTAGCCAGAGCCAGTAGGGATGGGGGGAAATCCCCTAATCACACCCATTACACAAGGAAGGTCATCAGCATACTGGGTGCACCCCTGTGGCAAACTTATGGAAACACATGAACAAGAATCACAAAGGTTGTGCAAGTATGGCTAGGTTGCAATCTGCATTTCTGGAGGGAACTCCCATGTTGATTATAATTGAATATGCCTCACTTACACTTTAGTCTGATCTCGCCTTCCATCTGGGGTTAGTCTTGGCCAATCCAATTTCTAGGGCTAGTCCCTAAGAACCTAAGAAGGAAAAATGCCTTAACTGATCTTCCTCTGATGCAAGTGCAAGAAATACAGAGAGTGTACACATTTGTTCCTCTCAAGCAGTCCAACCCAGGGTAGGACTCAAGCTGAGGAAGTCCAGCACATTTCTGAAGAAGAGGACAGTGCTAGACTGGGGCCATCTTGACCCTGCTTAGATTTAGGAGTGAAAGCTCACCTAGAAAAAGCAATAAAATTCATCTGGAGGAATAAAAGGTTGAGAATCTAAAGGGAAGCAATTTTTTAAAAATGGAAAAAAAGGGGACCAAGCAACACCAGATCTTAAACTATACTACAAAGCAGTAATCAAAATGATTTGGTACTGATTAAAAAAAATAGGTTAATTGATGGAAGAGATTTGTTACATGACACATAGAAACAAATGAATGCCAGTAGCATAGTATTTGATAAACCCAACAACCCCAGTCACTGAGGGTAAGGACTTACTTATGTGACAAAACCTGCCAGGAAAACTGGAATGCTGTCGGACAGAAATGAGGTATAGATCAACATTTCAGTATAAACTCCAAGTGGATATATTACCAAGACATAAAAGTTGATATGATTAGCAAATCAGAGGAGCAAGGAAGAAATTGCCTTTCAGATCTGTGGATATGAGAAGAGTTCATGACCATGTCAGAGAGACAGAGAGTCAGAGATGATAAAATGGACAATTTCTATAAAGTTAAGAAGTTTTTGCACCAACAAAACCAATGCAGCTAAAATTAGGAGAGGAAACAAGTAACTAGTGAAAAATCTTTGCAACAAGTTTCTCTGATAAAAATTTCATATTCAAGATATATAAGGAAATGATTAAAATTCAAGAGCCATTCACCAACTGATAAATGTTCAAAGGTTATGGACCGACAGTTTTCAAAGGAAAGCTATCAATACACACATTTTTAAAATGTCCCAAATCACCAATAATTAGAGAAATATAAATTAAAGCAACTCTGAAGTGCTACCTCACATCCATCAGATTGTCAGTTGACAAAATAGGAAAATCACCAATGTGGAGGCACGTTAATGCACTATTGGTGGAGCTGTGTATTGGTCCAGTCATTCTGGAAAGCAACTTGAAACTACAGCCAACAGGTTACTAAATTGTGCATACCCTCTGACCCATTGATACATCTACTAAAAAGAGATCAAAGAAAGAGGAAAGGGACTTATACATACAAACATTTATAGCAGCAAAGAATTGAAAACTAAAGAGATGCCCATTTACTGAGTAATAACTGAATAAATTATGGTACATATTTTTGTCAAGAGTTTTGTTTTTTGTTTTTTTTCCAATGAGATGTAGGAGGGAGAGAAAGTGAACTTTTGTTACTTGAAAAAATGTATTACAATTTTGGCATATGAATGTAATGGAATGTTACTGCACCATAAGAAGTGATGAAATTGAGATTTTAGAAATTTCTCTGGGAAGTCTCTGGGAAGACTTCTGTGAACTGACAGATAGTGAAGTGAGCAGAACCAGAAGAAAAATTGGCACAATGATAATTTAATAAAGGAAAACGACTTGAAAAAAACTTTAGAGTTTTGGTAGAACAGGCAGTGACAAAAAAAAAAAATTAGAGTTTTGGTAGAACAGGCAGTGACAAACCTGGATTCCAGAGGATCAAAGACAAAACGCACTGCCCACCTCCTAACAGAGAGGTGATAGACTTAAAATACAGAATAAGGCACACAGACTTAAAATACAGAATGAGGCACACACTTTTGGACATGGCCAATATGGGAATTTGTTTTGTTCAGCTATGCATATTGAAGGTTTTCTTTTTCTTTTGTGGTTGTTGGGAAGGGTAAGTAGGAATAGAAAGGAAATGCCTGCTTAATTTGAAAAAAAAATAATAAAAAGAGTAAAAGTTCATGCTCTACCAAAAAAAAAACAAGAACAAAGCAACTCTTCAGAAGTCAAACGGAAGATTCCGTACTCAGAATTCCAGCACAGCACTCCTGTTTCCACTTTCACTTCAGGTCTGTATTTTGGAAAAGGCAGAGATAGCACAGGGAACACTCGTGTTGCCTGAACAAAGGTTCAAGGCAGTATGGCTCTTTCTTTCCTCATCTTCCCCTCTTGTCCAAGGAGGGTGATTCTGTGTCTAGTGGTGAGCTCAGTCCTACTGGACTTTGTTCCCCACTTACAGAACAGCACTCCCTCCCTTTCCCTGATCCTGATTCTGACCTCTCACCCAAAACAACTAAACTTTCAGGCTAAAGCCCTGAAGAGACAACTCCTCTGCCCCTCCCACTTTCTCTTGAGACAAAGGGTACCACAGAAATAGCCTTTCCCAGAAGTAAACTGACATTGAGGTTTTCTAAGAGTTCAGCCTGGAATGTGGCTCCTAGGGGTGCCAAAACTGGAGAATGAGATCTAGCAGCCTACAGAGAGGTGGAAGGTAGAGAGCTAGACAAGGAGTGGTAGTTTGAGAATAAATTGAAGGCAGTGTTGGTGTCACTAGAGGACCAAGGAGTACAGGTACAAGCCTAAAGAATGCAGGGAAAAGAGATGAGTAACTAGCATTGCTAGAGCACAGCCAGGGGAAGAGAGATCGTTCTGGCAATGATTTCAGCTTCACCTGCACCAGCCAGCCTGAAAATAAGCTAATTTTGGCATGTTAAAAAAACAAAGAGGTATCCATAGCAACCATCTGTTTTCTGTTTGTGATAACATAGCAGCCTTACATATGGGCAATGGAAGGGGTGATCAAGAGGTTATTAGGAGATGACGAAGCAGACAATGGTATGTGACATCTTCCTTTCCTGCCCCTGTCCTAACATGGAGTGGGGAAGGAAGGACTGACAATTTACTTTAGAAACCAACTTTCTCTTCCTCCTTATTACAGAGGAGTCATGACAAGGGCTGGGCCATGCAACAATTTTTAAATTGGATTATGCAAATTCCCATCCAAATTAGGGGGAGTTCCTAGTGGTTAGAAGGGAAGGATTAACGATTTAGCTTCCCATTTTTGTCTCAGGTGCCACATTCAGGGACTGGAAGAATGGAGAAGAAATTAAGGAGAGGCATGGTTTCCAACCGCAACAGAAGGCAAAAATATCAAGACTTAATCATATAGAGATGGCTTGGGTCTCAGGCTGCCCAAGATGTCCTAGCCACCTTAAGGTATCAGAAATTGATCCCAGGTGGTTTCTCCTTTTTCTACTTATTGTGGGGGTCACTGGGGGGAGGCAACAACATCTGTGGCTTAGTCTCTTAGGCCCAATTACCAGAAAGGGAAGTTAGAGTGTATCTTTCCTCTCCAGACCTCTTTAGACTTCTAGCCTAAATATTTATTTGGTATCCTTACAACAATGATTAAATGTCTGCTGAAGCCTCTGGTTTCTATGAAACCAGATTCCTTGTGAGGAGGAGTTGGGGGATGGGAGCTTCCTGGGAAGACCTAGAAAATTCCTTGTACCCTGGGTCAGTGGAAGAGGAAGTGACTTAGGCTGACTCAGAGTCATGGTCAGGGACAATGTACATCCCTAGGGCTTGATGATTACTGAATATGGGCACACACAGATAAAAGAGACTGCTGTCAGTATTGAAGGTGTCAAAGACCCAGCCAGAGGGGTCACATGTGGCCCACCACACTCCTGGGTGCAGCTTGAACCAGATTAAAATGTAACTGGGGAATATTTAACAAAATAAATAAAAATACAATGAAACAGCATTAAAACATAAAGCTAGTCAATATGCAGGCTGCAGGGTCCCTGTTTTCTATTCAAGTTTTGCATTACTGATCCTACATGGTTTGATGTGGGGAGGGGAGGGGTGGAGCTGGTGAGATGGCTCTCCTGCCTCCAACTATCTCCCTTATTTATATACCTACTACAGTACTAATATTTTAACTTTAATCACTACAGAAACATTACCTGTAGAAATGTCCCTGGCAGGGTATGACATTTGACAACCCTATTCAGGTTTGGAGTTGCAAGGTTAAGTCCTTGAAAACTTAACATGCCTTTTAGTCACTAGGTCCTTCATTTAGAAGACCAAAGACATGACGATGTTTGCATGAATTTGATTTAAGTGGGGCAGAGTTGTGTAGGGTGGTTTAGCCTCACTCTCTCTTCCAGAGCCATTGGTATCCAGTGGCAAGACAGTAGGTAAGATGATTTAGAGATGGCCTGGGATGTAGTAGATGACCTCGGCATCTTCCATATCTGACTAAACCACTTTTGTGGCCATTGCAACAAAATCGTTCTCATCCTCCCATTCTGCCGGGAGAAGTCTTCACATCAACTAGTTGGTAAGTTACGGGATAGACTTTGGTAGACATCCCCCTAACTTACCGACTGGTTTGGCCCATCAGCCTAGATGGTTTTATCTGGGTGTGACCGCTGAGCATGCTACAGGTACTTGGAGCTGGATGACAGGTGGACACCAAAGGTGCGTTAGCAGCCTTGCAAAGGGCTTGGCAAGCCCTCCCACCAGAGGTACACCATGGTCCTCCCTGAATACCCTATACACTACAGTTGCACTTTGGGTGAGTGGCCACTAGATGGTGCTTAAAAGTGAATGTTCAGTGAATGCATTGACTCCCTTTGCTTATGGTTATTTCTACTCCTTCCCCTTCTAGTACCTTCCCTCCTTGGCCATCGATGTTGCACTGGCTTCACCTTCTTCCCTTCCAAACTTTGACCCTGAGGTTAACCAGGTCTACTTTACACCATCCTCTTACTGAATCTGTTGCTCCCTTGTCCTATCATTGCTCAAGCCTTAACAAACCCTAACCCCACAGTACCACCACCATCTACCTCCTCTACTCCTATTTTCATGCACCCCTTCAGACTGGGACCACTACAAATTTATGTTACCTAAGCTCAATTGGGCTTTCACTGCAACAAGGCAATTTTAAAATGCTTCCCTAATTGATTCTCTAGTGCATTTTCTTCTTCTTTTTTTTTAACTTTTAGGCATTTGGGGTTAAGTGACTTGCCCAGGAGCACACAGCTTAGTAAGTATCAAGTGTTTGGTCTGAGGCCAGATTTGAACTCAGGTCATCTTAACTTCAGGGCCAGTGCTCTATCCACTGTGCCACCTAGCTGTCCCTCTCTAGTGCATTTTCCACAACAGCTGTTCTAAGATGGCCATCTTCAAACCTATTACAGTGCCAATTTCTCCCACTCCACCCTTCTTAACTGAGGACTTGCCTTACATTCGAATTCTCTTGTCATCCCACTGTAACATTTAGTCCTTCAGTCTTTGATGAAGAAATGACCATTCTCCTTGTGCAGATTAAACTCTGCTCATGTCTCCTTGATCCCACCTCCATGGGCAGACTGTGCAGGCCTTTATATCCTCTTTCTAATCTTCAGTCTCTCCCTATCTAGAGACTTTTTCTCCCTGCTGCCTCTGAATGAGTGGTTTGTTGATAGGTCTCTATTCATAAAATATCCAGGCCACACTTGGCCCTACCATACATCTTGCCTCTCTTTTATAGCCAGTCCCTTAGAAAAAGATGTCTACACCAGTCACCTCCCCTTCCCTTCTTTTCACTCATTTTTCAATCAATCAAAAAGCATTTACTGAGCACTACGTGCCAGGTAGAGTATCCCTGGGGGTACAAAGAAAGGTAAAAACAGTTCATGCCTTCAAGGAGCTCACATTTCTTGTGCCTCCTGTATAAGGCGGGATTTTAGCTGAGAGGGGGAATCAGGGGAAACTAAGACTGGAAGATGAGAACAGAGAACATTCCAGGGGTAGCCTATGAAAAGGCAGAGTTGGGAAATAGGGTATCATGTTTGAGATAAAGCAATCAGGCCAGTGGCCTCACCCTGGTGTGACAAAGGAAGTCAAGGTTATGAAGACTGGAAAGGCAGGAAGGGGCCAAGTTGTGAAGGGTTTTAAATGCCAAATAGAACTTTAATAGGGAGCCATGGGAGTTTATTGAGTGGGGAGGGATTCCAATGGCCAGACTTGTACTTTAAGAAAATCGCTTTGACAGCTGAGTTGGGGGTGGTGGTGGTGATGGATTGGAATGGAGATAGACCCATGGCACTGAGATGAATTATTTCAATAGTCTGGCAGAGAGGAGATGAGGTTTTAAACTAGGGTGATGGTTGCGTGACAGGAAAGAAGGGGAATACATACAAGACACATTGTGAAGGTAGACATGACAAAATTTAGAAAAGGATTAGATATGTGGATGAGAAAGGAGTTTAAAATGACACCAAGATTGCAAGCCTGGGTGACTGGGAGGATGGTGGTGGTGCCCTTGACAGTAAGAAAAGTTCAGAAAAAGGGAAGATTTTTTTTGGGGGGGGGTAGGGTCAGGGGAGAGGGAAGATAATGATTCTGTTTTGAGAATGTTGAATCTGAGATGCCTATGAGCCATCCAATTTGAATTGTCCAGAAGGCAGTGGGTGATAGGAAAATGGAGCTCAGGAGAAAGAGAGAAGGGCTGGTTATACAGATTTGGGAATCATATGCAGAGAAATGATGAATATGGGTACTGATTAGATCACCAAGTGAGACAGTAAAGAAGGAAAAGAGAAGGCCCAGCACAGAGCCTTGGGAAGATAAAGAAGTCAGACAGAGAGGAGGAGAGACAGAAGAGAGCAGTGTCCTGAAAACCTATAGAGAAGGAAGTATCCAGGAGGAGAGGATGATTGACAGTGTCAAATGACAAATCCACAAAGGTCAAGGATGTGAATTGAAAAATGGCCATTCAATCTGGCAATTGAGATCATTGGTACATTTGGAGAAGTTTCAGTTGAATGAGAACAGACCCTAGAACAAAGTGAGAGAAGAAGCAGTGAAGGTACCTACTAGAGATAGCTTTTTCAAGGAATTTAGCTAAGGAGAAAAGATATATATAGGATAATAGCCAGTGACTACGGTAGGATCAAGGGAGGGTTTGTTTTTTTTTTTTTTAAAAGAAAGAGGGCGATATAGGAGTGTTTGTAGGTAGCAAGAAAGGAGCCAATAGATAGAGACCAAGGATAAATTAAGACAGAGTGGAGATAATAGTGGGAGCAATCTGCTGGAAAAGATGAGTGGGAATGGGATCACTGGTATATATGGAGAAGCTGGCCTTGGCCCAGTTGAAAGCAGATAACATAAATTTTCAGTGGTCCCAATCATCATGGTTTTGTGATTTCTTCCAGTTCTGCTCAGTGGTCCACAAATTAGAGAATCAGAAACAGATGATGAGAAATCCAGGCTTGGGTTTAGGCAGGTGTGACCACTGACAGAACAAGGTTGTGGGGGAGGGAAATTTGAGAAGAGAGGATAGTGCAGAGTTGAATTGGGTCATCAAGGGGTTGAGCTTGGGGAGGGAACAGTGTAGCCAGTGAAGGAGTGATAGAGATAGTGGCCCTAGAGGCCACTAAGGCCAGAAGTAGGTGATTAGGTTTTGTCTGGATCCAGCACTGGAATAGGCCCTACAGGCAGTCCATGGAAGTTGGGAGACAGGATCTCGTCTAGGGCTGCTGAATGGGGCAGGGCCTATAAAGGAAACCAGGAGTTAGGATCTTGTTCTGGGGCTTTGATTCCCTTGAAATCTGGCTTCTGAAGTGATCACTCAATGGCTCTCTCCATCCAAGGTAATGGCCTTTAGGGATATCACTTTGGGAGCTATGTGGAGGATAGACTGGAGAGGGGATGGAAAAACCCAGTGTCCTTTTCACAGTCCTCATCCTTAACCTCTTTCATTTGACACTGTCAACCAACCCTTCCTCTTTGATAATTTCTCTTTTATGGTTTTCATGACACTGTTCTCTCTTCTTTAGTTCTTCTTTCTGTCTTGGCTGTTTCTCAGTCTCCTTTGCTGAATCATCTTACATGAGATCCCTATAATTGTGAGCATCTAAGCCCTCTTTCTATTGGTGATTTCATCAATTCCCATGCAGTCAATCAATCACACATTTATTAAGCACTTATTATGCTCCAGGCACTGTGCATTGAGAATACAAAGAAAAGGCAAAAACACTGTTTTCAAGGAACTTATATTCTAACGGGTGAGACCATATGTATAAATCAGGACATACATGATTAAACAGAGCTGGTGGAAAGTAACCTGAGGGGACATCACTAGCAGCTAGGGGGACCAGAAAGGCATCCTGGAGGAGATGGCACTTGAGCTGTCTTACAGGAAGCCAGGGATTCTAAGGGTCAGAGGGTGGGAGGTAGACCTTTCCAGGAAAGGGGAACAGCCAGTGTAAAGGCATAGTAGGGAGATGGGAGTGTTATGTACCAGGAAAAGAGAGTAGGCCAGTGTGGCTCAACTGTAGTCAGAGCAGAATATAAGAAGATTAGAGAAGTAAGAAAAGGAAATGTTGCTTTGAATGTCAAACAAAGGAATTTAGGAAATAGGGAGCCACTGGAGCTTATTGCTTAGGAGAGGGGAGTGACATGATCATACCTATGCTTAAGGAAAATCACTGGCAGTTCAGTGGAGGATGGATTATCAGGTTTATCAGACTTGAGACACAGACCAATTAGAAAGCTATTGAAATAGTCTAGTCAATAGGTAAGTGACTAGTGTTTGAAAAAAGCTAGTGGCTGTGTGAATGGGGAGAAGGGGCTATATGCAAGGGGTGTTCTAGAGCAAGAAATACAAGATTTAGCAACTGATTGGCTATGTAGGGTGAGTGAGAGGATTTGAGGATGACATCAAGGGGATGAACCTAGAGAATAGTGGTATCCTCAACAGTCAGAGGGAAATTTAGAAGAGGAGAAGGTTTGGAGAGAAAGATAACGAGATTACTGGTAACTTGTTTCAGTTGAATGATGAGGTTAAAAGCCAGAGGGTTTAAAGGAGAGTGAGAGAAGTCAAGGGACCTAGTGCAGATGACTTTTTCAGAAAGTTTAGCTAAGAAAAGGAGAAGAGATTTAGGATGATAGCTTATGAGTATGGTAGGATCTAATGAAAAGTTTTTAAGGATAGGAGAGACGATCTATATATAACCAGTTCTGCATGATCAACTGCCTACTGGACATTTCAAACTGGATGTCCCACAGGCACCCCAAACTCAACATGTCCAAAACAGAACTCATCATCTTTCCCCTGAACCCCACTCCTCCTCATTTCCCCATTTCTCTTGAGGGTACCACCATCCTCCCAGTCGCAGAGGTTGCAATTTTGGCATCATTTTTGACTCTTTATGCTTCCTCACCCACACAGCCATTCAGCTGCCAAGTCTAGCTGAGTCTACCTCCACACCATCTCCTGCATTTGTTTCCTTCCTTTCACTCACACAGTCACCATCCTAGCTCAGGCCACATCAACTCCCACCTGGACTGTCCTAATGGCTTCCTCATCAGTCTCTCCCCTTTCCAATCCACCTTCTGCATAGCTGCCAGTCTCCTGCATAATTAATCCAGTGGTTCCCTGTTACCTTTAGGATCAAGTCCAAACTGCTGTTTGGCATTTAAGGTCCTTCACCACCAGCTCCAAACCACCAGTTTTGGAAAGACTTCCAAACTGTCTTTGCAAGTTTACTCTGTATCTGTGACATCAGTCAAAACGGAACAGATCCCAACAGGCTACATATTGACTTAAAAAAGCACAAATTAACATTATCTGTGTTTCATTCTATTTTATTTATTTTGTTAACCTTTTCCCCATTGCATTTTAATCTGGCTCAGGCCTCACTCAGGAGCTTGGAGGGCCTCAAGTTTGACACCTCTGCTCTACATTACTCTCCCATTGGGTTGAGCCATGCAGTTTGGCCAAACTGGTTTTCTTGCTGGTTCTCAAGCATGACATTTCATCTTTCATCTTTACTCTGCCTTTACACAGACTGTCCTCCATCCTAGAACGAGCTGTCTCCTCATCTCCCCCTTTTAGAATCTTTAGCATCCTTCAAAGCTTAGCTCAAGCACCACAGGTAGGTAAAGCCTTTCCTGATTTCCCCTGGTGGCTAGTGCTCCTCCTCCCCAAAATACCTTGTACTATTTTCTAGGTTTTAACATGGGTTGACACTATCTCCGAACTTGATAGAATGAAAGTTTCTGAGAGCAGCAACTGTTTCATGTTTTGTCCCTAGATCCCCAATACCTGGCATAGAATAAGCTTTGCATAAACACTTGGTGATTGATTCCTTAGCTGTGGATGACTGAGAAAAGCATACAACCCACTCACTTCTGCCTTTTCTATAAAAATATCATTTTTATTACATAATAACATTTCAAGTACTATCTAATTTCTACTTATACTATGGCACACAAATTAGAGTAAAATTCAAAACAGTGTCATACCCAGATGTGAGTTATGTAAGGACTCTTGTCACTGGACTTCAGTTTTTATAGTTTGACTTAAAAAAAAAAAAGTCAGGTGTTGATAGTTTAACCTAACAAGCCTATATGAGGTGGTTCAGAGGAAAACTGATTCATTCAGATGTTGTTCTGCCAAGGCCATACTTTCTGTTTGGAGCTGTGAGTGCCCTTGTGCTGCCAAAGTAGAGGCTGATTGTACTGGGACGGTCTTTCTCCATTCCTTGGCCAATCCTCTGAAGCTTCTTTGCCAGAACTGTTTAAAGGGGCAAACCTTCTTCCCTCACCTCCTTATCACCTTAAAACTGACAAAGCCAAAAGTAGTTATTAAACTAGAATTACAGAGATTCCTTTTTCCTCCAAGAAAGAAGCCAGAACACTTTGACATGAGTTCATTCGTCTGGTTCTTTGTGTAAGCCAACTGACAAGAGGACCCTTTCTACCACAATCACCTGGGAACTAGATTTGTAGGGGTAAATACTGAAGTCAAAGCTCCATCTTGCAAGTATTCTAACTTGAACTTTGGGATTGGATAATCTCTTGACTCTTCCCTCAGCAAAATTCTACCACCTCAGACTTACTTCTTCTGCAATATAGTATATTCTCCCTCTTTTTCTTGACCTGTCAGTTTGAGTAACTTCCAGTGTGTAAAATTCTTCTGTAGATGCAAACCAGTCATTCATCTGTAACTAACTGTCTTAGAAAATTACCTGGGGCCATAAGAGGTTAAGTGACTTGCCCAGAGTCACATAGTTTGTGCCTGAAGAACCTGAACTCAGATCTTCTTGACTCCAAGGGCAGGTCTTTAGTTACATCAGGCAAATTCAGATTTACAAACTATCTCATTTGATAATCCCAACAACCCTGTGAGGTAAGTACTACAGTTCTCCACTTTACAGATGAAGAAAGGTAACATTAGTGGTACGAACACTGTAACTGGAAATGGCATGATCCTACACAAGTCGCAACCTCTCAGAACTCACACCAAATCCTGAAGATCTACTTAGTTATAGGTTTGATACCTCTTACGGTGGAGGGATTCCCCCATATCAGCAAGTCCTCAGAAGTCACAGATCTTACGTTTACAGATGAAGCACCTGAAGGCAAGAGAGGTTTAAAGTGACTTACTTATGATCCACAGCTGTATCAAAGTTGGCCTTTGAAACTAGGTCTCTCCTCTCTACTTCTCCAGTGCTCTTACCACTGTATCATGCTCCATTCTAAACAAACTCATTTTTACCCAAGAACTACTAGGCTTTCCCAAGGACACCACAGTCCTCTTCATAATGTCATCCATCCCATCCCTCTGCAGTGGTGGGGTAGTCTACATGTGTTGTATATTGCACATTGTTTTCAGACTGTCAATATACTGTTGTTATGCTGATTTTCCTTCCTCTTCGTTTTAAAAATACTCTTATATGGGATGGCTGTCTAAGGATGAAGGATACTGGGAGAAATTACGGTGGTGCAAAAAAAAAATCAATAAAAAACTTTTTAAAAAATAACATCATCTATTAATCAACTGCCTGTTTTCACCATTATTTTGGTCTCAGGTAGGGTGTACACTCCCTGAGGGTAGAGAATGTTTCTTTGTACTCTTGGGCATAAGTGCCTTTCACATAGCAGATGTTTAATAATTTAAAAACAAACGGATCCACTTTCCCGTTTTCTAGGGCTGTTCCCCTCCCCAAGTGATTTTATTTGACCCAGGACAAAGAATTCCTTACTCCCTTGACTGTCATTCTAGAGCTAGCCTACATACTCCCCACACCCTTCCAATTTTTCTGCTCCAGAATCCAAGATACCTATTGTTGCTAGGAGTCAAAACTAAATAAATTTCATCCATTAAATATTCAGAGTACAGACAGGGTAGTGTAGTGGATAAAGAATGGCTGACCTTTCATTCGGGAAGGCCTGGGTTCTAGTCTTGTTTCTGTTACTTAGCTGTGTGACCATGGGCAAATCACTTAATCTTTCAACAGCCCCAGACAACTGTCATTTATAGAGAAGTTGACAACTACATCACTGAAAAAAGCTTCCGTACTAGGAAGTTCCTAGACTAACAAAATCATAGGTCTGTACCAAAAAAATAAATTCATGGTATCTCACCTCGAATCCTATCTATCCTGAGTCCCCAGTTCCTTTAGTCATGGACTCTAACACCCAATCACCTTTCTCATTTTAGACCTTCTCCTTGTCTCCAGAGGCACCTAACCACCTTCTCTCCCCACTCCACATTCTTGACTATTCAATGGAGAATGAGTTCATTCAAACTTAGTTTCTTCAATTTTCCTTCCCTTACACTTCAAAATGTGTGGGTTATGTATGTATCTTATCCACAGATCAAATCATCCCACCACTCAAAATCTTTGTTGGCTCCTTCTCTGCCTGCCAAAGGAAGTCTAAACTCTTCATCTTGGCATTAGAGGTCCTCCATAGTCTGTCTCCAACTGGGCTTTGCAGACTTATCTTACCTATTTCTTTTCAATTATGCTCCAACAAAAATGAGTTTTGCAGGGTTTCACACACTCACTTAATTTATGATTCCCAAATCTGTGCATTTGTTAATCACCTAAGTCTGGCTCGGTTACCTGGGCACTTGCATCTCCACCTACTGAAATCCTGCCTTCCTTTTACTCAAATGCTGCCCCCTCCATGCAGCCTTCCTTGTTTCACCCGTTGGAAATTTCCTTCTTTGAACGTTGCATAGCAGTTTGTACCCCTCATTGGCACTCACGTTTTATTATAGTCATTAGTGTCTTAAGTCTCTTACTAGCATAGGAGCTTCTTGGGATCAATTTAGCTTTTGTTGCTTCCTCAGTATTTGTACATGGTGCTAAGGATTTCTTGAATGAGTAAGGCCCAGAAGTTTGGAAGGAATTTCCCTGCCACCTGACTTCACCTTTACTGATATCATTCCCTAGACAGTTTGAAATGTGCCACTAACAATCACACCTGACAAGACTAAAAAGTAGTTATGGGACTAGTTCAGACTGGAACAGGGCTTGTGGAATGGTAATGAATATTAATGAACTTCCCCTGATCCCTCCCTTCACATTAAAATGTATTTTCAGTTCATGAAAATTTTAAGATTCTGTTAATTTGCACACTAATATTGCTTTGCTAAATGTCCTTTAGGCTCTTACTCATATTGTGTCTTTTCCCATCTGGTTTTTGGGCTCAAAGGCATGGACTGAGTTTCTTTTACAGATCTCCCACAGCATTTAATATAGGATTTCCTATATTTACTTGACTTCTCTTAGGGTAGATAGCACTGTAACTTCTCAGCCTGGCATTAAAGGGTATTCATTTATAACTGCGTCCTCAGTAAGTCTTTTCACCTATAACACCATTTTCCTTGACTACCGTACACTGGAGCCATCCCGACAACTATATTTTTCAAACACTGATATTTCACCATTTCTCACTTCCACAGCTTTGCTGACCAAATCTGTTGCAGATAGGAAGCGCTCATGCTTGCTACCTTATGGGGTTGTTTTGACGATAAGAATACTAGTGTTTGCATGGTACTTTAAGGTTTCAAAGTGTTTAATAAAGATCTCATTTGAGCCTTACAGCAACTCTTGTAGGTAGGTGCTATTATCATCTCCATTCCACAGGTGAAGAAACTAAGGCAGAGGTAAAGTGACTTGCCCAGGGTCACACAGCTAGTATCTTATAGTCATATTTGAACTCAGGCCTTGTTGACTCCAGATCCTGCACTCTCTCCATCATCCCATCTTGCTTGCCTCTGAAGGATGGTGTCAGCGCCACCTGGAATGATAACCTTCCTTCTCCCATCTTTGTTTCCAAATGCTACATTCTTCAAGACTTCTAGTTCCTTTATTACATATTCCTTAACTTCCTGTACTCTGGCTTCCAGCCCACTACTCTATAATTGCTTCTTAAATGTTACCAGTAACCTAACTGCTAAATTTAATTGCCTTTTTCAGCCCTTATCTTCAACCGATCACTTCTTTACTTTCCCACTCTACCCTGACTTTAAGGTAAGGGCTCCCTAAGGTTCTATACTTAGCCTTTCCCATTTTTCTCTTTGGCAATCTCACTTTCTCTTGTCAACTACCATCTCCATGCAAATGACAAAATTAAATCTCTAGCCCTTCCTTTCTAAGCTCCAGAGCTGCACCTCCAACCTGCCTACAGGCACCCGGGTGGTGTAGTGAAGAGCTGGACCTGAAATAAGATCCAAGTTCAAATCTGCCCTGACACTAATTATATGACCCTGGACAAGTCACTTAACCTATTTGCTTCAGTTTCCTCATATGTTGTCAACTGGCCTCTCATGGTATCTTGGCTTATACCTGCCTCTCCTTTATTGGCCAGAATCGGAAGAATTCTTTTAAAGTCCCTCCCTTCGGTGAAAAGGGAGAAACGTCAGGATCCCTGTGCCAAGGCCACCCCCTTCTGTTTTGTTTTGCTTTTTTTATACTATTAGGAGACACCATTTTCCAGAGTTAAGGCCCAACAAGCAAGCTGTGCCCTGTGCTTGATGTAACAACAATCCTTCACACGCACCCTCTGAATGAGCTCAGCCAAAGTAAAATCCTACTTTTGACAACGTAAAACTTAGAAATACCATATACAAATGCTAGCTACAGGCCATCTCTTGGACTTCTCACCAACACCTATTAACTCAATATGTACAAAACCAATCTTTCCCTCAGAACCAGGTCCTTCTGATTTTGGTTTTGAATCATTCGTGTTCCATGTTCCAAAGCAGCATGTTATCTTTGCTTCTTCCTTCTCTTGTCTAACCCATGACCATGTTCTATAGATTTCACCTTTGCAATTTTCTTACATTCACCGCCCCTATTCCCACTGTGATCACCCTATTAACAAGACCCCATCATTACCCATATGAACCATCATAGTAGCCACCTAACATGTCTTCCCACCTCTCCCCTCCAATCCATCCCTCATATCACGACCAGAATAACTTCCTTTATGCCTAAATCTAGTCAGCATGCTACCAAAATATTTTCAGTGGCTCTCCACTGCTTACAAGTTCAAATTCCTCTTCCTGGCATTAATTTGGCACTTACCTTTTCAGCTGTAGCTCACAATCCCCATTACCTGTTCTAAACTGGGCTTCTTTGATGTGAAATATGTTCTGTACTTTATCACTAGGCTGTTTCATGCTCTCCATCACTATGCCTGTTTGAGCATCCTTTCAAGCCCATAAATCACTAATGCCATCTCTCAGACGCCCGGATCTTCCTCTTCACCCCACCTTTTCATATTTCTTCAATGTATTTAATTTGCAACATGATTAACTTGTATATGTCAAATCCCTGACTACATTTGAAGCTCCATGAAGGCAGAGACTCTGTCTTCCCTAAGTGGTAACTCTCCCCCAGTTCCTGTCAGTGGGCAGAGGCACACAGGTGACTGTTTTTGAAGGCCTCTCAAAGGCCACTTTGTGGAAACTTCCCCTTTGTCCTATCCACAACAAAATATGCCCCCTCCTACACTGTAGAGCATTTTGTGGCACTTAGATCCTATCTTACTTAATTACATTCTGCTTTGTATTATAGCTGAATGTTTTTTTTTTCTTTTCCTACCTGCTCCCCACCCTGACTCTACAACTTCCTTAAAGGCAGAGACTGTGAATTACTCATCCTGTTCCTACCAACAGTCCATAGCACATTTTAGTTATCCAGTTGGTATTAACTGTATTGAAAGAGATGGGAGATGCCTGAGCATTCACTTTCTCTGCAGATGCAAAAGCCAGGCTCCTAGAAGAGAACTCATTCATCTGGAAACCCTCTGGCTGGGTAACAACCTAGCTGACTTGAAAGAGCAACCTTCTTTGTGCCTAGCAGTTCATCTTCTCTCATGCAGGAGATGTTAATGCCTCTGTCCCTTGAAACTTCAATTTCAACCATACTCTTCCTAAAGGCTTTAATCATACCTTAGAAAACATGACTATTGGGGCAGCTAGGTGGCGCACTGTATAGAGCACCAGCCCCGGATTCAGGAAAACCTGAATTCAAATTTGGCCTCAGACACTCGACACTTACTAGCTGTGAAACCCTGGGCAAGTCACTTCACCCCACTGCCTCACACACATACACACACACACAAAAAAAACCACGACTATCATCTACCCCTACCAAATACCAGCAAACCATGCTAGTTCAGGTAGACTCAGCTGGTGGTGGGGTGTGTACCTTGAAGAGTTTAACTGGTATCATGAGGCAGCTTCTGGGCTCTTAAGTGGCAGCCTGCCAGGCTGGGCTTGGGACAGCTTTGGGAGAATACCCTCTAGATCCTTGAGGGTCACAAGCACAAAGGCTTCAGCTCTTACAATGAGAACTGGAGCAGGAACTAGAAAAACTCAAGGGGAAAGGAGGTGGGTGGGGCTTCCTTTTCTTTTATGTTCAACCTATTAGAACTTTGAAAGGGGGCCATGAAAATACTTAGAACCCTGAATCCATGATTTCGTAAGCCACTACCCACGATGGTCAGATGATTGATTTGGCCATCCCATACCTGCCACAGAAAACAAAGACAGAACCACTTGTAGGCTAGGAAAAGCTTTAGTCCATTCAGCTAGGTCCCTATTCCATTCCTTACACCACCCCTCAGCAACAAAAGCTGGGACCCCACCCAGACCTTACTGAGGTATCCCTGTTTCATGCCCGTCCAAGATTCTAGACCCACTCTCCCTTTGAAGGTCTCTATATAGTCTTATTTTCTCCCCCCTCAATAAAACACACCAGCAGCTTCAGAGGACTTCTGGGGGTTTTTTGTGGGTGTTTTTTTTGTTGTTTTATTTCAAATACTGAAAAAGTTCCCTAGGCTCTTTGGGGCTCCCATACATTTATGCCTCCCTCCCAAACTCACAGTCCCAATTCCCCCAGTAGCGCTACTTTAAAGGGCCAGCAATCCTCAAAGACAGTTAGGTACATTAGAGTTCAATTTCCCAGCCTACTTTACAGAAACAAGGGAGCTGCATTTGCAGCAATCAGATTTGGATGGACAGTCCCATTTACCTGACACTAAATCACCTGGCACCAATTCCAGCACACAAGGCATTTTTCTGTGGAACTGGACTGATCCTTCCATCTTCAGTCCGTTTTCCCTATAGCAACCCCCACACCCAGCCATCACCAAGGGCTACAGAAAAAGGGTAGTCAGCAATTTTTTTTTTTGCTCCAAGCCCCAGTTCATATTATCCCATATTCCCCCCACCCAACCCCACCCTCTCAACCCCACACCAGGATTTCATAGAGATTTTTCTCAGCAGATGTTTGGAAAAATAAAACACAAAAAAAGATTCAAGGTCTTGGTGCTCAACCCGAGGGGCTCCATGCGCTGGGACACCGTCGGGCAGGGGCTTCTGCCTCTCCGGCCCGCACCCAGGCCACCTCCTGACCCCCTAGCCACTAAGGCAAGGAGGGGCAGGAGCCAGCACAGGACCCAGGGGGGCAGCGTCTCAGGATCTGTCGGGAGCCCCGGGAAGCATCATTCAACTTGGCCACTGCGGACGAACACAGAAGAAAAAATAAAAACACTGTCAAGTAACAGGGGAAAAAGTATCCAGCCCCAATCCTCTCCCCACCCCATGGTTCTGCTCCATACTCAACAACTGTTAAGCCACTTGGCTTTCTCCCCATTCCCATCCATACAGGGAAACTCTTTTATTGCTCCCAGAGCAGCAAAGGGAAAAGGAAGTGGGGAAGAGAGAAATCCCCAATCTTATTTCTCCCACAGTAGCATTCTCCTTGCCCCTCTGCAGCACCTGGGGATGCTCAAACAAAGAAACAAAAATCATCCTTTAGACAAAAAACAAAAGTTATCTAGAGTTTCAAATCTGAGAGGTAATTTCTTAGTTCAGAGCAGGCTCTATTTCAGAGGTAGGACTGAAACCATTCAAAATGGTTAAGCTGATTGAGGAAGCAGGACTGATGGAGTGGGGACACCTGAGTAGATGATGGAAGTTGACAATTTCCTTTGTTTAGATCTTACACAAAAACACCTTTTGGAGAGAACACAACCAAAATCCAACTTTTGATCAAGGATATTTGAACTTATTTTGAAAATACTTTTCCTTGTTAACAAAGTTGTGGAAAAGGGCAGGCAGCTCAGAAAATTATTTGGTTCCTTGTTTTCATAGTTCTGGGAAATGGACGTGGAGGAGGGCAATGGAGGCCTAATTTTCCTATCTCTTTTACGTATTCCCTACAAGCCACACGCTTCACTATGATCATCAGTCCTGAGGCCTCACACGGGTCAATGGAAAGAGTAACTTGGAACGGAAAGAAATGAACAGAGAACTCAAGAAGATTTGAGATGAAAAGGACGTACAAAAATTATATATATATTTATATATATAATAATATATGTGACATATTTATGTACAAAGTGGTTGGGACAGGTGAGGCAACTATACAGGGTGCTTAGCAATTCTCCCCTTCCACATGGGGCTTTAGACCTAGGAAGAGAGCATGAGGAAATGGAGCAAGAAACACAAAAATAATTACATACATTTACAAGTGAGAGCCAGTGAAATTGTGGGTCAGGAAGACTGTGGCCCTGATCCTCCCATACCCTATCTACTCAAGTGGCAGCAAGAAATCTGACTAAGCAGGAGGGAAGTATATATACACATAGTATCTATATACACACATCAAGTTGATCAGTTAGTCATTCACATAAGTTGAGTGAACAGATTATCAGGATTTCTACAATAAAAAGGCAAGAAGGGAACATTCACCCTGTCCCTCTCCAATAAGTAACAGCAATGAGGCATAGCCTGCTCAGACAATTCTATTCAGGCCAAGGCTTGCCTTGTTCCTCCTTGACCACTTGCACCCCCTTCCCTTTACCTGTTTATAAATGAGCTCTAAGATGTGCCAACCCTCTATGCCTCTTAATAGTTGGGAGTCCTGACCCAAGGAAATCCCTAGCCTACCCACTTTCCCAGCCTCCTCTAAGCTAAAACTGCCCTGCTGCCATTCTTGCCCTTTGAAAAGTAGGTCATCCTATTCCAGTTCCCTAACAATACATGCAAAACGTGGGACTTCGTGTATTTACGATGAACAGGCTCCCACTTGCCCAAGGACCATCCCTCAGCTGCTTTTTAGGCCTGGAGCTAATGTAGGCTAGGAAAGAGGATGAGTCAGAGACAAGCATCCACAATTGGCTTCTCAATCATTTTCCCCCTGGTCCTGACACCTGGGGGCCTCATCCCCCCAATTAAACTTTCTAATCTCCATACACAATCCTTAATGGAATCAACCTATAGCTCTGCCCTGGCTGAAACCCACATCAAGCAACTGCTGAACTGCAGAGTCTATCACTTTAAAGTCACATGATTAACAGCAAAAAGCTTTTCAAGCAGAAACCCAGAGAGCTAGAACAACTGGCTAGTCCAACTCCTGCAGTGAAAAGGAAAAGGAGATGAATGTAAATCGGTTAAATAACTTGTTCAAGGTCACACTACTACTTATAGTGACCAAAAGGGTAACACAACTCAAGCAATGGGTCAAGAGTGAAGGCAGGTACTCCAAGCCACACCAGCACACTGCCACATGAAGAGAGCAAAGGCCAGACTGAACTGATAACATCTGATGGAGGAGTGCACAAGCAGGCTCTTAAAGTTTTGCACAAGTAAATGAGTTTCCTCCCTTTCTTGAGAATTCGCCTAACCTTCCTCAGTAAAAGAACGGTTGCCAGCCGAAAGACTGCATTCCATCCACCTAACTTCCGTTCCCTTACTGTAGATCACATCTACTGAGGAAGCCATACCTATCACAAAGGGATCTCTGACTCACTCCTTCCCACCTCTTCAGGGATCCGTCTGAACAAATTCAGGATGACCCCTTCTCAAAGGAAGAGGGGACTGCTTTTCCCACCCAACTTATAAAAGCTAGCAAGTTATACCATCATCTAATGCCAATACCTCTCACTAAGGAGGATTTCCAAGGCTGCAGGTGACACCCTGAAAATCTTCCTTGTTAACAAAAAAGGTCATGAACTGAGACGAGAGCCTTTCTTCAAGTCACCTGCCCCCTTCCTCAGCAGCCTCCAGCTACCAACACCAGGTCCAAAGCCATCTCTCGATTTGTTTGCTCCCTTCTGGTTAGATTATTGTGAAGATCTGAATGACTAATTGCTCAGCCCAGCCCAGCCTGTAATACAGAGAAGTCCGATGGTGGAGGAGGGGGAGGGGAGGGGCCCAGGTTACCCCGCAAGCTTGCTGGTGACGAGGGAGGACTTTCTCTGGGGCAGGTCCTGCGGTGTGGGGATATGGTCGCCGGTCACCGAATTCTTGTCTGGTCCTGCACTTGGCAGCTGTTTGTTCTTCATCTTGGCTTTGGCCATGTTGTAGTCTCCTGAGTCAAAGTACTTTTGCTAGAAGACAAGAGGGGAAAATTTAGGCAAAAGTGGGGTCCAGGACTTCTGTGCTGGCTCAAAATGGTGGAAATATGCATTTTGACCTTCCCTCCAAACCCTGTTCAAAACTCACATTTACCAAGAAATTATCATCCCAAGTTCTGATCACCTTGTGTTCTTACCACTTGCTTATATATTTTGTTCATGGTTCTTTATCTGTAATCACATCCAATTTCTCCACTTTACAGTCAATTCCCAGAGGAATTCCCAGGAGCCATACTTCCTTCTTCCTCTTTATTCTATACCATAGCACTCAAAAAAGAGCACAACCAATAGTGATGAATGAACGAGGCAGTGAGGGAAGGAGCTTGACTGGCCTGTCTACTGGTCAGTGTTTGGAAGTCTCATCAGTCAACTGGAGATAAACTAAACTCCCTAGGCCAGGAAGTGAGAAGCTGAGCTAGTCTTTGAGGAAAATCTGATCTTTCTCCTCTTTCCTCCACACTTTTCCACTACTGAAAAATGCCTTGTTTGCATTGTACTCAGCAAAGTGAGTCAAAAGTCAGCCTCCTATCACCAACTGTGACTAATACTCACAAACTAAGCTTCCCATTGCACTTACAAGAGGAAGCATCTTCTAGCTTGTTAGGTACCTCGGAAGCCAAAGTATCCCACATAGGCGACTATAAAGATAGAATCTCTCCTTCCTTAGGGGGAAATCATTGTGGAGAAGATAAATGAGCCTCTTGGAGGGACTATTAACAAAGGCTGGCACTACCTCCAAGGTGCTGAAGGAGACTTATTACTCACTATATGAAAAGGGACTTCTATGGTAGGGATGGTTTGGTGTTCCCTTCGGTGAGGCACCCCAAGATTTAACAAAACACCACTAAGATACACACAGCATCACCATTATTCTTCAACTGTGAAGTAAGCAAATACCCAGAACAACACAAGACAAACAGAAACCATTTTTAGGGGAAATCAGGCTCCTATTTTCTCCCACCTTCCTCCACCCATCTAAATGAAGCCTCCTTGGACCTCTCCTTTTTATCTTTTTTTTTTTTTCCTGGGAGAGTTAATGTAAATTGTTATCATAACAAAGCTAACAATATCCTTCTTTTAAGCTTCTGAGACACCTAGGGGTGCTAACACACAGTTTATAGTGCTGCTGGTTCCAACAGTAGGACATCTACAGACCTCTTCCTCCTCACTTTTCCTTCACCCTCCTCCCCCTAAGCTGCCCTCACAGCTTGGAGGGCCCAAATGACAAACACATAACAAAGAACAGGCGGTGCCTCATACCCCCTTCTGGAGTCTCTTCATGAGGAAGTCCGAGCCCCCAGGCTTTTGTCCCAGGCTTGGGTATTTGGCCTTTAGCTTTGCCTCCTCAGCTCTCTCTGGGAGAATACCTTCCTTTTCCTGTGTGTCCTGGGAAAATAAAGAGGAACCATTTTGTCAAACTAACGACCAAGTAGCAGCTGCAGTTAACAACCAACATTAGCATTCACTCTCTGCTCCTGTTTAAAGAGCTCCATGCTCAACTCCATGAGGGCCAAAACAATTCCCACCCGATCAAGGGTAAGAAGAGCTCTATTTCACACCATACCCGCTGACCAACTCCACTGGTTTATAAGGCATAGATAGGGGTCAATATCCTAATATACCACTTTTAATCATGGAGCAATCCTCAGGCTAAATAAAAGAAGGAGCCACAAGGTTCATTCCCAGCATGAAAGCTCAAAAGCCAAGGACAAACTTTGGGTGCCTAAGCTAGCAAAGGAAGGGATAAGAAAGATAAATGGAGTGGCAGATTCTACACAGAGTTCTTTCATGGTGAGAAGTTTTAACAGTACTGGGACAATAAAAGTCTCACCACAAAACTCAATTCATTTCTAATGTCTCCTTGATCTGGGCAAAGCACTTAACCTCCCTTCCTCCTCATCTATGAATCTATACAGAACACTGAATTCAACAGCTTTAGCCACCTCTCATTTTAATTTGGTGTTGTTGCTGTGTTTGTCCTTCGTTCTGGAAAAGGACCATGACATCAGGGAGATGATGATATGACTTGCAACTGACTTTGAGTGAGGGAGGGCTGTGCAAGGTCACGAGCCTCACTTTCTCCTCCAGAGCCATCTGGGTTCAGTGGCCAGATATTCATCAGGATGACTGGAGATAGCTCCTCATTTTAATTTACATCCAGTTAGACTCTAAACTCCTTGAGGGCAGAGACTATTTTTTTGTCTTTCTTTGTATCCCCAGCCTTCAGCACAAGGTCTGGCACAACAGTGAGCATTTAACAAATGCCTGTTGGTTGACTGACTTTCCTGCTTCTATCCAGGACACCACCATACTAGCTCTGTACCTTAACAGCCACGTAACCTTGAGCAAGTCACATAACATCTGCGTGTCTTGTTTCCTAAATTGTAAAATGAAAGGGTTAGGTTATATGACCTTTAAGGTGTCTTACAGCTCCGAAACCAGAATCCTTTCTGTCACTCAGTCAAAATCTTGGTGTCACCTTTGCATTCACATTTTCTACGTCCCATCAACTGCCAAGTCTATCCATTTTACTTCCACAACACCTCTCATATCTGTCCCCCTTTCTCTACTCACACAGCCACCATCAGACATGCAGAGAAGTAAGCTGGATGCACTGTGCCTTCAGGAAAGAGCCAATGGGAATGCTATCAAGCTTTTGTCTATACTTACTCATCAACACCATCCTAATTCATGTCCTCATCATTTCTCACCTGCACTACTGCCATAGTAGTCTCCATGCATCTGTTTCTCTCTTATTTGCAATCAGTCGTCCACATAACTGCCAAATTTATATTCCCAAAGCACAAGCCTGAACATGTAACTCCCCACTCTTGAAACTTCAGTGGCTCCCTAATGCCAATAGGATAAAATGCAAACTCTTGTTTGGCATTTAGAGTCAATCTAGTGCTAACCTATCTTTGCAGGCCAATTACACGTGATTCCCCTAATGACTTCTATCTTTCAGCCAAACTGTCCCACCTATTTGTTATGTCTTCTACAAGACATTCTACCTCTCGTTTTCCTGCCTAGGATGCTCTTTCTCCTCCCCTCTATCTCTTAGAACCCCTGGCTTCCTTTAAAACTCCATTGAGGGCCTTCCCCAAAGTCCCCAGGAATGACTGTTCTGAAATGCTTTGGTTTCTATTGTCTATATGCTTCGTATTTACTTCTCTGTGTACATGTTGTTCCCCCATTAGAATGCGAGCTCCTCGTGGGCAAAACTATTTCATTTTTGCTTTTATACAGCAGGGCCTCCTATGGTGTTGGGTGCATAGTATCCACTTCATTAATCAATGCTAATTGAACCGTGCGTTGATTCAGTTTAACAAGAGTTCTACAACCACTGTGCCAGGTGCTGGGGATACAGACATAAAAATGAGCAACATCCTAATCTTAAAGAGTTTACATTTTATTGGGAGAGGAAGACAACAGCAGAAGCAGCCAGAGGCACCTGAGCTCAGCCTTGGAAGCAGCCAACATTAAGGGTAGCTTATACAAATGCATAGAGAGAGATGCAATGGGTTGAGGGGAACAGCTAGTACTCTAATTTAACTGGACTGTGGGGGGAAGGGAGGAGGGGAATATAATGACAGCTGGAATTAGAGAGACTATGGAATGCTTTAAATGCCAAGCAGAATTTGTTTTTTATCCTAAAGGAAATAGGAGTCACTGTAGGTTTTTGACAAGGACCCAGTCAGATTTGTGCTTTAAAAGGATTATACTGGCAACTGTATGGAAGATGAATGAGAGAGGTGTGATTGGAAGCAAGGAGATCAATTAGGTAGCTATTGTATTAATTCAGGTGAAAGGTGATGAAGCCATAAATTAGGATGGTGGTCCAAGTGAGCAGAGAGAAATAGGTCAGACTTGAGAAATTCTGTTGAAGTAAAACTGTCAAGGCTTGGCAACTGTGCCTGGTGCATAGTAGGTGCTGATTGACTGGATAATGGTAGCTGGCAAGTGGCATGTTTTGCCTTAAGATCTTCAACTGCATAATGGGCACAAAAAGGTCTCGTCAGAATTTACTCACAATGTTTCACTAAACTAGGACACTCCTAACAGAGGATGAAAATTAGGAGACTGGTGAAAGACGGAATGGGGTTAGCTGTGTGGTACTGAGGTGCTATATTCTTCACCAGCATCTTTAGCTGGTTCTGGTCTGTGTCAGTGCTGGGGAGTGGGGGAAGGAAGGGAATGTCCTCTGAAGCCTTTTCTTTCTTTCAAGGCCCAACTCATGGCCACTTCCTCAAAGAAGCCTGAAGCTTTCTCTGCCAGGTGCTAATTTCTATGTCTCACAGCACTGCCTTGGCAATTCGTGCTCTCCCTTCTACCAGAGGGCACGTCTCCACGCCTCCCCATTAGACTGTGAGCTCCTGGAGCACAGCCTGTGTCATCCGTCTTCGCAGTCTCAGAATCTAGCCCACATCAGGGAACTTGACCAAGAGCTGCTGAATGAATCAATCTGGGAGACACTTCCCTGCCATGTTTGGGATGCCCTATCTGGCTGGAGGGATTCCCCCCGAGGCTGCCCAGCGCGCACCCCGCCGCGCTGGTTGGGGGGGGCGGTCCTTCTGCCTGCCTCACACCTCCCCCCAAGCCCTCTTCCCCGGGTCTCGGCCCCCTTCCATCCTGCGCCGTCTCGCTGGAGGTGGAGAACAGATTGTCTCAGTCCTCCACAAACACGAATCTCTCACTTGTGAAAAGCCTCCACCTTAAATAGACATGACGAGGATCGCCGCCCCCACCAGCCCGCCGACTGTTTACCGAGCGTTCGCCGGGTGGTGGGCGGAGGACGAGGAGAAGGAGCCAAAGAGCGTGGGACTCCGAGACCCGACACGCCGGCCCCGCGCCCCGGCACCACGCCGCCCCCGTAACACAGCAGAGCTCTAGCCCACTTCATTCACTCAGCCTCTCCCAGCACCCGCCCGGCGCCCAACTCTGGCCAATCACAGCACGGGTTGTCCCAATTGAACGACAGACCGGCCGACCAATCAGGTCGCAGTACGGTCCTGACCGACAAGCAGCCTAGCTAACCCGAACTCAAAGGACCGGCGGTGGTGGGGCTCACCGTACACGACGAGGGAAGTGGCCAACCCGAGTGGAGCTCGGGAACCTACCCGCCAATAGACGCCGGGGGAAGGCCGTCTCTCGCCCCAACACAGCCGCCCCGTCTCGCCCCCCACCCCCTCCATTTCACCTGCTTCTCCTCTCCGGTCTCCTCCGAGGGGTTTTCAGCCTCCTGTTTCTGGGACATGGCAGGGCCGGGGCGACGGGAGTACGGGGCGCGCGGGGCGGCGAAAGGAATAGGGAAGGGGGAGGGGAAGCGGGGAGAAGCTGCGTCTGCCTGCCCGGCTCCTGTCACTGGGGTAGCTCAGCCAAAATGGCGGCCCGCTCCCGTGACGTTTGACGGCCTCTGCTCGTTAGGGACCAATGAGGATCGGGCGCCGGAGATGACGTCACGACCCACCAATAGTCGCTGGGTGAAGGTGGGCTCTCCGTCGATAATGGGTAGTTCAGAAAGCCAACAGAGTAAGAGAATTAGGGATGGTGACCAATAGGAAGCCGTGGAGGCGGTATCGGAGGCGGAGCTGCTGTTGCTGGGCTCGTAGCCGACACTTTGGACGGCTAGGTAGTGAGGGCAGGCCAGGAAAAATCTTCAGGGCGTTATCCAAAGTGAGGAGCTTCGTCGGACTCTAATGAGCACTTTAATTTCCAGGTGGCGAGGAGGCGGGAGCGCTCAGGAAAAGCAGAAAAGGATCCTCAGATTGGACTGCCAGTCAAGGCGGGCACAATGTGGCACCCGGGAACGTGGCGTGGAGAGCAGCGAAGATGGGGATGACGATGATGAGGGGCTGCTTTGTGTATTTTCATGTGGGGCGCTCTCGCGTCGGGGCCAGGCCCATCCTTGATCCCCCTCGTGGTATCCAAGGACCACGGAATAGGATGCTAAGACACTGTTATTGGCAGAATTAAGGAATAAGTGAATTCCCAGGATTCACCGAATCCGTTTTAATTATGGCCAATCTGGCCAGAGGCTTGTGTCTAGGCACTGTCATCGTCAGTAATAGCTCACGTGTGCATCGTGTTTTGCAAAGCATTCTTTCCACCAGTGCAGGGGGGTAGGTGGCACAAGGATTGCTATCCTCATCTTACAGATAAGTATTACTGTGGACGGTTTAGCCAACACACAACCCTTTGAAGATTCCCAAAGCGCTTTACGTGCATTGTCTCATTTGGTCCTGGAACAACAGCCCTGTAAAGGAGGTGCAATTCGTGACCCCCATTTTACAGACAGAGAAAGGTTCAATGGTTCAAGGTCACCTGATGATGAAGATGATGATGAACTTGAAGTGACAGAATTTTGTTGAGGGAAGAGTTACTAGATTATCCAAGTGCTGAACCTTGGTTCATGGGTCCATCTCAAATCTTACTGAGGCCAGGTCCAGTATTTATCTGCCGAACCACCTAGGGAATGCTGGGAAGGATTGAAAGGCCTGCCTCAGTGGTCACACAGCCAGTAAATGGTATTTGCCACAAGGTCCTGTAGCAAAACCCATTCTTTCTACTACCTCATTCTGCCTCTCAATTTCACTCTGGCTGGAGTCATATGGGAAGTCTGTATAGACTAGGAGGCTGGATATGCATGAGGTACCCCATCCACATGAGGGACAGAAAGGAAAATCTTGAAGAAGAATGTATAAACTTAGGAGGCTGGAATAGAGAGGGAGGAGAACATATGGAGTAACATCATCTTAAAGAAGAGAATGGCTGTCCAATTAATGCAATGACTTTTGTTTCCACAGCTCTCATCCTGACTGACATTTTTGTGGTATTTTAGGTCAGCTTCCAGAATGTCTGAATACAGTCATGGAATAGTGGAAAACATACTGAATTTGAACCCAGAGAATTGGAGTGCAAATCTCAGCTGTCCCTTACTACCCAGATGAACTTAGGCAAATCATTTAAATTCCCTGGCCCTTAGTTTCCAAGTCTGTAAAATGAGGGAGTTGACTAATGATCTCTGTTGATTTTCAGTCCTGTTTGACTCTTTGTGAGCCCATTTGAGGTTTTCTTGCCAAAGATACTGGAGTGTTTTGCCGTTTCCTTTTCCAGCTCATTTTACAGATGAGAAACTAAGGCAGAGAGGGTTAAGTGACTTGCCCAGGGTCACATAGCTAGTAAGTGGAGCCAGATTTGAATTCAGCAAGATGAGTCTTCCTGATTCAGGCCCAGTGCTTTTTCCACTTAGCCACCTAGCTGCCCCTAAATGATCTCTTCATCCATCCAAGTTCTAAATTTATGGTCTAATGACTTCACATTCTCCCAATTCTTCCACCTTTCTAAGCATACCTTTTTCTCCACTTGCACGACCACCACCTCTCCCTGTGCCTCACCCCTCTAAACCTATTCTTTCTCCTCATCAAAGTTTCTCATTCCTCCCCACCTCAGTATTTTCTTAGGCCACTCTCCTACTCTGACTTCACTTTAATCTTTTTCCACTCTTGATCCTAGAGTTAGCCAATTTAACTCTTTACACCGTCTTTTACTCTTGAATTCCTTGCCCTTCTATCCTATTATTGCTCATCTATTGCTAAACCTCAGTCGATTACTCTCACTGTTCATGATCCCAGCTTCTCACAGAGCTAGCTGCCAAGGTGATTTTTCTAAATCATTAGTTTGGCCTTGTCACTGCTTAATGAGCTCCAGTAGCTTCCTATTAACTTCAGGATTGAATATAAGCTGTTTGGCATTTAAAACTATTTATCATCTGGCCTTTTCCTATTTTCCCCACTCATATTACACTGTATTTATTGATTTATTTTTGGTGAGACAATTGGGGTTAAGTGACTTGCCCAGGGTCACACAGCTAGTTAAGTGTCAAGTGTCTGAGGTCAAATTTGAACTCAGGTCCTCCTGACTCCAAGGCCTGAGCTCTATCCACTACACCAACTAGCTGCCCCCGTATTATACTTTAAAATAACCAAGTTACAACCAATGAGTTGCTGGTCTGCAGTGATGGAGGGAGTACGGGAAAACTTTTCTATTTGAAGTTACATTGACAGGTCCAGAACAAAAGCACTAGATGATGATGATGATGATGATGATGATGACAATGACAACCAAGGAAGTGATCCTGAGATGGTAGAATTTTGTTGAGGGAAGAGTCAGATTATCCAGTCCCAAAGTTCAAGTTAGAATACTTGCAGGATGGAACTTTGACTTCAGTATTTATCCCCACAAATCTAGTTCCCAGGTGATTGTGGTAGAAAGGGTCCTCTTGTCAGTTGGCTTACACAAAGAACCAGACGAATGAACTCATGTCAAAGTGTTCTGGCTTCTTTCTTGGAGGAAAAAGGAATCTCTGTAATTCTAGTTTAATAACTACTTTTGGCTTTGTCAGTTTTAAGGTGATAAGGAGGTGAGGGAAGAAGGTTTGCCCCTTTAAACAGTTCTGGCAAAGAAGCTTCAGAGGATTGGCCAAGGAATGGAGAAAGACCGTCCCAGTACAATCAGCCTCTACTTTGGAGCCTGTGGCAGTACAAGGGCACTCACAGCTCCAAACAGAAAGTATGGCCTTGGCAGAACAACATCTGAATGAATCAGTTTTCCTCTGAACCACCTCATATAGGCTTGTTAGGTTAAACTATGAACACCTGACTTTTTTTTTTTTTTTAGTCAAACTATAAAAACTGAAGTCCAGTGACAAGAGTCCTTACATAACTCACATCTGGGTATGACACTGTTTTGAATTTTACTCTAATTTGTGTGCCATAGTATAAGTAGAAATTAGATAGTACTTGAAATGTTATTATGTAATAAAAATGGTATTTTTATAGAAAAGGCAGAAGTGAGTGGGTTGTATGCTTTTCTCAGTCATCCACAGCTAAGGAATCAATCACCAAGTGTTTATGCAAAGCTTATTCTATGCCAGGTATTGGGGATCTAGGGACAAAACACGAAACAGTTGCTGCTCTCAGGAACTTTCATTCTATCAAGTTCGGAGATAGTGTCAACCCATGTTAAAACCTAGAAAATAGTACAAGGTATTTTGGGGAGGAAGAGCACTAGCCACTAGGGGAAATCAGGAAAGGCTTTACCTACCTGTGGTGCTTGAGCTAAGCTTTGAAGGATGCTAAAGATTCTAAAAGGGGGAGATGAGGAGACAGCTCGTTCTAGGATGGAGGACAGTCTGTGTAAAGGCAGAGTAAAGATGAAAGATGAAATGTCATGCTTGAGAACCAGCAAGAAAACCAGTTTGGCCAAACTACATGGCTCAACCCAATGGGAGAATAATGTAGAGCAGAGGTGTCAAACTTGAGGCCCTCCAAGCTCCTGAGTGAGGCCTGAGCCAGATTAAAATGCAATGGGGAAAAGGTTAACAAAATAAATAAAATAGAATGAAACACAGATAATGTTAATTTGTGCTTTTTTAAGTCAATATGTAGCCTGTTGGGATCTGTTCCGTTTTGACTGTTGTCACAGATACAGAGTAAACTTGCAAAGACAGTTTGGAAGTCTTTCCAAAACTGGTGGTTTGGAGCTGGTGGTGAAGGACCTTAAATGCCAAACAGCAGTTTGGACTTGATCCTAAAGGCAACAGGGAACCACTGGATTAATTATGCAGGAGACTGGCAGCTATGCAGAAGGTGGATTGGAAAGGGGAGAGACTGATGAAGAAGCCATTAGGACAGTCCAGGTGGGAGTTGATGTGGCCTGAGCTAGGATGGTGACTGTGTGAGTGAAAGGAAGGAAACAAATGCAGGAGATGGTGTGGAGGTAGACTCAGCTAGACTTGGCAGCTGAATGGCTGTGTGGGTGAGGAAGCGTAAAGAGTCAAGAATGATGCCAAAATTGCAACCTCTGCGACTGGGAGGATGGTGGTACCCTCAAGAGAAATGGGGAAATGAGGAGTGGGGTTCAGGGGAAAGATGATGAGTTCTGTTTTGGACATGTTGAGTTTGGGGTGCCTGTGGGACATCCAGTTTGAAATGTCCAGTAGGCAGTTGATCATGCAGAACTGGTTGTATATAGATTGTCTCCCCTATCCTTAAAAACTTTTCATTAGCTCCTACCTGCATACCAGTTATCCTATATTTCATTTTTAAGCTAACCTTCTTGAAAAAGCCAATGAGGCTCCTCAGCTTCTGCCTTTCTCACTGTTCCAAATCCTATCCAACTTGGCTTGTGACCTCATCATTCAACTAAAACTATTTTCTCCAAAGTTACCATTGATCTCTTTTTTCCAACTCTCCCTTCCCCCATTCTAGGGAAAATATATATTACCAGAATAAAATTTGAAGTTTAGAACTAAAAAAAACCCCCAAGAAATACTATTTCCTATTTCAAAAAAGGATTTTTAATGTAGAGCTAATTGGTAGTTCAAAGAGTAACAACAAGGTGATGGTGACTTTGAGGTCCATAGAAATTAACCTCCAACATATCAGTATGTCTGTGTTTTATGAGTTCTCTGTTTTGCTGTGTGTTCCTGACTCTGTCTCTGTTCTGTTGGCCACTGCATTCATCACTGTGATGAGCTGTTTGATCTGTACATTTGGCTAAATTCAGTCTTTGAAAAAGTTCTTCTGATGAATGTGCTTTCCCCATTTCATCTTCTCTTCAGGCAATTCTTATTTCCCTGAATTCAAGGGAACAGACTTATAGGCTTTGGGAGTAGCAGATAATAAGGTAGCTTTTTCTGATGGAATTTCTGTCATGAAAAAGAAATGTTTGCTGCCTGAGGAAAAAGAGCTCTCAGGGAGTACCTCAGGTCTGACAAAACCCACCAGTGATCTCTTCAAAAATTAAAAAAAAATTTGTTAAATATTTCCCCAATTACATATAAAAATTTTTAACAGTCATTTTAAAAATTTTAAGTTCCAAATTCTCTCCCTCTGTCTTGTCCCTCCCCCCTCCATGAGAAGGCACACAATTTGATTTCAGTTACACATGTGAAGTCATGCAAAACATTTCCGTATTAGCCATATTGTAAAAGAAAACAAGCAAAATAAAACAATAAAAATAAAGTTGAAAAATATGCTTCAAGTTGCATTCAGAATGCATTAGTTCTCTTTCTGGAGGTGGATAACATCTTTCATCATGGGTCCTTTGGAATTGTCTTGGATCGTTATCTTGATCAGAGTAGCTGTGTCTTTCACAGTTGATCATCTTTATAATATTGATTTTACTATGTACAATGTTTTCCTGGTTCTACTTATTTCATTCTGCATCAGTTCATATATGTCTTCCCAGGGTTTTGTGAAACCATTTTGCTCGTTTCTTTAAGCACAATCGTATTCCATCACAATCACATGCTATAGCTTGTTCAGACATTCCCCAATTGATGGGCACCCTCTTGATTTCTAATTCTTTGTCATCACAAAAAAAGCTGCTATGAATATTTTTGTACAAATGAGTTCCCCCTCCCCTTTTTAAATCTCTTTGGGATACAGACCTAGTAGTGGTATTGCTGGTTCAAAGGTATACACGGTTTAGCCCTTTGGGCACAGTTCTAAATTGCTCTCCAGAATGGTTGAATCAGTTCCCAACTCCACCAAGTATCCCAATCAGTATCCCAATTTTCCCACGTCCCTCAAACATTTGTTATTTTCCTTTTCTGTCATGTTAGCCAATCTGATATGTGTGAAGTAGTATCTTCAAATTGTTTTAATTTGCATATCTCTAATCAATAGTGATTTAGAACACTTTTTCATGTGACTATTGATAGCTTTGATTTCTTCTTCAGAAAACTGCCTGTTCGTATCCTTTGACCTTTTACAAACTGAGGAATGGCCCTTATTTTTATAAATTTTGCTCACTTCCCTTTCTATTTGAGAAATGAGGCCTTTATCAAAGAAACTTGTTATAAAATTTTCTTTTCCAGTTTCTTGTTTTCCTTCTAATTTTGGCTACATTAGTTTTATTTGTGCAAAACCATTTTCATTTCATGTAATCAAAATGATCTATTTTAATAATCCCTCCTATCTCTTGTTTGGTCATTTTTTTCCCTTACCCATAGATCTGACAAGTACATTTTACTATGCTCTCCTAACTTACTTATAAAATCATCTTGGTATATGGTGTGAGATATTGGTCTATACCTAGTTTCTGTCAAATTGCTTTCCAGTTTTCCTTGCAATGTTTTTCAAATGTTGAGTTCTTACCTCAAAAGCTTGGAACTTGGGGTTTATCAAACACCAGATTACTGTGGTCATTTACCATCAGGTATTGTGAACCTAATTTATTCCATTGATTTTTCTTACCCATTACCAGATTGTTTTGATGACTACTGCTTTGTAAGATAGTTTGAAATCTGGAACTGCTACATCACTTGCCTTAACATTTTAAAAATTGATTCCCTTGATATTCTTGACGTTTTGTTTTTCCAGATGAATTTTGTAACTTTTTTTCTAGCTCTTTAAAGTAATTCTCTGGGGGGCAGCTAGGTGGTGCAGTGAATAGAGCGCCAGCCCTGGAGTTAAGAGGACCTGAATTCAAATTCAGCCTCAGACACTTGATACTTACTAGCTGTGTGATCTTGGGCAAGTTACTCAACCCCAATTGCCTAGCCAAAAAAAAAAAAAAATTCTTTGGTAGTTTGATTGGTATGGTACTGAATAAGTAAATTAACTTAGGTAGAATTGTCATTTTTATTGTATTGGCTTGGCCTACCCATGAACAGTGAATATTTCTCCAGTTGCTTAGATCTGCCTTCATTTGTGTGAAAGAATTTGTAATTGTATTCATATATTCCCTGGCTTTGTCTTGGCAGTAGACTCCCAAGTATTATATATTATCTGCAGTTATTTTAAATGAAATTTCTTTTCCTGCTGGATTTTATTGGTAGTATATAGAAAAACTAATGACTTTTGTGTGTTTATTTTGTGTCCTGCAACTTTGCTGAAGTTGTTCATCTAGTTTTTTAGTTGATTTTCTAGGGTTCTTTAAGTAAGTATACTATCATATCATCTGCAAAGAGTGATAGTTTTGTTTCCTTATTGCCTATTTTTATTTATCCAATTTCTTTTTCTTTTGTTGTTATAGTTTGCATTTCTATTACAATATTGAATAACAGTGTTGGTAATGGACATACCTGCTTCACTCCCGATCTTACTAGGAAGGCTTCAGGTTTATTCCCATTACAGATAATGCTAGCTTTTGATTTTAGATTGATACTACTTACTCTTTTAAGAAAGGCTCCATTGATTCCTGTGCTTTCTAGTGTTTTTAATAGGAATGGGTGTTGTATTTTGTCAAAGGCTTTTTCTGCATGTAGTGATTTAATCATATGATTTTTGTTGTTTTTGTTATTGATGTGGTCAGTTATGTTGATAGTTTTCCTAATGTTGAACCAGCTCTGCAATCCTGCAATCCCACCTGGTCATAGTGTGTGATCTTTGTGATATATCGCTGTAATCTCCTTGCCAGTATTTTATTTGAAATTTTTCAATTGATGTTTTCTTTCACAAAATGACTAATATGGAAATATGTTTTACATGATTGCACATGTACAACTTATATCAGATTGCTTGCTGTCTCATGGAAGGGGGAAGGCAGGGAGGGAGAGATAGAATTTAGAACTCAAAACTTAAAAAAAAAGAATGTTAAAACTGTTTTTACATGTAATTTGAAAAAAATATTTTAAAATGTTAGAATTGGTATTCATTAAGCAAATTATAGTTTTCTTTCTCAATTTTTGTTCTCTGATTTAGCTTTCAAAAACATTTTTGTATCATAAAAGGAATTTGGTAGGATTCCTTTACTTATTTTTTTTTTCAAATAATTTAGAAAGTGTTGGGATTAATCATTTCCTAAATGTTTGGTAGAATTCACTTGTGAATCCTTCTGATCCTGGGAATTTTTTCTTAGGATGCTCATTGATGGTTTATTCAATTTCTTTTTCCAAGATAGGGTTGTTTAAGGATTCTATTTCCTCTTCTGTTAATCTGGACAGTTTATATTTTTGTAAATATTCATCCATTTAACTTAGATTGTCAGTTTTGCTGACATATAATTGGGTTGGGCAAAATAATTCCTAATAAGCTTTAATTTCATCTTTATTGGTGGTGAATTTGCCCTTTTCATTTTTGTTACTAGGAATTTAGTTTTCTTTTTTCTTTTTAAAAATCAGATTAATCAATGATTTATCTTTTTTATTTTTCATAAAACCAGCTTTTAATTTTATTTATCAGTTCAATAGTTTTCTTTCAATTTTATTAATCTCTCCTTTGATTTTCAGGATTTCCAATTTGGTGTTTAATTGGAGATATTTATTATTTTTCTAGTTTTTTTAGTTGCATGCTTAATTCTTTGTTTTGTTCTTTTTCTTGTTTATTGATGTACACATTTAGAGAGGTGTATTTTCCCTTAAGTCCTGCTTTGGCTGCATTCCACAAATTTTTTAATATTGTCTTGTTGTCATTCTCGTTAATGAAATTATTGTTTCTATGATTTGCTCTCACATCCACTTATTCTTTAGAATTAGATTATTTAGTTTCTAATTAGCTTTTAATCTATGCTTCCATGGCTCTTTATTAAATATATTTTTTATTGAATTATTGTCTGAAAAGGGTGAATTTAATATTCCTGCTTTTCTGCATTCAGATGTGAGTTTTTTATGCCCTAATACATGATCAATTTTTGTGAAGGCTGAAAAAAAGGTATACTCCTTTCTGTTCCCATTCAGTTTTCTCCGGAGGTCTTTCATATCTAACTTTTCTAAGATTCTACTCATCTTTGTAACTTTTCTTATTTATTTTATGGTTAGATTTATCTATCTCTGAGGGAAAAGTTGAGGTCCCCTACTAGTATAGTGTTACTGTCTGTTTTTTTCTTGTAATTCATTTAACTTTTCCTTTAAGAACTTAGCTGTTATGACATTTGGTGCATATGTGTTTAGTATTGATATTACTTCACTGTCTATGGTTCCTTTTAGTAAGATATAGTTTCCCTGCTTATTACTTTTAATTGGGTCTATTTTTCCTTTTGTTTTGTCTGAGATCAAGATGACTACCCTTGCCTTTTTTATGTCAGCTGAAGCATAGGTCTGCTTTAGTCCCTTATTTTAACTCTGTGTGTGTATGTGTGTGTGTGTGTGTGTGTGTGTATGTGTGTGTGTGTTCGTCCGTGTGTCTGTCTGTCCTTCTGTTTCAAGTGTGTCTCTTGTATACAACATATTGTTGGAATCTGGTTTTTAATCCATTCTGCTATCTGCTACTATTTTATGGGTGAGTTCATCCCATTCACACTCACAGTTACGATTACAAACTGTGCATTTCCTTCTGTTTATCCTCTCCTTTTATGCTGTCCTTCCTCTAAAGTCTGTTTTGCTTCTGACCACTGCCTTCTTTTATCCATCCTCCCTTTTATCACATGTACCCTTCTTTTCTCCTTTTCCCTTTCCCCTCCTGCTTCCATTGGGTGAGACAGATCTCTATCACCGATTAAATACGTATGGATGCATGCTTTTCCTTTTTGGTCCAATTTAGATGTGAGTGAAGATCAAGCACTGCCCTCCCTCCGCATTCTCCCTTCTACTGTAAAAGCTCTTCTTGGCGGGCCTCTTGTAGGTGAGAGAATTTCCCCATCCTTTTCTTCTCCCTCTTCTCCCATTGCATTCCTCTTTCTCATCTATACATCTTTTTTACATCACACCAACATAAGTGACTCATCCTTGCGCTTTCTTTCTGTGTTATTGTTGTTTGTCCTTTGTTTTTGAAGAGGACCGACGACATCACAGGGCGGTGTCTTGATTCATGTGTGAAATGGATTTAAGTGAGGCAGAGTTGCACGGATGTTGCACAGTCTAGATGACTCTAGAAGGATCATCAAAGTCAGTGGCAAGACAAAAGTCAAGACAACAGGTGATGGCTTGGGATGCAGTGGAGGACCCAGGCATCTTTGATGTCTGACCAAGCTTAGCAGTGTGCACCTGCTGCAGCTCCTTCGTGGCCATTGGAACAAGTTGTTCTCATCTAACCGTTCCACTGGGGGACGTCTTCACTGACAGGTTCGTGGCTTGTCACCCTCAGCCTTGGTTAGCCCATCTGCAGAGAGAGTTTACTGAGGTATGGCTGCTGGGCATACTACAGCTTCTTGGAGCTGCAGTGAGAGTTGAGTATCAGGTGCACACCAAAGGTGGATGAGCAGCCCTGAAAAAGACTTGATAAGCCTTCCCACCGGAGGTACTAGTCCTCCTTGAATACTCATATACCCTCTTTCTATGTAGAATCCTTTTAACTGCCACAATTAAGATAAAGTTCTTAGAAGATACCTGTATCATGTTCCCATATAGGAAAGTAAACAGTGTGTCTGAGGCTGGATTTGAACTCAGGTCCTCCTGAGTCCAGGGCCAGTGCTCTATCCACTGCACCACCTAGCAGCTCCCTTATGTTTTTCTTGAATACTGTATTTGAAAGTCAAACTTTCTATTCAGCTCTGGTCTTTTCATCAGGAATGCTTGAAAATCCTCTCTTTCACTAAATATCCATTTTTTCCCTTGGAAGAATTATACTCAGTTTTGTTAGGTAGATTATTCTTGGTTGTACTCCCAGCTCTTTTGCCTTCTAGAATAGCATATTTCAAGCCATCTGATCCTTTAAAAGTGGAAGCTGCTAAATCTTGTGTGATCCTGACTGTGGCTACATGGTATTTGAATAGTTTCTTTTTTGCTGCTTCAAGTATTTTCTGTTTGACCTTGGAGCTCTGGAATTTGGCTATCATATTCCTGAGAGTTTTCATTTTGGGATCTCTTTCAGGTGATGATCGGTAGATCCTTTCAATTTCTATTTTACCCTCTGGTTCTAGGATATTAGGGCAGTTTTTCTTGATAATTTCTTGAAATGTGATATTTAGGCTCTTTCTTTGATCATGGCTGTCAGATAATCCAACAATTCTTAAATTATCACTCCTTGATCTATTTTCCAGGTCAATTATTTTTCCAAAGAGATATTTCACATTTTCTTCTATTTTTTAATTCTTTTGACTTTTATTGTTCCTTGATGCCTCTTGGAGTCATTATTTTCCACTAGCCCAATTCTAATTTTTAAGGAATTTTTTCTTCAGTGAGCTTTTGGAACTTTTTTTTCCCATTTGATCAGTTCTGCTTTTTAAGCAGTTATTTTCATCAGTGAATTTTTGTACCGCTTTTTGCATTTGACCAATTCTATTTTTAAGCTGCCATTTTCTTCAGTATTTTTTGTGTCTCATTTTACCAAGCTGTTAATTGTCTTTTCAAAATTTCTTTGCTTTCATTTCTTTTCCTAATTTTTCATTTATCATTCTTATGTGATTTTGAAGATAATTTTTTAGTTCTTCCAGGAATTCTTGTTAGACCTGTGCCCAATTCACAGCTTTTCTTGGAAGCTTTGCTTGTAGCTGTTTTGACTTCATTGTCTTCTTCTGAGTGTGTCTTGCTCTTCCCTGTCATCACAGTAGCTTTTATGGTCAGGTTCTTGGGACTAGAAATGATACTATTCCTCAGGTTCCCTGATCCCTTGGGGCCAGAAGTGATAACTGCCCCTCAGGGCTTTCATTTCCTCTTGACTAAACATGCTCCTCTCTGTCCTTGAACTATGACCCAGAAGTGAGTATAGGCCATGGAGCTGCCAAACAGTATATGGTCTTGCATCCAGTGCTAGCACAGGGGTACCCTGTAATCTCTTTTTGACCAGTTGCCAGGTCCTTTTGCTGTCTCTCACCTGATAGTTCCTATAGCTGCTGCTACTCCTGTCATCACCATCTGTTCCTGTCACTGGTGTCTCATTCATGTGGGTTACAGGCCAGCCTTCTCCCCTGTATCACAGATTTCTCTTTCTGATCTCCTGTGTTGTCTTGCACTGGAAGAATGTCTCACTCTGACCTTTTGTTGGCTCTGCCACTCTAGAATTTGATTTGAGGTGTTATTTTAAAGTTGTTTGGAGGGAAATGTTGGGAGAGCTCAGCTGAGTGCTTTCTCTACTCTGCCATCTTGGCTCCACCACCAGAAATCCTCAATGATCTCTTAACAAATCTAATATTGTATTAAATTTTTTTCAATTAACAAGCATTTATTTTCTCTTCTTCCTGCCTTGGGATAAAAAAGTTAAAAAATAAAAACAAAACTCTTGCAAGACATATGCAAGTGAAACAAAACTAATTCCCACATTGGCCATGTAAAATGTATCTTTCATTCCGCATCTTGAATCCATTTGCTCTCTGTCAGAAGGTAGGTAGTATTCATCATCATTGGTCTTATGAAATCCTTTTTTTTTTATTGCATTGATAAGAATTCTTAAGTCTTTCAAAGTTGTTTGTCTTTTCAATGTTGTTATTGTATACATTGTTCTCATTCTGCTCACTTCATTCTGCATCAGTTCATACAAATCTTCCCAGGCTTCTCTGAAAATATCCCTTTCATCATTTCTTAGGGCATAATGATGTTTCATTACATATATTTAACTTAATCTGTTGAGCCATTCCCAAATGATGGGCACTGTTTTAGTTTCCAGTTCTTTGCCATACAAAAAGTGCTGCTATAAATATTTCGTACTTTTCCTCTTTAAAAATTTTTTTTTTTTTGTTGTTGTATAAGCCTAGTAGTGGTATGGTGTGAAAGGATATAACTTTTGGGGCATAATTCCAAATTGCTTTCCAGAAAGGCTGGACCAATTCACAGCTGTATCAACAGTGCATTAATGTACCTGTTGTCTTGGAGCCCCTCCAACATTTGTCATTTATTTTTTTGTCAATTTTGCCAGTCTGAGGGGTGTGCAGTGGAACCTCAGAGTTGCTTTAATATGCACTTCTCTTATTAGTAGTCATCTGGAACATTTTTTATGTATATATTTTTAGCCTGGAATTTTCCCTTTGAAAATTGTTCATATCCTTTGACTATTTATTAATTGAAGAATAGATCTTATTTTTATAAATTTGAATACAGTTCCTTATATATCTTAGAAATGAGAACTCTATTATAGAAACTTGCTGCAAAGATCTTTTCCCAGTTAACTGTTTCTTTTCTAAGCTACAACTTACACCCTCTTTAAAAAACAACAACTTAGTTTTATTGTTTTCAATGAACAAAAATCCATCTTCTCTCTCTGCCTCCCTGCTCCTTCCCCCATTAAAAAAGAAAAACAAAACCCTTGTAACCAATATGTGTAGTCAAGCAGAACAAATTCCCACATTGGTCACTTCCAAAAAAAATCTCAATTTGTACTCTGAATCCATCATCTGTCAGAAGGTGGACAGTATGTCTCATCATGAGTCCTCTGGGACTCATGTTGGTCATTGTGTTGATCATTTTCCCTTTCCTCTTTCTAAAAAAAGAAGAAGGTATTGAGAGAAGAGTATGCCAAGCACCAGCACTATGTGTTTAGGAGCTATCTGCTTCCACTACCCTGCTTCCTTTCCTTTGACTAAAACCTAACCACAGATTCTTAGTTTTTCTTTCTCTGTTTCTTTTAAAACCCTCATCACTTTCTACCCTCCATGGTTAGAGTTTGTGTAGCTTAGAACTAAACCCTTCCTTAATTCACCCCACCCCTACCCCCTTTTCTCCCCTTCTCCTTTCTCCCTTTTCCCTCATGTTTCTCTTTTGAATGAACTGTATTTTTGCACCCAACTGTGTTTGCTTTCTTCCCTCCTTTGACCAGTTCATATGAAAATAAGGTTGAAATGTTGCCTACTACCTCCACCCCTTATTTTTGTAATCTACTTTTATACACCCAAATTACGAGATAATTTCTCCTACCTGTCCTCTTATTACTGCCTAGTGTGTTCCTTTTTCCTTCCTTTTTCTTCCTTGTTTTAATATCAAAATATTAAAAAAAAATTCTCAACCTTTATCTTATTAGACACCTCTGTACTTTTTGATGAGGAAACGATTCTGAGGAGATGTGTATCATCTCCCCATATTAGAGAAATGTAAACAGTTCACCCTTGTTTAGTCTCCTTATGGTTGCTTGCTCATATTTACACTTTTATATTTCTCTTAACTCCTGTGTTTATATTTCAGTTTCTATGCAGCTCTGGTCTTTCCATCAACAACACTTGGAAGTCCTTCATTTCATTTAAGGTTCATTTTTCTCTCTGAAACCCTCTACTCAGTTTTGCTAGGGTAAGTTGTTCGTGGTTGCAAATTTCTATCTTTTGCCTTCTGGAATATCATTTTGCAAGCTCTTCACTTCTGAGTATTGGTGGTTGCTAAATCTTGTGTGATCATTACTCTGGCTCCCTAGTACTTGAATTCTTTCTGGCTGCTTCAGTAATTTTTCCTTTGACCTGGAAGCTCTGAATTTTGGCTGTAATGTTACTGGGAGTTTTCATTTTGAGATTTCTTTTAGAAGGTCACCAGTAGATTGTATTTTCATTTTGTTCTCTGGTTCTAAGAGAGAATCTGAGCAACAGTTCTTTTATGATTCTCAAAATATGATATCTAAGTTTTTTTTTTGTGATCATAGCTTTCAAGTAGTTAGATGATTCTTTTTTGTAATTAAAAATTCTTTATTTTAATGATTCTTTTTCCCCCTTTTTTCCTTTTTTTTTTTTTTTAGGCAATCGGGGTTAAGTGACTTGCCCAGGGTCACTCAGCTAGTAAGTGTCAAGTGTTTGATCTGAGGCCAGATTTTGAACTCAGGTCCTCCTGACTTCAAGGCCGGTGCTTTATTCACTGCACCACCTAGCTGTCCCTAATGATTCTTTTTCTTTTTTAACATTAGAATAAGACTTAATGCCTTTTTAAATTAAATTTTATTTTCAGTTCTGAATTCTCTCTCTCTCACCTCCACGTCCTCTACCCATTGAGAAAGCAAGAAAAACAAAGCATGTTACAAATATATACATATATATGTATATATATTGTATATATATATTTATATATAGTTGAGCAAAATAAATTCCTGCATTAGCGATATCTGAAAAACATGTTTCAGTCTGTACTCAGAGTCTGCTCTGAAACTAGAGGTAGATAGCATGATTCATCATGTCTGTCTGTGATTAGTTTCAATATGTTGATCAGAGTTTTAAAATCTTTCAAAATTCTTTGCCTTTACAGTATTATTATTATTTAATAAATTATTCTCCTGGTTTTGTTCACTTTACTTTGCATCAGTTCATAAAAATCTTCCCAGGTTTTTCTAAAACCAATCACCTTCATAATTTCTTACACAACAATATCATTTCATCACATACATACACATTATTCAGCCATTCCCTAACTTATGGGCACTGCTGCCCTCCCCCCACTTTCCAATTCTTTGCTACCACAAAAAGCTGTTATATTTTTGTACATAAGGGTCCTTTTCCTCTTTCTTTGATCTTTTTGGGGGTATAGAACTAGTAGTGGTATTATTGTTGGGTAAAAAGGTATGTATGCACAGCTTACTAGCCCTTTGGGCATAGTTCTAAATTGTTCTCCAGAATGGTCAGAACATTTTAGAGCTCTACCAACAATGCATTAATGTATTTATTTTTCCTACAGCCCCTCCTCCATGCCATTTTTGCCAATCTGATGTGTGCGAAGTGATTGCTCAGAGTTATTTTTATCAGCATTTCTCTACTTATTAGTGATTTAGGACTTTTTAATATGGCTATTGATAGCTTAGATCTTTTCCTCTGGAAACTGCCTATTTTTATCCTTTTACCATTTATCAGTTGGGGAATGGTTTATTCTTATAAATTACAATCGGTTTCCTATAGATAGTAGAAATGAGATCCTTATCAGGTAAACTTGCTGCAACGATTTTTCCCTCAATTTCCAGCTTCTATTCTAATTTTAGCTGCATTAGTTTTGTTTGTGCAGAAACTCTTTAAGTATACCAAATTGTCAATTTTATCTTCTGTTGATCTTGTTCTCTCCTTTGGTCATGTATTCTTCCCTTTATCCATCATTCTGACAAGCAGTTTCTTCCATGCTTCTCTAATTTATGATGTCACCCTTTGTCTAGATTACATACCATTTAGAGCTTGTCTTCATATATGGTGTGAGATGTTGGTCTATAACTAGTTTCTTTCAGATTGCTTTCCTGTTTTCCAAACAGTTTTTATTGAATAATAAGGTCTTGTCCCAATACCTAGGATCTTTGGGCTTATTAAAAAACTAGATTACTGTGCTCTTTTTTTTCTGCATATTGTGTAACTAATTTGATTCCCTGATCAACCTATTTCTTACTCAGTACCAAGTTGTTTTGATGATTACAGCTTTTTGTAATATAGTTTGAGATCTGGTACTGGCAGGCCCCCTTCCTTCTCACTATTTTTTCATTAATTCCTTTGTTTGTCTTGACCTTTTGTTCTTCTAGATGAATTGTTATTTTTTCTCCCAAGCTCTCTATCTTTTTGTAGTGTGACTGGCATAGCACTGAACAACTGAATTCATTTAGGTAGTATTGTCATTTTTATTATATTGGTTTAGCCCTCCCAGGAACAATTAGTATTTCTCCAATTTTTTGGATGTTTTTTGTGAAAAGAATCTTTTGTAATTGTATTCCTATAGTTTCAAATACTCGACAGAAGGACTCCCGTTTATTTTATGCTATCTGTAGTTATTTTAAATGGAATTTTTCTCTTTTCCTGCTGAATTTTGTTGGCAATATACAGAAATGCTGATGATTTATATGGATTTATTTTATATCCCATGACTTTGCTGAAGCTGTTCCTTTTTCTAATTAGTTTTTTAGTTGACTTTCTAGGGTTGTCTAAAGAGACCATTGTACCGTCTGTAAAAAAAATGGAAACTGTTTCCTTTTTGCCTATACTTATTCCTTCAATTTCTTTGTCTTACTGTTATGACTAGCATTTCCAGCACTATATTGAATAGTAATGGTGATACCTGATAGCCTTTACTCCTGATTTTATTAGAAAGTCCTTTAGCTTATCTGAACAGATAATGCTGACTTTTGGTTTTGAATAAATACTATTTATCATTTGAAGAAAATCTCCACTTATTCCTATACTTACTATTGTTTATAAAAGGAATAGGAATTGTCAAAAGACTTTTCTGCATCTATTGATAAATCACAATTTTTTCTTCTTGTTATTGATGCGGTCAGTGATGTTTATAGTTTCCCTACTATTGTACTAGCCTGTATTCTTGGTGTAAATCTAGTCTGATCACAGCATATAATCTTTGTGATCTGTTGCTTACTTTTTTTAATACTTTTTTTTTTTTTTTTTGCTTTTTGGTGAGGCAGTCGGGGTTAAGTGACTCACCCAGGGTCACACAGCTAGCATGTGTCAAGTGTCTGAGTTCAGATTTGAAAAAGCAAAAAAAAAATAAAAAGAAAAAAGTAGTTAACAATCTTCAAGATTAAGTTACTTAGTTTCCAGTTAATGTTTAATTCTTTTTTCAAAGGCCCTCTTTAATTGAATGTAATTTTTATCACATTATGGTTAGTAAAAGATGCATTTAGTATTTCTGCTTTTCTGTATTTATGAGGTTTTTATGCCCTAACAGTCAGTTTTTTGTGAAGATGCCACACACAGCTGATAAATAGGATTAAACTGAGAGTCTCCATTGTTTTAGTTTTACTCATTTACCTCTTCTTCTAAGAACTTAGAGGCTATGCCATTTGGCACATATATGTTTAGTATTTATACTAATTCGTTGTTTAGGCCTGCCATACTTCTAAACTTCTTAAACAGTTTGAGAAGCACTGAAGGGGTTGCAATTGAGAGAAGTTTAAGAAGCCCTGGTTTAGGGTACCTTTCAGCAAAATTTAGTTTCCCTGTTTATCTCTTTTTATTAGGTGTATTTTTTGCTTTTGTTTTGTCTGAGGTTATAATTTATACTCTTCCCTTTTTTACTGTAGCTCATATAATAGATTCTGCTCTATCTTCATATTTTAACTTTATGCATCTTAATGTATCAAGTGTAAAAAGTGTCTATGTTTCTTTCTGTATCAAGTTTAAAAAACTTAAAACACATTGTTAGACCTGGTTTCTAATTTATTCTGCTATCTGCTGTTTTATGAGTTCATCTTATTCATATTGACAGTTATGATTCTTAGGATTTTCTTTTCTTTTTCCCCCCACCCCCTAAGAGATTGTTTTGCTTCTGATTACTCCTTCCTTTAATCTCACCTCCCCCTTGTTCCCTTTCCCTTCACCCCTTTTCCCTCTGTTTCCGTGGGTGAAATATATTTCTGTATCCATCTCTCTGTGTGTGTATTCTTCCTTCATTTGACTACTTTAGATTTGATTAGTTTAGATGTATAAATTTCTACTTTCACAACCTTATTTATGTTTAAATTTCCCCCCATCCTTCCTTTCACTTCCCCACCCTCCCAGGGTATTCCATTTTTGTACTCTTTCCATTCTTCTTTTAGGGGTGATTCCATGATCACGAAGATGGTTTCCCCAGGGTGAGACTTATCCATTGCACACTGCCCCTGTGATTTCCCGAAATGTGGGAAACTTGACTGCATAATTTGTAGTAGAGTGGGACCCTATTTGTGCTCTCCCCTGATCTTTCTCCTTTCAAAAACAAAAAAAGATAATTAAAACATAAAAGAATCACCCCCAGGCCCTCTGTCAAATTAGACTATCTCTCTGACTCTTCATTGTGATAGAATTCTGAGGGACTACATCCCTCATCTCCCCAGTAAGAATGTAAAAAGTTTAACCTTGTGTAGTCCATTATGATTGCACATTTATGTTTATCTTTTTATGGTTCTCTTGACTCCTGTGTTTGTATGTCAGATTTTCAACTTAGCTCTAGTCTTTTCATCAGGAATGCTTAGAAGCCCGCTATTTCATTAAAGTCTATTTTTCTCCATGTAGGATTATGCTTAGTTTTTCTGTGTATTCTTGGTTATAAACTTATATCCTTTGCCTTCTGGAATATCGTATTCTAAGCTCTCTGCTCCTTTATATTGGTGGCTGCTAAATTATATATAATCCTGACTGTGAGTTTGCCATACTTGAATTCTTTCTTTCTGGATGCCTGCAATATTTTTTCTTTAACTTGGGAACTTTGGATTTGGGGTTTTTTTTTTAGGAGGTAGTTGGTAGATTAGTTTAATTTCTGCTTTTCCCTTTGTTTCTAAGAGATTTGGGCAGTTTTTATGATTTCTTAAAATATAATGTTTGTCTGATCATGGCTTTCAAGTAGTCCAGTGATTCTTAAGTGATCTCTCTGTTTTCCAGATCAGTTGTTTCGCTTTGAGATACCTCATATTTTCTTCTATTTTTTCCAGTTTTTTTTTTACTTTAATATTTCTTGATGTCTCATTTGTTTAGTTCAAATTTTTAGGGAGTTATTTTCTTGTATAAAATTTTGTACCTCGTTCCAAGCTGTTAATTCTCTTTTCATATCTTTCTTCCATAGCTGTCATTTGGAGTTTAAAATAATTTTTAGCTCCTTTTCTAAATTCTTGCTTTAACTTTTCTAGGAATTCTTCTTGGACTTGGGTCCAAGCTGCATTTTTCTTTGAGGCTCTGCTTGTAGCCATTTTTGAAGCATTCTCTTCTTCTGGGTTTTGTCTTAAGCCTTCCTTCTTGCCATCATAGCTCCTTATGGTGCCTCTCTGGTATCTAAAACCTCAGACCCGCGGGGCCTAGGATGTCTAGATCTGAGAGATCCCAATTATACCCCAAGAAGGTCAATGATTAAAACGAAAGGCAGACACCAAAATATTTTTGCAGTATTTTTTGTAGCAGCTAAGAACTGGAAACAAAGTAGGTATCCATAAATTGTGGAATGGCTAAACAAATTGTGGCATATTGTAATATATTAGGTATGAATATTACTTGTGCTATAAGAAATGATTAAGAGAATCATGAAGATCACTTATATGAACTAATATAAAGATGTAAGCAGAACCAAGAAATATACATAGTGTATGTAAATGGAAAGAACAACAAAACAATGGAAATTGAATGCTGTGAAATCATCATAACCAAATTTGGCTCTAAAAGAGAGATATGAAAAGATGAATCCCCCTCATATATATAGAAGTTAGACTATGTGTTTGAAACTCATTAAGTGGGGTATATTGCCTAACTTTTTCCATTGTTGGTTTTGTTGAACTGTTTTTTGTTTTTCTTTTCGTACTCTTTATGAAGGATGGCTCTGGAAGATTGGGGTGGGGGTGTGTGGAGAATATATTGGGAAATAAATGTAGGTGATATATAAAAAGACCAAGGAAGGAAGAAGTCTTTGGGAAGAGAGGATAGTCAAGTAACTATCCAGTTTTGCAAAGAAGGATGAAGACTGAGAAAAGGTCACAGATTTAGCAATTAATAAATTCCTGGTTACCTTAGAGCAGTTTCAGTTGAGTGGTGAATTTGCAGGGGAGGAGGTAAAGAAGTAGAAGGAATATAGATCACAAAATATTCCTGTAGCATTTTGTTTGTACTTTATGTACATAGTGAGTATAATTTTGTATTATAATTCAGTAAGTGGTCTTATCAAAATTTTCTATTTCCTCTAGCCACACAGCTTTGTACATAGAAGACATTTAAAAAATACTTGTTGAATTCAGAGTTGAAAGGTTAACAGACTCTTTCAACTCTCCAGAAGAGAAAAGTGAGGTTGAGATATCTCCAAAGGTCTCATGAGGGAAAATGCTATCCACATCCAAAGAAAGAACTATGGAGGTTGTTTTTGGTTTTGGTTGTTTTTTTTTTTTGTTGTTGTTAGGCAATGGGGTTAAGTGACTTGCCCAGGGTCACACAGCTAGTGTTATGTGTCTGAGGCTGGATTTGAACTCAAGTCCTCCTGAATCCGGAGCCAGTACTCTATCCACTGCACCACCTACCTGCCCCCCGAACTATGGAGTTTGAATGCAGATCGAAGCATACTATTTGCTATTTTTTTTCTTCTGTTGTGTTTTGTTTCCTCTTTCTGGTGGTTCTTCCTATTGGTTCTAATTCTTCCTTACAACATCATTAATGTGAAAATAAGTTTAACAGGAATGTATATGTATAGCTTGTATCATATTGCGCGCCGTCTTGGGGAGGAAGGTGGGGAAAAATTTAAAACTCAAAAGCTTATGGAAGTGATTGTTGATAAATCAAAATAAATTAATAAAAATAGATTAAAAAAAAGATGGAGAAACTAACTAAATTTTATTCTGGATCTGATTTTTCACTAACATTTTTCACTAACTAGTTGCTGGGGTAGAAATGATATGAATCCTGGGGAAAAGTGACAATACCCTGTTGGTTTGTGATAGATGAAAGAAAATTCAGCTACGGATTGACATGTACCTTAGAATTTAGGAAAGCCGATTTCAAAAAGTTTAGAGGTTTAAAGCTATATTGGCAAACAGGTGTTGTTGAGGAGAAAGTGAGGCTGGTGACTTTGCACAGCCCTCCCCCACTTAAATCAAATTTACTTGCATGCCATGGTCCTTTTCGAGAATGAAGGACGAAACAACAACAACAATTGGGAAGCAGGTAAGTGGTGCAATGAATAGAGTGCTGGGCTTGGAGTCCATAAGATCTGAGTTCAAATCCAACCTCAGACACTCATTAGCAGAGTGACCTGGACAAGCCACTTAACCTCTGCCTCTCACAAAGAGTGAATGTAGCACAAAGTCTGGAGAACCTCAGGGGCCAGTGCTTGGCTCTGTACTGTTTGACATATTTATCAGTGACTTGAATAAAGGCACAGATGGCATAATCACCAGATTTGTTGATGATCCAATGTTGGGAAAGGTTTCTAAAATAGTGGATGCCAGAATCAGAATTTTTAAAATTCCCAAAGACAGGCTGTAACATTGATTGGTCTTAATCTAATACTATGAAATTCAATATGGACAAATGTGGAGAGAATCTTAAGGCTAGTGTACAAAAATGAAGTTCCTAAGTACAAGATGGGGAAGGCATGTTTAGACAGCAGTGATTTTGAAAAAGGTTTGGGGTTTTAGAAGTCTGCAAATTCCATTTGAGTCAGCAGTATGAAGTGGTCACCAAAAAAGCTAACTGACCTTGCATTACATTAAGAAACGCATAGTTTCCAGAACAGGGTGCTGAAAATCCAACTACGGTCTCTTCTAATCAGATTTCATCTAGAGAATCATTCAGTTCTGAGCACCACTGTCTAAAAAAGACATTAATAAGCTGATGAGTATCCAGAACATGGTAAACTATATGTAAAGGGTCTTGAGTCCCCCTCATATGAGGATCAGGTGAAGGAACTGGTTAAATGTCACCACAGGATTTCCCCGGGAGGAAGGAAGAGGCTTTGCCTCCATCTTCTGTACACTTGTTTTTAAAATCTAAGTTGATTACTGAGTTCCTGTACATTCACATTAGCCTCTTGAGACAAGTGGCCCTTTTTCTTCCTCCTTGTAATTGTTTCCCTTTGTGTCTTCAGATTTTCATTCTTGAGCATGTCATATCATAGCTGTGTTCCAGTATCTGAAGGGCTGTCGAGTAGACAAAGTATTGAGTTCGGTTTGACCCCAGAACGCAGAACCAGTAGCAGTGGGCATAAACTGCACAAGAGCAACGAACCTGAGACCAGGAAGACCTTGCTAACAATTAGTGACCCCAAAATGTAACAGACTTCCTGGGGAAATGGCGGATTCCTCCCTTCAGGTGTCTCCAAACAAGTTGGATGGAGGCTTGTTGGGCATGTTATAGTGAGGATTCTTTTTCTGTTTGGATGGGATGAGATTAGAAATTTGGGGATTCTTCTAAATGACTTTTATGGTTCCTTCTAGCTCTGAATCTATGATCCTATGAACAGAACTTCTCAAGCACAGGAATTGCCTCAGTTTACATGTTTATTCTGAGTCTTTCTCCATGCGTATTGTCTGGATTCCACTAAGGCAGGGAGGGATTCACTTCTCTGAGACTCTTGAGAAGCCGATGGGGTTGGACCAGGCTCCTGGCTGGGACAAAACCATCTCTGCGCTGCTGCAGAGGTCTGGTAAAGGAGTGAAGTGATCCAAGGGGCAGAAGCCCAGGAAAAACCTCGGGCACAGATTCCAAGGGAAGAAGTTTGTGGAAGAGTGCATTCCTACCTGAAGTACGCATCACTAATATCCACTGGAAAGATAAAAAAGCACCAATGACACTGAAAAGGTTCATGAAATAGCTAGTGGCCTCATGAACTGGAGCTAGGCATAGAGTCAGAAGCCCTGAGTTCAAATCTGGCCTCAGACACTTAGCAGTTATGTGACTCTGGGCAAGTCACTTAATCTGTTTGCCTCAGTTGAAACTACAGTTTACAATGAAATGTAAATTTTAGAGTTTAACTATAAAATGGAGATAATAATAGCACCTATATTCTACATTCATAGAGTTGTGAGGATCAAATGAGGTAATGTTTTATTTTATTTTTTTTTGGTGAGGCAGTTGGGGTTAAGTGACTTGCCCAGAGTCACACAGCTAATGAGTGTTATGTGTCTGAGGCCATATTTGAACTCAGCTCCTCCTGAATCAGGGCCGGTGCTCTATCCACTGCAGCTTCCAGTCACTCTTCCATAACAGGTTAGACATATAAAGTTGTGTTGATGCCACTCCACACCTAACACAAGAGTCACCAGTGCCCTCTGATGGCTAGGTTGAGAACACTAAACAGAAGCCAATCCAGTTCTGCTAATTGGCTCATTTCTGTGTCCAGGAACTAAAACTCATTTGTGGCTCATCTTAAGAGTTGCCCAAGGGATGTGAAGGATACCTTCAAACCCACTACCTCTAACCTTTGGATTAAAGCATTAAAATGCAAACATGTCACCTGGGGGAAGGACCACATTAAGACATTACCAACCACTGAAGCTTTACCTTGTATTAGTCAGACTAGTTATCCGGCCATTTGAGAGAATGGGATGTGAGCAGCTCTGCCAAACCATGCATTAGATGAAGCCTTTATTTAGAGCTTCTTACCTTTCTCTTACCTCTCAAATACTCCTGCTAGCCAATTTCTTTATTTAGGAAAGAAAACCTCTGATAAAACTAAAGGTGAATGATATTGTGAGTCCTTCAAAATATTAGTATTTAAAAGAATGTTTGGTGAATTTTACTATAAAGGAGAATACATCTCTTAACAGCAAAATTTCAAACATTCTCATAGGCCAGTGAGAGAGGTTTTTATTTTTATTTTTTTGGTGAGGCAGTCGGGGTTAAGTGACTTGCCCAGGGTCACACAGCTAGGGACAAAACAGACAGTCAAGTGTCTGAGGCTGTATTTGAATTCAGGTCCTGACTCCAGGGCTGGTGCTTTATCCACTGCACCACCTAGCTGCCTGTGGGAGAGGTTTTTAAAGGCAGGGTCTCTTCACTTAAAAATCATACCAAAGGGGTGAGTGTTGACCTCATTTATCCATAAGGCTTACTTTATGCAGAATTACTTTGATGACATCAGGGAATAATTCAAAACCTGAGGCCTCTCTTGGAAGGCAAGCTTAGGTTTAAGTGCCATGGCTGGGGTTGGGAACACTCAGCAAATTTTTTGTTTTTAGCAAAGCAATTGGGGTTAAGTAACTTGCCCAAGGATCACACAGCTCCTAAGTGTCAAGTGTCTGAGGCCGCATTTGAACTCAGCTCCTCCTGACTCCAGGGCTGGTGCTCTATCCACTGTGCCATCTAGCTGCCCCATACTCAGCAAATATGAAGCATGGAGGAGCACCCTAAAGGGAAAACAAAAAGCACATGGAGTGGGGGGAACCCTAAATCAAATTTGTTTCCTTTCCAATATGTTTAGGGCCAGCTATTTCCTCAGCGATCCAGGATCTAATCGTTATCGATTTGCCCATTTTGCTCCTTGTTCGTATACATCTGCCAAAGGATGGAGAAAGGAAGAGAGGACAAGCTCAGGCTAGGCCATGGGATTGCTAAGTTTGATTTAGGGAAAGGGGATGGAAACTTCTGGCCAAAATTGGGGTTTATGAATTGTGGGAAAGCTGCACCTTAGCTCTATCAAACTAGCTGTGTAACCGGGAGCAAGCTCTTGAATCTCCTGGGCCTCAGTTTCCTCAACTGTACAATGAGGGGTTTAAGCTGTGGTCCCTTCCAGCTATAACATGTTTTGGCTACCTCAGTTTAAATACTTTGTCAAAAGTTTTATATTGATGCAGATTTTTAAAATTCTGAGGTATCATTTCATAATCAAAAATTGGCAAAAGTGGTAAAAGATGAAAAAATTCAATGACAGGAATGAAAGAAAAGAGCAACTAACTGCTGGTAGAGCCATGAATCAGTCTAGCTGTTTCGCAAAACAATTTGGAATTATGCAAGAGAAGTTATAAAATTGTTCATTCAATTCAACAAAACAATTCAGACATTTATTAAGTGACAATTTAAGTAAGGCAATAGTAGATACAACCAAAAGCTGAAATAGCCCCTTGTCCTAAAGAGGCTTACATTTTACTAGCCAGCAATTGACTGGGTTTATACCTCCAGGAGTTTATTGAAAACAAGGAAAACTCTATCTGATGAAACTCATTGCAGCCCTACTTGCAATTGCAGAAGAAATCAAAGTTAAGTATAGTCACATAAAAAAAATGCTCTAAATCACTATTGATTAGAGAAATGCAATGAACACAACTCTGAGGCACAACCTCACACCTACCCGATTGGCTAATATGACAGAAAAGGAAAATGAGAAATGTTGGAGGAGACGTGGGATAAGCAGGATTCTAATGTACAATTTCTTTTTTCGAAAAACTGCAAAGAAACACAGAAAGAACTATATGAAGTGATGCAGAGTGAACAAAGCAGATCCAAGAGAATATACACAGTTATGACAATCATATGACAACCACTTTAAAAATCTACAAGTATTAAATCCCCAACACTGCTCACAAACATGGTCACCAGAGTTCACTTCACTGGAGAAATTACACATCATGGGGGATTTAAGTGTGAGTACACTGAAGTTTTCTGTGACATAACAAAACGAAGTTTAATAATCAAAAAAGGAACAAGCAGAAGAAAAAGAAAAAAATTGTTCACGTTAAAGATACTTTGCTCTGGAAGACACTGGTTATATTTTAGAAAGTAACTTCTGGTATAAATTAAAACAAATAGTAATATTACTGAAACTAATAGGATTGTTGACAGCCTGATAATGTATCTGCTGAAATGAACTATTATCTGGATTTAAATAGTTGGAGAGCCTTAAATTCCAGGCAGGCCTATTGAAATGAACCATAGTAACATCATAGGAGTTAATGGTTAGCTTTTACTTATCTAAGCTGTTCGTAGCACAAACATGCATAAAATCTGTCAGATGATTGTGAAGAGCTATAATGCAGTGACGGGGGGGTCCAGGGTGGGGAGAAAATGGAAGATATTGGAATAGAAGGGGGCCAAACAACTCTTAGTTTGTAAAATAGTTGGCAATGATACCTGTACCCACACTAAATACATTCCAGAGCATTTCAACAGAAGGCGTTTGTGCTGTCTTTCAGATACACATAAGCTTATTAAGAACCCAGTCAGGAATTTTCCTTTGTTTCTGTATCCTCAATGCTTCAGAACGGTGCCTTGCACATAGCAGGAACTGAATAAATATTGAATTGAATACGGGAGTCCTTGCTTATTTTTAGATCTGGGAAAAAGCTCCCTTTCTGTCTTCAACCTTAACCCATCTTCCCTTGCTCTCCAATCCCACCCTAGAGTGGACACAGACACTGTTTAACTTAGGTCATGAAAAGAGGTCTTAAGACTGGTCTGTATCTGGGAGTCTGAAGCAAAGGACAAAACAAAACCAAAAAAAAAGGGAGAGATTAGAGATTTGTCTTCATGACTAGAAGAGGGAGTGGGGAGTAGGAAGGGAACCCTAAAATATTCTGAGACATATCAGCTTTAAAAACTCCTTAGCCTGGCATTTAAGGCCTTCCACAATCTGGCGCCCACCTACATTTCCAGTTTTATTTCATCCTGTTCTCCCGTACAGACGCTATGTTCTAGCCAAACTGAACTACCAACTATTTTTAAACCATACTGCCTCCTCCTATCTGCCTCTCAGGAACTTTGTTTTCCTTCAAGGCTCACATCCTCCATGAAGTCGGACCTGATCCCCTGTTGTGAGTGCTCTCCTCCGTTCTCCTTGCATTATACTTATTTGCGTAGGTACTTGCTGTATACTCTTCCCCTACTCCCCCCAATCCTAATAGAGTGTAAGCTTCTTGAGGGCAGGCCATGTTTCCTTTTTACATTTCTAGCACCTAGCACGGTACCTCCTAAAGCCCGTGCCTATTTTCAGATATAGGGGAATAGAAAATCAAACTAAACTATATTGAAATGCGACATGTAAGAAAAATCAACCTTTATTTTGTCTTCTAACTAGCTGTCAGAAAGCCCTAGAGGAGCCTTCTAGACCTCCAGCTAACCCTTCAAAGTGAGTATAATGCCAGGAAAACACAGCTAACAATTCCTTTTAGCTGGATTAAGAAATAAAACAGATTTATTGTTTACATGTATAATATGGAGAACAATTCTGAAAGGCACTTGATTTACTCAATTTGAACTTCCCTCCCATTAATTTATTGGTGTGGAAAAAAATGTACTAGGTGTATTGGACCATGACAAGAAGGTTTCTTTTCTGGAAGGAGGAGGCCCTGTCTGTGTCTGGCTAGGACCCCTACATATGTTACTGAGACCTTTGCTCCTTTTTGGGAAAAACAGTTCCCCCGCCACCCCACTAACCAGTCACCAAGAAGCAGCAGCCAATGCTGTCTCCTTCCAGGCTGCTTGGGCAATCTGGCACCTACTGAGGAAAAAAAGAAGGCCTTGGGGGGAGGAACTGGGAATACAACTCAAAACTTTGATCATACTAAAAGTGTGAGATACTCATACACAAAGATACAGTTGCACACAAATGAGACAAAGTCAGAAAGACACAGAACTCCACTAGAAGAAAGCTGAATAAACTATGGGTAGACATTAAAAGGTGTGTTTCTGTGATTTTTTTTTTCTCTAGGAAGTGAAATATTCACTCTTAAAAGTTATGTGTAGGGGCAGGTAGGTGGCACAGTGGATAGAGCTCTGGCTTTGGAGTCAGGAGGATCTGAGTTCAAATTCGGCCTCAGACACTTGACAAATACTAGCTGTGTGACCCCGGGCAAGTCACTTAACCCTGAATGCCTCACCAAAAAGGAAAAAAAAAGTTATGTGGAGTGGGGGGGAAGGGAGAGAGGGAGGGGTGGCCATGATCAGGTGACAAGGTCTACAAAGGGAAAGAACAAATTATATATACATTAATTAACTGCATTGTTAAAGGATAATTTCTTTAATTCAAGACTGTGTTGGTGATAACCATCAAGGTCTTTTTCTAGGAATTTAAGATATCTAAAATTCAAATATCTGTGAAATATTACTTATGGATCGCTACAGATGACCCCAAGAGAAAAAAACTTTGTTCAAACAAATGGCTAAATTACAGATGGCCACATAAATATAAACAGGACCCTAATTAACAAAATTTCTAATTGTTATTTTCTGCTATAGGCATTAGAACAAAGGAAGAAAAACAAGCTAGTTATAAGGATAATCATTACAATTATTAGCTTTGTTGTTATTTAGAATGTCTGCTGTGTTTAAGTCTGAGATTTAGCCTCCTAGTAAATAAAATTAAAGTCATAAGGTTAATTCCAGCAGACATATTAATCATTAGAATGAGAATAATCCTCCTAGTTTCCATAATATTACTATTATTACTATGTTCTTCCCGTGACCTTTCTGTTAAATGCTGATATCACAAAGATTCCTCTGGTGAAGGTCCACGTTAGTTGGTGTTTGGATTTTTGCCTTAACATGTCTATATATAACATATCACAATTCTAAAATTTTGCGTACCTCAGATTTTCCACACATAATGAAGCAACACTGACTGAAAAATGCCTGGCGGTGACCCTGGGGTCTTGAAGGCTTTGCCAAAAGAATATAGCTCTGATTGAGAGATCCTGCCAAAGTGGAAAAGCTTTGAATACTTGTCTTCCCAGAACCAGCCTATCTCTGTTAGTAGTGATTTCAGCTACAGCAACTAAGCTGTTAGAAGAGTTAATTAAGGGAATAGCCACATCGATGAGATCTTAGCCTCCTGAAATGCTGAACTGCCTAATGAAACAATACAGACTGATAACATGGAGTGAGGAGGGAGGTCAGCCATTCCTGGAGTCGTTCACAGAGGACCCCAACCTCCAGTCAGAGCTCTAGACACTATAAAATTGTACTCAAGAGACAAGACAGCCAAGAATACAAACTTTATTGAACAAAGATGATGGCCATATGCAAGTATAGGGAAGCTGACTGGCAGTATACACAATGCAGATTCATACCTGGCCTCTCCCTGTCTTTTCGAGAGAGAAGTATTAAAAATAATGACTGACCAAAGACCGAAAAGAACCACACTAACACGACCTCTAGCACCATTTAAACTGATGCTTTCCACAGGACAACCTGGTTTTCATGCATATGAATTGTTCAAATTGCAAGTACAGCAAAGCCAAAGAGGGTTATGAGGGATTTGGCTTCTATCTCAAGAAAAGCAAATCTGGAATTCTGCCTAGTTTCATAATTATCACCAATAATTTGCTTCTAGTCATCAAAAGGTCATTAAGGGAAAACTAAGACATGTTAATTTGGTAATATTTGTGCTTACTGTGGCCAAGTTAGGGAGAAGGAAAGAGATTATGCTGAAACATCCACTTACTTTTGAACATGCATGACAACCCTCTGGAGAGGTCCATTCCAGAACTACCAGGAGGCCTGGGCTTTGACAGACTGTGTTTTAGCCATAGTCAAGAGGCAGTGCTTATTGGAGGGGTATGGAGGGGTGTGCAGGGATGGCTCAATTTCTAACATTAGCTGAACTCATTCCTGGTTTCTAATACTAAATTTCCTTTCTTAAGATACATAATCCCCAAGAGGCGCCCTCAATAAATGTTCTTCCTGCCTCTTCTACAGAGTCGAAAACGGGAGACCTTTCTGTTACAAATTACACGGAGGAGGTTTGAAGATGAGTGATCTGGAGGGGGCTCATAACCTTAACAATAAAATGGAGTTTGGGGACTCCTCACCTCTGGTCAGGAAGCCTGATGGAGTAAAGACCTAGAGCTTAGATACTTACTCTGAACTCCAAGAGCAATTTCAGTTCCAGATTCACTGGCTGAAGCCAAAATAAATATATGAAAAGGACTGGAGGGCACAGGAGGGAGGAGGAAACCAAAATAATCTTGTGGTACTGTAGGAATTTTGTTCCTTCCCTATCACAGCTTCCAATGCTGCAATGCATACAGGAGGTAGTTAAGAGATAAATTTTTAAATTGGTTTTCTGACCAGGGGAAGAGTGGAATAGGAGGGAGTCTGAAAATTTATCTCTCATCTCTAAATATTTATGACCAGGCTGGCAGGCTTTAGACATGCTTTAAGCTAGAAATGGAAAGATGGTGGGGGGGGAACGCTGGCATGACAGGGATGTACAAATACCACATCTCAAGTGCTTCAAAAACTGGTTTAGATTTCTGCCCTTCACCCAAGGAGGATGCTGCTTTAATAAACTACAGTACACTGAGAGAGTCCAAGAGACAAAGGACTTGAGTGAGCTATATATTTAAGATGGGACAAATTTTTTAGAAAAATGAAGAGCTTGCTCTGCTACTTCTGCCTGACACTGTGGCCGAAGCATCCAGACCCCACCTTGGTCACATCTGCGTAAGCCATGGGGGCGAGCCAAAAAAAAAGGAGAGCAGGGCGCTGAGCCCCAACTTCTCCTCCGCGGGCTAAGAAGTGTTGGGAAAAGTGGCAAGTCTTCATTTATCATGTCAAGGCCTGTGGCAATGCCCTGAGGTTGCTCGCTTACTCACCAAGAATTTGGTCCAAGAGAAGGAAAAAATAGATGAAAATCAACCAACTCCTAAACACCTCATCCCACGGATGGAGTGATGTGGCTTCTGGTGGTCAGCAGCAGCAGCAGGGGGAAAGGAGGAACCCGCCTGCCGGCTTTAGGATTTATTGAAGGCTGCCAACACGGCCCAGATCATCTCCGTGGCGCTGTGCTTTGTTCCTTCCACCTCGGGGTCAAGCTCTACCAGGTCCTTGGCTCTATTCATGGCTACGTCGTATCTGTCATCTGCCAGGGTGGAGAAGACACTTTCCAGCACATCTGAGGAGTGGGCCAGTACCAGGAGTGCCAGGGTTCTGCGGTCCATGCGCTGGGGGTCATTCACCCATCGCTCCAGAACGCTCTCCTGAAGCTTTCTGACCAGCCGCTGTTTCTCTGTTGTGTTGGTCACTGGGTGGGTGGTCATGTCAAAGAGCAGGAAGTTTTGCTTCTCAGTGGTCAGGATACCCTTCTCTACCAGGTTTTTGGCAATCCGTTCTCGCACATTCCTCAGCTGGTACTGCAGCTTGAAGGGATTCCATGTTTCACCTGTGATGATGGGTGAATAGATGCAATACACAGAGACAAACAAGCAAAAAAAAATATTCATTTTCTGACTTACAGTAGTATGTATTAAATTCTAGGTGTCTCAAGGAAATTTTGTGGAGCTATGCTCAAATCCAGCCTCAGACACTTGACACTTACTAGCTGTGTGACCCTGGGCAAATCACTTAACCCTGATTGCCTCACAAAAAAAAAAAAAAAAAAAAAAGAGAGAGAGAGAGAGAGAGAAAGAACAAAGGCTTTGCAGTGACAGAGGGAATCCAACTATAAGCTTGTGACCCACCCCCCACACACACCTACAGTGTTTCTGGCACCTTCTTGAGACTTTTCCAAACATTAAGACAATCTGCATGGTAGAGTTCTTTGTGCAGTGAGCAAGAGTGGAGGATGGACAACAGTTAGAAGGACCAATAAAAAAGGGGGTGTGCATTCATCTCTAGTAGGGACAGTGTGGAGAAGCACACTGCCTATCCCCGTCCCTCCCACGATGGCAGGGAAGAGGTGAAATGGCCACTGGCCTGAGCCAAAGAGGAGGAGAGACAAGCACTCTGCTGAAGGGGGAGAGGAGGAAAAATCTCACTGCTACTTGGGTTGCCACCAGGGGGGCTGGGAGACAGATGAAGAGACACACGTAAGACTGTGGCCAACAGTTCCCAGGCAGTGGCCCTGTGGTCTGGGACCTCTCAGGCAGAGGTTCCCAGTCTTTTCGAGCTCTGTACTCCTTGGATTTATGAACCCTCTATTCAACATGAAAGGAAATAAATTCTTAATTTACCATAAGCACAAAAGAAATAAAACAGATGAATTTGTATAGGCTAATATGGTTATTTGCCAAATATTTATCACACCCTCTTGATAAGCTTGTATCCTTTGGTAATCTTATTCCAGATTAGGGACTTCTTCAATAAGAAAATAATACTTGTCCCAGGCTTGTGCTCTTTGCTGTCTGAATTTAAAAGAATCACAACACTTTCCACGCATAGCAGTAAAGGAACCTGGGGTAGCTCAGGCTGCCTTCTTGCTGCTACCAATTACAAGAAGGGTTTTTATTCTTTTAGATTCACACTACCCAACGCGTCTGTGTGGTGGCCAGTCTTCTGTCTTTTCCCCTACCTCGCAGTCCCACCAAGGGGACACCCCAGGGGCCCTCAGGGAGCCATCAGACTGTTCTTCCTTGCCTCTCTCAACAAGGTTCCCCAGTCTTTATTGACTTTTATATCTTTGCTGCCTAGGGAGCAGGCAGCATGCTTCCAACACCATAAACACATCATGCTATATCTTCCTGAAGTTGAGGATAAACTCTCTTGTTTGGGGTATCATCATTCCCCAGAAGGGTAGTATGACCCCTGTCGTGCTATATACCCCCTCCCCTCCCCTCTAACCATCACCCTGCTATCCAAATCGTCTTGAAGACTTGAGAAGCCTCAAGAAGGCACCAGAAACAAGAGGGGGAGGGGAGAGGACAGCCACAATCGGGTGGCCAGGGCTGGCATCTCTGGCATTAGGCTGCTAGGAGGCACCGGGGACAAAGGGCTATCACTTAACCTCTATGTCTACTTCAGTTTCCTCATCTGTAAAATGAGAATAATAATGCCATTTATCTTCCAAGGTTGCTGTGAATATTAAATGAGACAATATTTGTAAAGCACTTGGCACTGTGCCTGGCACCTAGTAAGTGACATATAATGTTAACTTTTATTATTATTATATTAACTGGATGCATTCTAAACCAAGTTCTTATTCTCTCATAAACAACATATCTGAATTTCTGCTTCAGGACCATGTCTTGGCCGCTGAAAAGCGGAGATAAGAGACATTCTGAATTCTTTTACCAGTGAGCAGCTCTATCCATGTTTGAACCGTTTCTGCCGGTTCTGTGGCCTTGATGTGCTTGAGTGTTTCATCCAGTAAGACATCGCCAGTCGGACTATCTGACTTTAGCAACACCTTTTAGGGAAGAAGAGGAAAGGAACAAGGGGTATGTATTTATTCGTTCAAAAGTATTCAACAAATAGTTATTAAGAAACTATTATATTCATAACGTTATGTCGATGCTATAGGAGATAAAGATATATTGCATGTTCTCTGCCCTTGGGTGTTTACAACTGAATGAAGACTTCGAGCACAGACCCCCAAAAGTTACACGACAATAAGAAAAGCGATTTCAAGGAAGGACCGAAAGGATTGGCGGTGGATGTAGGGGACAGGCGGGAGGGTGGATTCAAAGAGAACGCCAAGTTTTTGAGACTGATCCACAGACATAGAAAAGGGGATCTAGTCCGGGAAGACGATGAGGAATTTGGTTTCAGAGCTAAGAAAAGGTCAATGGATTTGGTAATCATTAGTGACCAATGAGACCACAGTTTCCCAGAGGCGATGAGGAGACAGGCCTGGCTGCAGGAGGGAAGGGTTTGTGAGGAGACAAGATAAGAGCACTGGGCACACTCTCCATGTTCATCCAGTAGAAAGGAAGGAAAAAACTGGATAGGCAACCACGTGCCTGCTTCTTTCCCCTCCCCTAGGCCTCGCTCCTTGCTTGGAGGTGTCAGGGGGTTCGTGGGAGGGACAGACCACACTCCAATTTCACCCAGTTTTCCTCTACTAACGGAGGGGGGGCCGTGGTGTGAAGAGAGGTTATGGGGTTACCTTTCTGTCAAGTAGCCTCTTCTTTCGTATGGTCGGGGGTTCCAGATGGATCCGGCCTCGCATGGCCAATTCTATCAGGATGCCTCCTCGAAGCCCAGAAGAAATGCAGTCATTCCAGAAGGACGTATAACCCTAGGTAAAGGGAAAGGAGGAGGCAGGGAGAAAAGTGTGGTGTGAGGACTCGGGCTTGTCACAGGCAACTCTGAGGACATCAAGGCACATACCAATGCCCTATCAACATGGACAACGACCTGTACAGCTGGTGCCTGGCTTTCTCTGTTATCTCTGTGTTCTCTGTCTCCTAACAGACTGTAAACTTTCCCAGGCAGGAGCTAGGACCAGCTTTGGACCTTCATGGCATAAGGGGACAGCGTCTCCTTTCTCTGTCTCTCTTCTCTAGCAGTCAGCACACTATTTGGAGAGAGAAGATCTGGGTTCAAATCTGGCTTCTGTCATTTACTATAGGCCTATAGTAAGGGTCCTAAGGGACCCTGTGATGATGGGTGAATGGATGCAATACACAGAGACAAACAAGCAAAAAAAAATATTCATTTTCTGACTTATAGTAGTATGTATTAAATTCTAGGTATCTCAAGGAAATTTTGTGGAGCTATGCTCAAATCCAGCCTCAGACACTTGACACTTACTAGCTGTGTGACCCTGGGCAAATCACTTAACCTTGAACCCAGGGTCCTAAGGGACCCTGAGCCAGTCACTGAACTCTGAGCCTCAGTTTCCTCGTGTGTAAAATGAGGGGGGTTGGAATAGATGGCCTCGAAGATCCTGCCAGAAGTAAGCCTGTGAGGGTGTGGACACAAAACAAAGTTAGGCACAGGAAAACCAACAGCTTCCTGAGTCTTTGTGACTCTTCCAGAAAAGACCAAATAATATGGTTCCACTAGCAATTGATAAACAGCTTATCAGTCTCTCTTTCTAGAAAAGAACCTACACAATGTCCAAAGTTTGGTAACTGCTGAGAGACAGATTTAGTTTTGATATAAGGAAAAACTTCCCAACCAATCAAATAATCCCAGAGGAGAAATGGGGCATCCAGATGGTCTCAATGGATGGAGTGCTGCTGGTCCTGGAATCAGGAAGATCCGAGTTCAATGGCCTCAGACATTTATTAGTTGTATGACCCTGGGCAGGTCACTAAACCTTGTTTGCCTTAATCTACTAGAGAAGGAAGTGGCAAACCACTCCAGTATCTTGACCAAGAAAACCCCACAGACAGTATGGTCCATGGTGTTGCAATGAGTTAGACATGACTGAAAAACAACTGAACAACAAGAAATGGTCTAGTCTGGGAGGTGGTGGGTCTCCATTCCCTCAAAGCAAAGTCTGCTTCAAGCAAAGTCTATCTGATCAGATGGCCGCTTTGTCAGGCACGTGCGTGTGTATGTGCTGATTTCTGTTCAAGTAGGAGCCGGACCAGATGGTGTCTGACGTTACCTCCCAAAGTTAGGAGTCTGTGATTCAATGCTAACCCAAAAGTTTAAGTTACAGTTGTAGAAAGGCACCTTTGAGCTCTCTATAAGCTGCTCCTGTGACAATTTCAAAGTTTAAGGGAGAATACAGATTAGACAGGAAGAGTAAACCACAAACCATCTAGCTCTCAGACAGTTCAACCAACCGATGACCATTAAGTGCAACAAATACACAGTGCTAGGGAACAGAGAGGCATAAACTTCTGTGCATAAGGAATTTTTAATCTAGTTGAGAGCATATATAAAGGAGAACAAAAAAAGAGCTATCACAAGGCAGTACATGATTGATAGAGATATAAATGGTACTGACAGTGCACCTTAGGAGTTCTAAGGGACTGATCTCTTTTACTGTGGAATACTCCAGGAAATCTGAACAAAGAGGCAGACTGAGCTACATTTAGGCTAGGGAGAGAAAACTAGGGCAAGCATCCTAAGCTGTGAGGGAATAGTGTGAACAAAAAGGGAGGAGCATTAAAGAACAAGGCATGTTTAGAGGCGGGGGTGTTTTGGGGACGGTACTATTAGAGGTGGTGGATAAGTCTGAGCCAGGTCATAGAGGGTCATGAATACCAGACTATGGATTTTGATTTTACAGATAAGAGAGTCCCTGAAGTTTTTTTGAACAGTGAGTTTCATGGTCAGAACACCATTTTAGATTAATGTGCCTATCTCTATAAGAGCAGAGGAATTTACAAGTAGGACAGATTATTGCTTCTGGCATCCTGCTAATCAGAATCTAATCTTTAACCATACCCTCCAAAATCAGTGTGATCCACAGCATCAGTTGCTTCCTGTGACAGTGCAAATGAGTTCTCCCGAGTCATCTACTGCAGGCTTATAGGAAGTGGACAAAGTGCTTATAGCACCCACCTTTCCTTTTCCTCCAAGCCCTTCATCTCAGTTTTTTGTTTTTTTGCATTTTTTGGATGAGGCAATGGGGTTAAGTGACTTGCCCAGGGTCACACAGCTAGTAAGTGTCAAATGTTTGAGGCCAGATTTGAACTCAAGTCCTCCTGACTCCAAGGCAAGTGCTCTATCCACTGTACCACTTAGCTGCTCCTATCTCAGATCTTTTCTAACCCCAATGCTTCTGCCCAAGTTCCTAAAGCAGGTTAGCAGAAGCCTTTACAAACTCCACCTGGCCTCCCCAAAGCTTCCTGAGGTCTAGTGTGCTGGCTTATCTGCCACTGAACCGCACCTGCTGTGCAGGGCACATGGAAACAACTACATCTATTCTTTTCATATAAACACTGGAGCTTATTCATTTTCCCTGCTGGTTCAGATAAAGCATAACCCATTCCTGAACAAGAAGACAGACTGAAGAGGCAATAAAATGTATATGCATATCAGAGGCCTCGGTGGCCCAGCACATTCCTACTAGGTGTGTATAAACACTTCAAATCGAAGGTAAGTATTTAGAAAAGTTTCTTCCAGGGGTTTCTTCTTTCCAACTCACTCCTCAGCTTTGGTTTTAATTTTGGTGAGGTCAAAGATTTCAACAGTGTCAATAAAGGAGCAACAGAAACCAGGATGTAAGGCGTGGACTTCCTTGAAAAGCGTTCTTTCCCACTTCGTCCTCACAAAACATATAAAACCCCAGAAAAATACCTTCCTTTAGGACTGTGCAGGAGCATGAGGAGAATAAGAATGGACAAGTAAAAACAGAGGGGTTCAAGGTGGCAACAGGTGTGAGTGAGGCGGTGGTACTGCCTTCCCTGGTGATGTCTCAGGACAAGAGAATACCGACACAATCTGGGTAAATAATACTTAGAAGCAAAAGCGAAGGCTTAAGGACTGGATCTCCAAAGGGCTCTTCCTGTGATTCCCTTGTGAATGTAACACATCCAATCTATCATATCTCTATAATCCATGTATATAAGCAGTCAGAAGGACCCTAGTGAGAAAGGACCACTGCTTTTTACGGCTGTGCAGTACCTTAGTTAACCCTGCCCCAAAGCCTGTGCCAGCAAAACACATCACAAAAAAGGGATGGTGTGGCTCAATGGCAGGTAAGTGAGCAGACTGGACCTTAGGAAGCTCCAGGAGCTCGGGGAGGCCAGATGACGTTTGTAAAGACTGCTGCTGACCTGTCAGTGTTAAGTGGGACTTAGGCTAAGAGAGTTAGGGTTAGAAAAGATCTGAGATGGAGGGCTGGGAAGAATAGGAGAGGCGGGTGCTTTAGGTACTTTGTCCACTTCCTATAAGCCAGAACGGCTTATAAGATCAGGATCAGGAGAATTTCTTTGCACCATCACAGGAAGCAACTGAAGCTGTGGAGCACACTGATTTTGGAGGGTATATTAAAGATTTGAATCTGGTTAGTAGCCTGACATCACTATGCCAGGGTCAAGTTTCAGACCAATGAGCTGGGAATGTTCTACCACAGGTCAGACACAAAGAGTCTGTGTGAACCTTTGGGGTGGATTCTCTAAGTTTGCGTATCTTGCATTTCTCTTGAGCTATTTCAATTCTGCTTTGCTCACAGAACACAGCACCTTTTGAGCGGTCCTTTGCCAGTGTCTCCCATGTCACACAATCAATTCCAAAGTTCTTAAGAGAGACCTTGAGAGTGTCCTCGTATCTTCTTCTGACCACCATGTGAACACCTGGCCTGTGTGAGTTCTCCATAAAATAAAAGGAGGACAAGCTTATAATTCTGGGTGACTTTACTGCTAGAGTAGGCTCAGACTACCAGACTTGGCAGGGAATTCTAGGAAGGAGTGGAGTTGAAAACAGCAACAGCAATGGTCACTTACTATTGAAGACTTGTGCATCTCATGACCTTCTCATCGCCAACACTGTTTTCAGTAAAATTTAGTGGATGCACCCTCGCAGCAAACACTGGCTCATTCTCTACAGGCCCTAGAAAACCCTACCTTGGACTCTCTTTGAAGTCTCCCACTTGGTCAAAGAAATCTAGCTTTCGCCTGAGGCTATAATCCTATCAACTGGCCTTTCTAACCTAGCCTGGCACTCCACTGTCTCTCACCTCCCGTTGCCCCCCCCCAACCCCTTTGATCCTATCTAGACCCCATTCTACCTCCCAGTCACTCTCATCAAGATCTTCCCTAGATCCCTCCTCACAGTCACCCTAAATTACTTGGCTGCTTCTAGATCCCTCCCACACCCTTTCTGTACATAAAGTCCATCATGTCTCTATTAAGGTGCTCAGATTCTTAAAATCTGGCCAATAGCTCACGAATGCTCAGATTCTTTAAAAGTCTGGTCAATATGGTAGATCTTTAATAAACCTTGTCTTTGGCTGAAAGAAGGCTTGGGTTGAATTTATTCGGGCAAGACTCAGGTCTCTTGCTCTCAATATTTTGAGGTCCCAGCACCCCTAAAACCTCAACAGCAGGACTTCAGGGACTATAATCTCTCCTATTTGTAAATTCTGCTTTTATAGAGACAGGTACATTAATCTAAAATGGTATTTTGATCATGAAACTCACTTGCTCAAAAAACTTCAGGGACTTTCTTGTCTGTAAAACCAAACAGGCTAAACAGCAATATTCTGAGGAGTGGAGTGACCAAGATGGAAAGTATGAAGAGGGTTATATGTTAGGTCAGGAAATTTCCATAACCTTCCACCAGAATAATCTCGCCTGAATTTCCACCCATCTATGTACACATAGTGCCCTTCCCTAGGCTAAGCATCCTTGAAGACATACCTTAAAACAATTCTATGAAGGTCAAGGATTGAAAAGTTTCCTGCTCAGGGCAAATAGAATTAAAGCTAGAAGAAAAAAATCTTGAAAGCATAAACTAAAAATAGCTTCTAAAATTTTGACTTGAAACTTGGTTTAATTTTCAAAGAAGGAATCAACCCCCTAAAGATAAAAAAGAATATTGAAAAAAATGTAACTAATTTTAATTCATAAAATTACATCAAACAGCACTTTTTGAAAAATATGGTATTTTTCCCCAATCTGTTCTATTGAAGGAGCAGACAAATATAAGTGCTTTGGAGCTTCCCCCAGATCTCTTCTTGTCTACCCCTCTTTGTCTATCCAAACTCATCCTATCCAACTTATCCTAACCTGCACACAGAGCTGGCAGCTATTTCTCAAGGGTCCATCACAGATACTTGAGGATAAAGAACATTGGCCTGATGAGGTAATTAAGAAAATACTAATATTAGAAATTGTTCAAGTTCAGTGGATGATTTCATGATGGAATGACTGAAATCCCTATCACACCATTAGTCTTGGTGGCTTATAAATCCAGATTCAGGGTCAAAACAACAGCATTTATTAATTGAGGAAATCTTAGTGCCAACAAGCGGTCCATTAAGGCCAAAGCAAACAGGTACAGAGGTAAAAAGCATTTTTTTTTTCGCCAGGCTTTTGTATCTCCAGCATCTAGCCCATTGCCTGGCACACAGAAGGCACTTACAATCAATTAGATTTTAACAAATACTTAAAATTGTCAAGATGGGGAAGGGAAGAGAGTGTAGTCAGTGCAAGGGTTGTAGCCTGGGAAAGGACTGCACGTTGGGACTGGAGGAGAAGGCAAAGAACACGGTTAGAGGTTGCAAGGCTGAAGGAGGGGTGGAATTGACATGAGATTGTGATCAGATAGGAAAATTTCATAATTCATCAACATAGAAGTGGAACATTTGTGTGTAATGACAACATCAATGACCATCTCTGTGTACTGCTGAGGAAGAATGAAGGAGAAGGTGGTGGAGAATGTGTGAGCTGCTGATGAACCAGGAGTTAGTTGCCTTGCCTTTGCCCGCTTAGGAAGGAGGAACCTTTCTAGGCCCGTTCCACAGGTAAAAGGCAAGCTGTCACCTTAAACCGGAGAGTATTCCAACTCCCCCCCACCGCAAACACACACAACTAGTGATCTGGGGGTGGGGTGACACTGTACGTGAGTGAAAGTGCAATGAGTGCTGGAAAGGTGGCCAGGGAAGCTATCATCAGGATGGAGACAGATCTCAGAACAAGAAGATGGAAGGAATGAGGAAGGAAAAGGTTTCAGAAGAAAGCCAGGTATGGAACAGGCATTCTGAAAGCATAAAGCGGCAAGTTCTACAGTGAACTATGGGGTGGGGGAGGAAGGGCCAAAGGGGTGGCGAACAGAGTTTAAATAATGCCAGCTAGGGATTCAGAATTGCTGGGATGGGGAGGGAATGACTGGGTAAGAATTATATTCATCACTGAGAAATCAGGTAGGTCAGCAGTGGAGAGCTGGAAATCGGAGGGGGGATTCCCTCTGTCACGGATGCAGGCAAAGCAACTGGAGTACACAGCACTGTAGGAATAAAGATCAATCAATCAATTAAACATTTATTGTCTACCATGTGCCAGGCCCTGCGCTGAGTGCCAGGGATACAAAGAGGCAAAAGACAGTCCTTGCCCTCAAGGAGTTTAAAATCAAATGAGGAAATAACATGCAAACAAATATATACAAAGCAAGTTATAAATAGGATAAATGGGAAATAATTAACAGAAAGAAGGCATGAAGATTAAGAGGGGTTGGGGAAAGCTGCCAGTAGAAGGTGGGACTTAAGTTAGGCCTTAAAGGAAGACAAGGAAGTCAGCAGTGGAAATGGAGGAGAGCATTCCAGGTATGGGGGCTAGCCAGAGAAAATGCTTAGAGCCATAGAACAGCCAGGAGGCCAGTGTCACTGGATCAAAGAGTACGTGTTGGAGAGTAAGGAGTAAGAAGACTAAAAGGGTAGGAGGGGGCAAGGTTATAAAGGTCTCTGATGGCTCAACAGAGAATTTGGTATTTGATCTTGGAGGCTACAGGGAGCCATCAGAGTTGGTTGAAGTGGCGGGGGGAAAGAAAGAAATGACACGTGATTTTCCCTGTGCTAACTATTTAGGAAAATCACTTTAGTGACTGGAGGATGGATTGGAGTGGGGAGAGACCTGGGGCAGCCAGATCCTCTCCGCACCTCACATACTGCAATAATCCAGGCATGAAGTGATGAGGGCCTGCACTATGGTGGCCTCATCGGAGAGAAAATACAAAGAAAGATTTGGCAATGGTGGAGTTCTCCAATTGTTTCTATCTGCAGATGACACTGTCCTGATTGCATCAAGCACTGGAACATGAAAATACTTGTCCGATTAAATCCATGATAATTCAAAAGAGAATGACTGATTCTTTCCTTTATTCTCCTATTATCCTGAAGAATGGAAAACAAATCTTCTGCTTCATCCTCTGGCCTGGTCATAATAATTCCCAAGAGTGAACTTCCAAAGCCAATAACTAGCAAAGTATGAGTGATTCCTGTGAGTTAAGCCAGTCCTTGTGTTTTCATATGTAAAGGCTGAGGAAAACAAATGAAATTCTATTCTCTTTCACTCAAAAAGCTATCATTTAGAGGATATTGGAGAGATTTTTTTTTTCAGATAAGTGTATCTTGTATTTCTGCCCTCAGAACATACCCTCACAGGCTAACGATAAGAGGTAATTGCTAACATATACAGAGGGCGTTTAAAGTTCTGTAACGTTACACATATATACAATCTCAGTTCACTCACAGAATTTCAGAGCTGGAAGACACCTGTGGCCATGCAGCACAAGTCATATTTGAAAGTTGGCCCAAGGGACAACAAGTCATCCTGCCTTTGCTTGAAGACTTCTAAAAAGGGGGAGCCGCTTTCTCCTGCAGGAACGGTTTCTACTTTCAACAAGTTCTAATCATCGTGTGATCACAGATTTGGAGTTGGAAGGGCCCTCACAGGCCCTTGAGGCCAACCCCAGAGATGAACTGCCTTGTGCAGCATCACACAGCAAGGAAATGTCCGAGGCAGGACTCCGCCTACAGACCTCCTGACCCCAAGTCCAGAGCTCTCGCCTCCACTACACTGGGGCATTTTTCTTGACATCCAGTCTCGACTTCCACTCGTTTCTACTAGTTTGGCCCTCCAGGGACAAGCAGAACGATCGTTTTCCACAGGATGCCTTTAAAGCACTTGTAGCAGCTATCTGTCGTCCTTGAGTCTTCTCCAGCTCCACCCGGGCAGTTCTTTGGGTCAATGCCTTAGTGGAAGGGACTTAAACCAACTCATCTCCCTAATCTCTGGGCCCTTCAGTGTTGCATGGGCCATCATCCCTGCTCTGACTCTATTCCCTTGCCTTCTCATTCCAGAACCTTTTATCCAGTTCACCTCTACATTATGTGCTACTCTTGAAACCCTTACTCACTGACCCGCTGCTACTCACACCAGGTCGAGTTCCAACCCAGGGTTACTCTGCTATTCTCCCCACCCCCAGGATACTGATGAACTGGTTCTTCTCCTGGCCAAGGTCAATGCCTCTACATGTGCCATTTTCTCATGTCTTTCCAAGCAGACTGGCCCCTCTATCGACCCTCCTCCTTTCCTTCTAATTTTCAGTCTTTTCCTGGTTCCTTCCTTAGCACCTACAAACACATTCAACATGTTTTTTCATGGGCCGTCCCCTATACTGGGAATGTTCATTTTCGTCTCCACCTCCAGACTTCCTTCAAGCTGAAATCCCAGCTTGTGCAAAAGGCCCTTTGTGGTTTACCTTAATGCCAGTTCCTTCCCTTTGAGACTACTTCCAATTTATCCTGCGTATATCTTATCTGTACGTAACGTTTGTAAGTTCTGTTCCCAGTTAGACTGTAAGCACCTTGTGAGCAGGGGCTGTTTAGTCTTTCTATTTGTCTCCCTAGGGCTTAGCACAGTACTTTACACGTGGATTCATTCTGATGACACTGTTCTCTTGGTCTTCCCTCCTACCTGTCTTACCATTCCTGCTCAGTCTCTTTTGCTGTATCAATAGCCACAACATGCCCCTAACACTTTCATATGGTGGAGGCCGTTCACATTTTGAAGCCATGCCTGAAAACAGAAATACTAATCACTTCAGGTCAGGTTCTTCTCTAGCAAACAAAATATCCACTACTTCATGTGGTATCATGGTAATTCCATTATTGATCAGTTGCTCAATGGGCAAGCCATATTATTACTTTCAATTGGAGCAAGCATAGAATACGGCTGCTTTTGAAATTTTGAGCCTGTGTGCCATTACTAGAACAGGGGCGATAAAAACAAAGTAGGAGCCGTGGAGCGTTCCCTCAAGGAATTTACAATTTAATAATTAAGACACAACCAGAGAACGACTTTGTTGTTGGTAGGTCATTTTTTCAGTCATGTCTGACTCTCCGTGACTCCATTTGGGGTTTTCTTAGAAAAGACACTGGAGCCGTTTGCCATGTCCTTTGACAGCTCACTTTGCAGATGAGGAACTTAGGCAAACAGGGTTAAGTGACTTGCACAGGGACACACAGCTAGTAAGTATCTGAGGCTGGATTTGAACTCAGGTCCTCCTGACTCTAGGGCCAGCACTCTATTCATTGTACCATCCAGAAGTCCCTCAGAGAACAAATACAAGTATCTTTAAATAAGCTCAATACTGTGTGCTACAGACTTGGGCCACGGAAATTTAGGGAACAGAAAAATCAACAATTACAGAAGAAGCTCAAGGTTTCAAGGAGGAGCTGAGACTTGAACTGGACCTCAAAAGAACTGTAGGATTATACCTGATGGAGAAAAGGAGGAAAGGAAATTCAGGAAGGGGCAGTAAAGGCATGAACAAAAAGAAGCCACAGACGAAACATATGCTTTCTGTGAATAACAAAACTGAAATAAAAGATTCATGTTGGGAAGTACTGTAAGATGAGGGCTGACAGATGGAGGCATCTGATGGAAAAGCCTTGAAAGCCAAGGTAAGGAATGCTGTATTAGTGGGAGGAAGGAAAGGAGTAAGCATTTACACAGCACCTACTATGTGTCAGGCACTACACTGAGCACTTTTTGTAAAAATCTTATTTGACCCCCACAACAATCCTAGGATGTAGGTTCTACTATTATCCTCATTTTACAGTTGAGGAAATGGAGACAAATGGGAGGTTAAGTGACTTGCCTAGAGTCACTCAGCCAAATCTGAACTCAGGTCTTTTTGACTCCAGGTCCAACATTCTATCTACTGCACCACTAGCTGCCCCTGATGGTGATTATTGACAACAGTTATGGAAGAGAAAAACCTATACTAGCCTGCTACTAGTGAAACGGGAACAGAGTTTACGGATTACTGAACAAAAATTAAGACCTTAGCTTAGTATTTTTCCCATCTAGAGTTTCTGGTGACACTTGTCACTTTCATTCTTTATTCCATGGATAACTATGGCTAGGTAGGAACAGATAAAAGTAGTAGCTGCCAAGGGAAGCCAGTAATACAATAATAATTTTAATTTGTGTACTTCCTAGACCAGGGGTGGGGAACCTGCAGCCTCAAGGCCACATGTGGCCCTCTAAGTCCTTAAGTGTGGCCCTTTGACTGAATCCAAACTAAATTTGGTCTGTGAAGTCTGGATTCAGTCAAAGGGCTGCACTTAAGCACCCACCCTGTTAGATAGTTCAATTCAATAATTCAACAGTCTCTATGTGTAAAGCACTGTGAGAGATGCTGAGGGGACAAAGAAAAAAGAAGTCACTTTCCTTAAGGAGCTTAGTTTAACGAGAAGAAACTGCACTGCAGGCAGCCATAAGCAACAATCTCTAGTATCTTTCCATTTCACAGGGGACAGAAAGTGGACTTGTGAATTCATTAATACTGGGACCACTCAGAAAAGAAAGATCCCATTAACAGTAACTTGGAAAATTGTCTAGTTCACTGAGAGTTTAAGGGACTTGCTCAGGGTCACAAAGCCAACAGGTATAAGATGTCGGACTGGAATCTTGGTCTTCCTGAGGTTCTCTGTTCACTCCATCATAATGCTTAGCCTTCTATTTTCTATCTCAGGAAAATTCTAGAAGGGGTACCTGCTTTCATTCTTTCACTAAAGTTATGATGCCCTGGATGATCCATTAGCATTCACCGTGTCTTAGTTTGCCTGTAAATGCAGCTGTTAGAAAAGAGATTTAACGCTGTTTTACATGATTGCACATGTATAACCTATATCAAATCGCTTGCCAATTTGGGGAGAGGGAAGGAGACAATTTGGAACTCAAAATTTTAAAAAATACATATTAAAAATTTTTCTATGCAACTGGGAAAAAATAAAATATTATTTAAAAAAATGAAATTTAACAAAAGGAAAAACATTCCTTCCTCTGATCCCCTTTTAAATGAATGCTTTGCTGGTGACATGGGGTGAAGGAGAGGTCACCAAAGTGCATTTTTTTCAGTTGAGTCTCCCAGGTGGTACTTGCAGCACTGTTGCCAGGAGGATATCCTTCTACTCTCATCTCTGAAGCTGTGATTAGTAGCTAGACATTTCCTCACGTGCCCTTCTTGTTCACGCTGAGCAGACTAGAGCATTGAGGCCTCTTACAGGACCGTAGGAGAGAAAGGGTCCTCGGAGGTTATCTGGCGTAACTTCCCACACCATGAATGCTCTCCGTCACACCCTGGACAATGGCTGATTGATAAGTGAGAAGACTTACTACCTGCTTCTAGGGCACTCCCTTTCATTTCTGGACAGTCCTACTTGTTAGATCTTTTTTTTTCTTCTTTCTTTCTTTCTTTCTTTTTTAAGTTTGGAAAATGACTCTGATCTCCAAGCAGCAGTTTCGGTTCCGTCTTCTGGATCCACAAAAAATTAAGACGATTTTTTCCTCAGATTACTGTACTTCAAATATCTGGAAAGTGATAATCTGAATGCACACAGTCATCACCATGTTGTTCTCTTCTCAATAAACTCCATTGGCTCCCACATCTAGGACCAAATACAGGCTTGTTTGGCATTTAAAGCTCTTCCCAATTGAGCTCCAAGCTGCCTTTCTAGGCTTACTGTGCATTATCATCTCCCTTCCCCAAACTACCATATATCTATTTTTATAAACTTAGATATTTTTTCCTGACAAAATGTAAGCTCCCTGAGAGTAGCAATTTTTTCATTTTCATTTTTGTATTTCCAGAATCTAGCATAATGCCTTCCTCATTTTTGTTTGTTGTTCAGTCATTTCAGACTCTGTGACCTAATTTAGATTTTTTTTTTGGTAGAGACACTGGAGTGGTTTGCCATCATTTCCTTCTTCAGCTCATTTGACAGATGAGGAAACTGAGGCAAACAGGGTGAAATGGCTTGCCCCAGAGTCATACAGCAAGGAAGTGTCTGAGGCCAGATTTGAACTGAGGAAGATGAGTTGTGTGTCCCAGGCCTCCCCCTGCCACCCCCCCGGCTCCAGGCCAGCACTCTATCCTCTATACCACCAGATGCTAAATGTTTTTGATTGCCTGAAGGAAGCTGTCCTGCTCCCCCAAAGCTTCCCTTCTCCATACTAAACACTACTAGTCCTTTAGCTGTTTGTCATGTGACATGATTTTAGGTCCCTTTACCATCCTGGTCATCCTACTCTGGATGCCCTCAAAATCCAAAGCACCTCTTTCTATAACATGGCCTCAGAACAGAAGGCAATATTCCCAAGTTCTGCCCATGATGGTGGGATTATCTTCTGGACATCACTTTAGACAGTGACTATCAGTTTCCAAACTTTGACTTTGGCTTAATCTTAAGGTCTCATGCCACAAGTGAGCATGCCAAGACAATAAACGTTAGAGCAAGGGTTCTCAAACTGTTTTGAGTAAAAGGGCCTTATTACTGTCAAATAATTTCTCAAAACCCCACGAGAGTAGTTGAGTATCCAATGATTGAGAAAATACAAGGTGATGAAAACTTAATATGGATTTAGTCACAATTCTTAAAAAAAGCAGCATGGTATGTATAGTGGATAAAGAGCCGACCCTGGAATGAATGGGAAGACCTGACCCAAATGCCTCCTGGGATACAATTGAGTGTGTATCCCAGATACACCTGGGAAAGGCAATGCTCTGGGGACCACTTTAAGACTAGACATTGCAGGGGAGTGACTGAGCTACATCTACAGAGGAGGATTCCCCACAGGCATTACTTACACCAATGAAATCACAGGCTCTGACCAAAAAAAGGGTGAGATTTTATATCCGAAAAATAGTAAAACATTTCCGATATTATTTATTCGGTCTCCAGTTGTTTTCTTACTTACTATATAGAGTCATGGTGCCTATTTTGTTGGAGCTAAGTAATGATTAAAAATGACAAACCGTTCGTATGTGAACCGATGGTTGGACTCCTTACCATGATCCCATGGCATACAGGGGTGAAGGGTCCACAAGCTGGGAAGCTGGGAATCAGAGCAACAATAGCCTAGGATAAACAGCTCGTGAAAAAGCTATCAGATGAAGGTCACTGTAGAGGATTTATGTCCTTACTGCTTTACAGAACATACGATTAAACCACTAGATTACACATGAAGCTACCCCAGGGCATAAAATTCGTGGGAGTTCTACTCAAAAGAGTTAAAAAGCCTGAACAGCTCCCTTGCCTTAGCAAGAAGGACAAAGATAGGTGACAGATGACGTCTTTAGGAGCATGTCATCTTTAATAGTAAGGTGGCAGGAATAAAATAGCCCTATAGCAAGTTCCTAGACTCAATGGTCACATCATCATAAGGGGATTGGAAAGGGAAGGGAAACAAGCATTTGTGAAGTGCCTGCTGTGTACCAAATGTCATCTCATTCACAAATGAGATAAAACTCTGTGGGGTAGGTGCTGTTATTATCCCCATTTTTACAGTGGAAGAAACAGGCAAACAGAGGTGAAGTGACTTGCCCAGGGACACATAGCTAATAAGTTTCTGAGGCCAGATTTGAACTTAGGTCTTCCTGATTCCAGGCCCAGTGCTCTAAGCTCTCAATCCCAGCCAAAAAACAAGGAGCATGAGGGCTTTTTCCTCACTGCCAAAGTTAGATCAAGAAGAGAGCTGGTACTCTGAAGAAGAAACAAAGAAGAGTTAGTTCATCTGAACTATATTTATTCTACAAATAAGATAAGCCTTTAGCCTTTGAGCTATTAGGCCAATGATCCTTTTGTTATATGTCATGGGCCTAATAACATTTTTCAATATAATTCTATGAAGCATAATAACCAAATAGTAGAACTCCACAGACCATACAGAACAACTTGACAAACAAGTCTTCCAAGCCAATAACGATAGTTACAGCTATTTTAATCCCTGGGAGAAGTATTACTCATTTTACTATTAAATTAAAAGGTCCTTGAAAACACAAAGTTCAACTGTCTTATAATGTCAGGAAATTCAAATACAGAAAAAAGCCTAACCTTTAGAGAGAGCTTATATTTCATTCATTCTTTCCAACAAGTTGTTTACATAATGGCTATAGGTTGGCTGAAAGACTCACAAAAAAACTAGTCACCTCAGATTTCCCAAGGAACTAACAATAATGTTCCTAGCAAGAGGATATCCTGATCAAGTATAATGTCAAGGCTGGGAGCATTATCTTCACAATTTTAAGTAAAATTCTTACTGACCTTGTCTAATTTCTTTCATCATTTATTTTTTATATTCATCAATAGTGTAAACATTCATTTTTTTCCACTTTTAAAACAAATTTTATTGATGTGTTTTGTTTTTACATCACATTTATTTCCATATATATACTTTTCTCCACCCATTGAGGCTTCCATGGTTACAAATATAAAACAAAACAAAACAAAACAAAACATAAAACCCAAAACCGTTCAATATGTCGGATAGATAGGCTGACCACGTCTGAGAGCTTGCGCTACATTCCATACTCCCGAGTTCTTAGGCTCTTCAAAAATTTTTATCTTTTTTCTATGGGCAAGATTAGTCAAAATGATAAAGCATTAACTTAATTTAAAAATATTCCTATCTAGTCCTATTTGGGATTTGGTTTAAAAATTTTAATTAACAGTTTTCTAAAATGCCTACTACTTCCAGAATATACGTCTTTGAAAACTTGTGGCTATTCCATTTGCATTTCAGTGACACAGAGTTACATTAACATTCTATTTTTCCAATGAACAAAAGAAGAAATTAAACACAGTGACTGGTATGTAGTAGATGCTCAATGCATTTCTATTATATTAATGAAATTATAAATGAATAGCCAAGCCAGGCACTGTAATTTCAAGAGGTTAAAAGAATCCTCCCCCAAAATCATTAAGACAAGAAACTTCACTTAATTCCTATTATGGGTACCTTTTTATCTAGAAAATATAGATTCTAATAAATTATCAGTTACAGAATCCCACGACTTCATGACTAAATATCAGTGAGCCAATGAAAGCTCAATATCGAGAATTCTTAACAAAGGCCATATTGACATTTCAACAGGAAATGAATCTATTTTACGCTGGCCAGGTTGGTACCCAGGGTTAGTGTTTTCGTTGATGCCAAGTGCTATTTGTCTGAGGTAATACCAAATTGTTCAAAGGTGTTTTTCTGTATTTGAACTTCCCAATATATCATAAAGGAATTTATATTTTCTTTCTTTCTTTTTTTTCTTTCAGCCGAAGACAAAGTTTATTAGAACATAGTCATATTGGGCAGACTCTTAAGGAGTCGGAACATTAGTGAGCAGCACCTAGATTTTAAGAATCTAAGCCAGGAATTTATATTTTCAAGGAAAGTTGTGGTATATCTTCTAAATTACAGATTTCTAAGAAAAGAGAAGATAGCTATAGAATCCATCTGGGAGAGAACTGAATAAATTAACCTCTTGAAGTGAGGTCTTCTTTGAGGTCAATAATTATCTGAAAAATCTGTCTTCTAGGCTTTTAAAATATAGATCTAAATTTAATTTCTAGTGACATTAAATAATATTGTTTCTAAGCAGAGGTTCTGACCACAGTAATATGGAAATCATTAGCAAAATTATCTTAAAGATGAGTCTTTTGAGTTATAAAATTTTCCATGGAAAGAAAGTTTCATATTTGTTCAAGTATGTAACTGATAGACAGGCAACGACGTAATAGCTTGGCGCAATTAGCTTAGCGATCCAGAAAGGCCTGGATTCAAGGCCTGCCTCTGACACTTAGTGGGGAGTGTAAGTAACCTGAGGCAATTCACTCAACCCCTCATTGCTCTAGGAAGCTCTCTAAGACTACAAACTGGGCCAAAATGTTGACCTACAATTGGCTGAGGAAGTTTCTTACACCATGAAATCACAGGTCTAGTGTCTACCCTTACATGATTGATACCAAACACCCAACACCACACAACCAGTAGCTTCGGCCAAAGAGAATGAACATAGTGAGTAACAAATCCTAACAACAGGCAATGGCTGGATTTGGCTAAAGAACTTCAATGAGCTTCTTCCAATTTAGTCATGGTGCTCTCTTGCCTAAAAAGCTGCAATGGTCACTCCACTCACAGCTCCCCACCCCTTTACTCATAGGATAAAGTCCAAAGGCCTAGCCAGATACATAGTTGTCTTAAGTTCACTAATATCTGTTGAATGAATATTCATTAAGTCAGTAATTTGGAAGATCAGTAGCAAAAGTACAGATGCCACCTAACTTACACATTTGCAGAGATAGGAAAGGCAAGTATCTGGCCATTTGGAATTGGTAACGTTTAGGTACATTAGAATACTTTGTCCTAAATACTCTGATTCAAAAATGCCTATACATTTTTCTCATATTTTCTGCACTGCAAGTTAACTAAGATAAAAAACCTTATTTATGAACTTCCCTTTGAAAGCCAACTAGAGCAATCCAAAAGACGGTTAATTCAATTCACTGGCCATTTAACTACTGCCTGCTTACATTCAGGGCGGTGTGTACACAGCAGACCTGCTTAGAGGTTAGATGATCACTTATCAGGGGATTCCTGCACAGGGAAGGAAAGGAGAGCAGCCAGATGACAGGATCAAAGCATCGCAAACACTAAATACTAACTGATGATCACAGACTTTGAGCCGGAGGGTCCATCTAGGCCAACCTCTCATTCTACAAATGAGGAAACCGAGGCCTGGAAAGGTGAAGTGACTTGCCCAAATCAGGATTTGAATCTAGCACTTTTCCAAACTGACCTCTTAGACTCCATCCTCCTCCATGACTTTATGAACCCCTTTTGACCTGCCCGTCCTCAGCAGACTTCTCAGCTCTTTCATTAAATGAAAGGACTGGACTCCAAGCTCTCTTAGATCCCTCCCAATTTTATAGGTACAATCATCAGTTAGTATTGGTGTTTCTGACATCACGTACGGTGCTTAAAATTTTCAAGTGTTTTATAGATGCTTTTTTATGTGGCTTCCCCTTCCAACTGGCCCTAGACCTTTGTCCTGTGACTCAACAGTTGTGTAAGGTCCTCTTTTCCCCTGCTGTAAAATTCCTACTGGCACCAGTGTAAAAATATATACAAAGACAAGATCAGATAAGGGTGGTCTCAGAGCATTAGTATAAATCTGAGCATCCATAGGTCAGCAGGAAATGAATTGACCCTGCCCCCACCAGGGCTGAAGCCAGCCACTCACAGTGAACAAATAAATCTCTTTAGTATTCACTTCTATATACTTTGTGAGAAGTGTTCTGGCCACTGGGCTAAGGGGTCCCAGGAACCAGATTTCTATCCAATCCTAAATAGCACTCCGAATATCCTTCCCAATCAGGAGCTTTGTTTACTTAATTTATTATTTAAAATTTTCTTATATAATATAAGAGCCCAATCCAACTTTTTCGGCTAACTCTGATCATATAATGGAGTTTTGTTTTTTCAATTGATTTGTACTGAATATTTCTTTTGTAATACAGATCCGAAATTCAACTTTCTCAGCTAGCTGGGAGGAGAAGGAGGGAAAAGAAAGAGGTAACTGGAACCTTTAAATAAATAACTCCTTTGTGAATGCAATTAACAAACCTATTAATTTTATTTAAGGAAAAGGCTATAAACCCCCAGTGGGCATAGAGTTGCCCAAGAGCCTTTTTATGTATGTTCTCTATGCACATACAGGGCACTTGCCTGATATTAAGGTAACAACAACGTTCCACATAAAAGGCCTGCAGCTTCACCTGAGAAATGGGAAGTAATGAGAGTGTAATTACAAGCCAAAGATGTAACCAGGGCTCTCCTTGGTTATACCAAAGAATCCAAGCCAAGGGATACACGATACCACCTGGGATGTTTCCCTAAGTACCCTGAAACACTCCAATGTTGGCCATGTTATTTTGCCTTTCAGCTCAGGTCAAATAGCAGTAAGAGATTTTTTTTTTTTTTAAAAAAAAACAAGGTAAATTCAGTATTTTCAATTCAAATCAATGTTGAAGCAATATTTCACTCTTAAGAAAATATCAACATCTATCAATAATACAGTGTTCTCGTATTTACACAGAGGATACTCAAATACTTTCTAGATATATACTTCTAGTCCCCTTCTGTGAAAGGTAAAAAAGTACCTGAGGAAACTGAGACCCAGACAAGGATTTAAATGATAATAGAGGGGAAAATGTCCTATTGGGAGGAAGAATCTCACACCCAAAGCTTGACCTCTCAAAGCATTATATGACTAATAATAAATGTTCTGTCACGATAAGGGAAAACACAGCAGGAAGAGGAAAGTTAAAATTGTTTTAAAAAACCAAACAAAATCCAAATCCTCACCAAATGAGACTATTTAAACTTAAGTGAAGAAAAGAATCCATAACATTCAAAAAGTTATAGGGCTCTACCTATTCTTAACCCCTTCCTTGTTTCAATGCAAGAACAGTTTCCTTCAGAACTCAAGAAGAAGCCATCGATACAATAGACTCTCTCCAGAGCAGATAATTAATTCTGGTTTGTTAATGGTGAATTGTTTCATCAACAGTTGTGTCCAGCGCAAGTGGATGTACATTAAGCCTTCCTCACCCACAAAATCTAAGACTTTGGAGGAGTTTCTCAGTTAGTTATACCTCTGGATATCATCTTATAGGCCTCAGTTATCAGAGGCTCCTGGAGCTCCCATATTGTGGAGCACAAAAGTCATGCTTGGCAAAAAAAAATCCCAAGAGTTTTACTTCTCTTAAACGTCTCAATATTAATATGACTAATATGTATCATGCACACGGAGATCAATACCTGAACTCCATTACCTCCTTATCCTTCAGGCCCAGGAGCAACACCTCTTCCATAAGGTTGAGGCGAATATCCTTCGAGTCCCCGGAGTCATCATTATCCAGACCTCTTTCTTGGTTGGAGTCTTCCTCACCTTCCAACTTCTTTTCAGAGTTCTTGCCAACCTCAGCTCGCCGCCGGCCTCGGTGAGTCAAAGATGACATTCTCACCTGTCCCAGGGGAGGTTGGACAAAAACTTATACATATATGTGTGTGTGTATGTGTGTGGTTGTATACATATGTATGTGTGTACAGAGATGATGGGGTATAGGCCCCAAGCTGAGACCCCAAAGAAAGTTTGGGTTCCATTCGTCTAAGGGGATTCTCCTTGAATTCTCCCACTTGATCAAGGAGGTATCTGGAATTCCCCTGAGGCTGTGATCCTATCAACTGGCTTTTCATTATAGCCAAGCCCAATCTCCCAATTCTCGGTTACCCTTGACCTAGCCCATTGCTTCATTGTCTTACCTCCCTATGGCCTCTGGCTACCTCCTACCCTAGCCCTTATCTAGACCCCATTCTCAATCTCCCAGTCACTGCCATCAAGATCCTTCCTAGATCCCTCCCACAGTCTTTCTGTATATATGGTCCATCATGCCTCTGTTAAGGTGCTCAGATTCTTATAATCTAGCCAATAGCTCATTAACATTCAGACTCCTTAAGAGTCTGGCCAATATGGTGGGTGTTCTAATAAACCTTGTCTTTGGCTGAAAGAAAGGTTGGGTCAAATTCTTTCATGCAGGACCTGTGTGTTGTGATTTTGGGGTCCCTGCACCCCTAAACCCCTAAAACTCAATAGACACCCACAAATGCATACAGATGTATATATATGCTCAAATATCTCTCAATATATATCTCTATATATGTCTTATATAAGACAAGAAATATGTAGAAATTTAAGTTGACAATAGAATGAAAGGGGAAGTTTTTAACAATGAAATTGGAAAATCCTATTTGCTTTTAAAAAGGCAATGACCAGACTACACATGTATAACCTTTATCAAACTGCTTGCTTTACCGATGATGAGGGAGGGGAGGAAGGAAGAATTTGGAAGGCAAAACTGCAAAAAAACAATGGTTAAAAATTGTTTTTACATGTAATTGGAAAAACATTCAAATTCATTTAAAAAAATAAAATAAATATGCCTTTGTTAAAAAGGGGGGGAGGCGCAACGACCCAGTTTCTTCATATAACAAGTCAGATCAAACCATGAAGCCCACTGCTCAACCAGATAATATCCTTATGATTAATACACCATCCTTCCTGTCTAAAGCTTAAGTGTGAACCTTCTATGACCTAATGCAAAATATCCTTCACACTGCATCTACAAATTAAAAAGGATAGGCAGCTTGACTTATTAACATAGTTCATTCATTCATCTAATAGACACTTTTAGGCACCTGGCTGCTAGGTACTGTGAAAGATCCAAAAATAAGTAAGAAACACTTGTCTTCAAGAAGCTGACATTCTAGTAGGGGAAATAAGACACAGACTCAAATAGCTACAACAGAAAAATTTAATATAAAAGCATGTGAAAGAGGTAAAAACCAAAACGGTTCTATGACATTTATTTGAAGGAAAACTTCACTTTAGAGCAGACAGAGTAATGGAAAAGGCTTCACGAAGGAGGTGACTGAGCCTTAAAAGATGGACAGGATTTCAACAGGCAGAGATGAAGAGACGGGCATTTAAGCAGAAGGAGAACAGCATGAGCAAAAGTGGGAAAGCATGGGATGTACTCCAGGCCTGGGCAAGCAGCACAGTCTGGCTGATGTTTAGAATTCAGGATGGGGGAACAATGTGAGATAAAGTTGAAAAGGTGGGCTAGAACCAGATTGCATATAACGTTTCTCGAAAGCCAGACTACAAGGTTTGAACTTTGATAGACAGTGGTTTCTGTGTGAAGTAAAGGGATCAGAGCTGTGAAGTAGGAAAGTTAATCTAGCAGTGGTGTGCAGGATGAACTGGAGAAGGGAAAAAAAGAATGAAGAAAGAGAGACAGAAAAGGTTACTACAACAGCCTGGGCTACAGGTGAAGAGGTCTGGCCTAGGATGACAGCAGTGGGAATGATCAGGAGGCAGCAGATTTAGAATTTTTGATGGTGGAATCCATAGGACTTGGTGTTTTATTAGATATGGAAGATAAAGGAGAGAAAGAGTTAAAGATGAGTTCAAGGCTGCAAGCAAGGGTAATCATGAGAATTGTAGCACATCCATAGTGGTAATGATGTGAGGTCATAGTTGTAATTCTATCTTCACGGAGGCTAGTCAACTTTGTTTTATTGCATGGCTAGTGAAGACTTAACGTTGGTCGGTCAGGCAACAAGTATTTATTAAGCACTTACTACGTGCTATGCGCTGTACTAAGTAGTGGTTAAACTAACCTCAGCTAGCTATCCAGTTGGCAAATGCATACAGTTGGTCACAAGAGAAAATGGCATGGGAATGTGGACAGAGATTTACATCTGTTGAGGGCACCACCATCATCTGAGTTACTCAGCTTTGTAACTTCAAAGTCATCCTTGACTCTTCTCATTCACTTCTAATATCCATCAACTGGATTCTATCTCCATAATATTACTCAATGCCTTCTCTCTATTCACAGCCACCAACCTGACTCAGGACCTCCAGCCTCTCACCTGTTCTATTTTACTATCCTGCTAATAGATCTTCCATCTTCAATCCTAACTGCACTATTAGTATTCCCTTGTGTTTATCCACCAGCCGTTTGCATTTGCCTATGCCATCCCCTATTCCGGGAATGTGCTCCGTCCTCCAGGACACCTTCAAAGACACGCTCCCACGCCACCTCCTTCCCTAAGACTTCCTCTGACTTCCTCACCTGCTAATGCTCACCCATGCCTCAAATTACTCTGTATTGTATTTGTGCATGTGCTATAGCTCTCCAATAAAATATAAGGATCTAAACACAGGAATTGCTTCATTTCTGTCTAGTACTGCCCATGCCTTGTGCATAGTAGGAGTTTGGTTAATGTTTGTTGTTCCATCACAACAAATCCATTTCTGATACTGTAAAAACTCATACCACAGGATCTCCCCACGGTTCATGTGTGGCATTTTCTTCAAATCTGAAGGAAAAGTGCTGCCATCAGACTATATTAGAAAAATAAAGGTGTAAGGAGAAGGGTAATGATAGGCAGGCCATTCACATACAGGTATGTCACCGTGACTACCCAATAAGTGAGAATAAGAGTGCAAGTGAGCCGTGAACCGAAATATTTCTTTAGTTGAAGGTCGAAGGAAACTTCCCTACGTAACAGGCCTTAGAGCTAAAAGAGGGCTTTTCTAGGGATCACGAGGCCAGCTCCAAGAGAGGTAAAGTGACTTGGGTAAGGTTACACAGTTACCAACAACAGCAGGTGTGGCATTTACCTACTGCTCGATTCTTTCATTTGAGCCTCACAACAATCCTTCGAGGTAGGGACTAAGAGGAAATTGCAGCTGACCTCAGTGATGTGCCCACGTGTCAGAAGTTGGATCTGGGGGGAGGGGGGCCTCCGATTCCCAGGTTCAGCACCTCATCCAGGACCCTGTCCTTTCTTGGAGGGCACTGTACGCTAAAATAGCCACGCTGTGCTTCGGAGGAACCTCAATACCGACTGCACACAAGGAAAATGGAAAAGCAACACTTAAAGGGGAAGAAGATGTAAGGTCGAATCCCTCACAATGCGGTTTCTTATGCAAAATATGTCCCAGGTAGGCACACACGTGAGGTCATTCCAGCAGGCTGGAGGGAAGCCTACCTGCAAGAGGAAGAGGAGGAAGAGGAGGGAGGAGGAAGACCAGGGTAAATGCTCGCATCGGGCACTGCAGGAAGCCGGAGCCTACGTCCTGGCCACCCCACGGCCGAGAAACTTCAAGCCCCGTGTGACCGTGACCAAGGAGCAGAACTTCCCAGGCGGACCTGTGCGGGGGCCTAGGGAGGGGCCACGTACGTGGGTGTGTGTGCTGGTTAGCCGACGGCCCACCACCAAGTCACCGCAGCCCGCTCCCGCTCCCGCTCTCGCTCCCGCCAGCAAACAGGCGGCCCGGCGGCCGGCCGCGGGCAGAGGCCTCGAGCGGACTCACCTGGCGTCGCGGCGGCTCCTCGGAGTGCGGGGCCCGGACGGCGTCAGGCTCCCCTTGGCTCACGACACCTGTTCACCCTCCGCTCCTTCGGGGTGAGAAACTTCTCCGGCGCCGACGAAGCACCAACTTTACTTCCTGATCCTCGGCTGCAAACAAGGACTAACACATCAGCTTCCTCGGCGATCGCTAGGCAACCTAGCTTGGTGTTTCTGTCTTCGGCCAATCAGGGGCCGCCAGGGCGGAGGTCCAGCCAATGGGCGGCAGCGAGGGGAGGGCCTCCCCCCACGCTATTGTGTTGCCGTCCAGACAAACCCCACAAAAAGGAGGTAGGTCGAGGCCCCGGCTGACAGCCGGTCAGCCCAATGGCGGACCCCTAACCTGGAGGGCACGGAAGGCAGCCCACCCTCGGGGCCGGCTCGGGGCCGCCAAGGGAGAGGCGTGACCCACAGCCCCTGGAGCAGGTGTGCGGGCGGAGCATCCTGCCAGCACTGGGCCGGGCTGGGCCGGGGAGGAGGAGGAGAGGGATGGGGGAGGGGAGAGGGGGGAGGGGGGAGAGGGGAGAGGTCAAACCAGCCGCTTTGGGGTGGGCCCAGAAGGCGTGACGTCATCGGCCGGGCCAGCGGGCCAGGAAAGCCTGAGCCTGGTCGGTGCAGGAATTCACGGGCTGATGCTTTCAGAACCTGGCCAGCCAACCTCTGCTTTCCAAAGAAATGGAAACCCAAACCCTGTTGGGTGGGCCTAGACCCCATACTGGCGGATTCCGAGGGCTCCCCGCTAGAGATCACCAAGCCTAATGGAAAACATATGATGGCCCTAAAGTCTGGCATCCTGGGTTCGAATCCCACCCCATACAATTAGGCCATCTATGGGGTCCTCCAGGCGAGCTATTGTTTAACCTCTCAGAGAGTTCCAGGCCCCTTATCTGCAAAAGGGAGATGATAACCCTTGCTCGGCCCCTCTCAACCCGCTGTGGTGAGGAAATTCTCACCTTGGAGCGGTGAATGAGAATTACTGTAATTCTTTCCCACCCACCAGTTAAAAGCATACATACCTCCTAGCAAAACACTATATATTGAGAGCCTGCCAGTTTTCTTCTATTTAAATAAAAATTAGAAGCCTCGAAAGTCATACCACGCTAAACAGTAAAGGCTTTATTTATGTTACCGAAAATGCCATACAGTGCTCCAAATCGCTAATAATAAGAGAAATACAAATCAAAACAACCCTGAGGTTTCAACCTCACACCCTGCAAATCAGCAAAAATGACAAAAAATGGCAACATAGACAGGGCTGTAGAAAGATAGGCACACTAATAATTTGTTGGTGGAGTTGTGAAATGGTACAACCGTTTTGGAAAACAATTAGAATGAGTCAAATAATGTGATTGAAATGTCCATAGCCTTTGAACCAGAGACTCAACTCCATGACTGGGCTTATACCCCAAGGAAGTCATGGATAAGAAGAAGGTCCCCATAGCCTCCAAAATATTTATAGTAGCACTTTTTGTGATAGCTGAAAGATGGAAGCAAAGTATATGCCCATCAACTGGGGAATGGCCAGACAAACTGTGGTACATTGAAATAATGAAATATTATTACTGCCCTGTAAGAAATGATGGATGTGATGAATGCAGAGAAGCATGGAAAGATCTAGATGAACTGATGCAGAGTGAAGTCAGCAGAGCCAAGGAAACAATATACACAGTGACTACAACAATATAAATGGAAAGAACAACACACCAAAAAATCAAACATGAATGTAACAAAACTACAAAGATCAAACAAAGCTCAAATGAAGAGCTATGGGAAAACACCTCCCACCTACCCCTTTGTAGTAGTGAGAGATCCACAGGTCTTATGTGTTTTCAGACTTTTTCAATGTATCGATCAATTGTGCTGACTTTTCTTTTCTTCTCTAAAAAAATACCGTTTGTCATAAGGGATGGCTCTCCAGGAGGGAGAGGAAAGGGATACATAGGGATACAATGCTAATGTAAGAAAGAGAAAATATCAATAAAAACTTACTAAAATAATGTCATACAATAAAATCTGTTGCTGTATGAAATTTGTAAAAACATTTTAAAAGTACCAATATTAGCAATAAATTATAGATCATCATTTTAATACACTATAAAAAAGCACTGAAGAATATTGTTTTAATAATAAAACACAAATGACAGTCACAATTTATATGGTAAAGTTCAAACATACATATAATTGTGAGTCCCCAAAATGTTAATACCTCAATATATATTATTTCAAAGTAGTAGTATTAAAGCAAATTAAAAATTAATGGAAATATTTATAAATGAATAGTCTACCAAATATAGATAATTCAGTGCTAATTGGAAAATGAGTTAACCAGTCATCTGACAATTTTATCTGCCTTTGTCCCACAAACTTCCTCAGAATAGATCAAAATTTGGTTCTTAATTCATAATATTTTAAACTATAGTTAATTCTGAAATGTGTGAGACCTGTTTTAGGTTTACATACATAAAGTTTCAAGTTCATTGGGGGTTGGGTATAGAGGCAGAGGAGACACACCTTAAAATGTAATATTATTACACCGTAATATTATTATTCAATTTAGATAGCATAAATTGAGAAGATCTTTACAAACAAGCAGAAGGGAAAATAATCTCTATATGTAATCCTTTGGTTCATTAAACTTTCTCCTCTTTGGCACTGAATCTTGACTACCGGAAGATTCAAACAGTTGGAGAACCTGTCAAGAGAAAAAACAGCTAAGGAAGGATACATTCTACTGTGCCAATTTGATTGTGAATTTAGGTCTCTTTCTGTTCATTTGCTATTTGAGGTCAGATAGCAGAGTTTTTGATTCTCAATGATATAAGAATTCACATCTTCTTTAAAAAGATGTGACTATTAATATGTGTCCGTTTGCTGATGGCTGCTAAAACAATACACATTTAAAATATGTACTAGGCAATGTCAGATTAAAAAGCATCATGCTCCCCAAATAAGCAATTTTAATCTCTTGTCGATTTCATATTACTGCCCTTCATGAACTCTATATACTAAGCAACATTGTACTACAAATCTTTTCCCAATGCTTAGCATGACATCCCCAGTTTCTAGAAAATACTCCCTCTTTATTTCTACTGTTCAGAGTCCTTTTCCATAAACACTTAGCATAGGCTGCTACCTCCTTTGTGAAGTCTAGCATTTAAAAGTGTTCTCCAATCCTCAAATTTTTCTAAAGTATTTTGTTTGGATGTATCCTTTGCCAGCATCACAGATCTTGTGTTTTATGTATGTATCTATATATGGTCCATATATGTGTAGTAATACATATACAGACACATACCTGCACATGGGTATGTATATATGTATCTATGTATTTATGTGTGTATATGTTGTGTTCCCTCTATTAGAAAGTAAGCTATTTGAGGTTAAGGACTGGATCATTTTTTATCTTTGTATCCCATGTGCTTAGCACATTACCATTAACATAGTAAATATCTAATGAATGTTTAACTCAACTGAACTGCAACGACAGAGAAATACTTTATGAAAGGCAAATGCAAAAATGTCTTTCCTTTGGAATTACATAAGATTAAGATTAGGGCATTATTAACATGATTTCCTGAGCTTACATTAATTTTCACAAAGATTTATATTGGGAAAAAAGCTATCAGTATAGACTATACTTCAGGAATCACTTTATAGAAAATTGTTAAAACTCTGAATTTCATTGGGAGGAAATGGGAAGCCCATATTTTAATTTTACTACAGGAAAATGTGCTTAGAACTTTAATTAGTTCTTTAGAAAAGGTATTACATCAATCTAAGTTAATATCATATATTTAAAACAATTAGCATAAATTTAAAGTGAAAGTAGTTGTGAGCTGTTTATTTTCTTAAATACTTCAAATGAGAGGGTTTTATTCTTTTTAAAACATTTGTTGTTTTTTAACTTTAATGTAGTATTACACCTTTCCTAAAGTGCTACTCAGAAGCTTCATTGTGTCATGAAGGTGACCCTAGAAATTCTGGAAGACTATGTCAACAGAGCACAGCTGTGGCAGGGCCTATTGGGCTGGAAAGGCATTGAGCATTGGGCCAGCAGCAGACTATATGCCTGTTATCTTAGGACCAGGCATCAAAGTTTGGAGAAACCAAAAAGGTTAGCTAAACACGGATGAAATTTTTGGCCACAGCAACTCACTAAGACCATGATGGTTGCTCAGTGGAGTGAATACTCTCACTGACAAAATCATGGCTCCTTGAAGTACACAATAATATCTGATGTAAATCACTGATATAAATGATCTGATGATTTAGGAGAACAAGATTCTAACTTTATTACAAATGGTATGTGGGACAAAGTATCTTACTGAACAATTAACTCACTTTTAAAATCAACATTTATACCAAGAACTGACTATCAATAATATAATAGATGCCCCATAGAAAGCCCATTTTCTATCCTATTCACAATTTTAATGCTAGCTTATGGCGATATTCTGATCGTTCATATTTCATACAACATATACCACAGCAATAAATTTTCTATAAACAACATAAATTTACCTTTCGCCCTGATTCAGGTCGACTCCTCTTCCTAGTTTCTTTACATGGCTTCATTGGCTGATTTCCATAAGCCTGAAGAGAGACAAAATAATTGGTTAGCTTTCAAAGTAGCAAGGCATTACTTGGTCAAACGCAGATTTCCCTATCATTGTCATACCAAATCTCATATCTAAAATGACCATAGAAACTTCAGAATGATGAAAAAAAAGAAAGTAGTTACCTTATTCTTCCCCGCAGGAAAACTTTTTTTTTATAGACACTTGCAATGTTTCTTCAATTTTTATTTCCCTGATAAAAATACTGCTACAGCACAAAACATAAGTATGACAATACAAATATTGCTAATATATAGCAATAATACTGAAAGCTATAGCTGTGAACATTTAATAATTCATTTAACAAACATTTGTTATGCATCTATGTCTAAAGCACTCTGAGAAGCACTGGGATTCAAGGACAAAAATAAAAGCAGTTCTTGCACTCAAGGAGTTTATACTCTACTAGAAAATGTGCAACATCCAACATATACACAGAGAAGGAAATGTGAGATAACTTGAGCAGAAAGCACCAGTCATTAGAAGAAATCCAGAAAGGCTTCAAGGAGAAGGTGGCACCTGAACTGAGCCTTGAGCAAAATTAATGATTTCAAGGAGTAAAGGTAAAGAAGGACGTTCATTCTAGTCATGGAAGACAGCATGGAACAGATGATGGAATGCTAAGTTCTAGTATTGGCAAGTAGGCCAATTTGGCTGGAATAAAGTGTTTGAAGGAGAGTAAATACGAACTCAGTTTAGAAAGGTAGGCTTGATCCAGATTGTGGGGAGCATTAAATCCCAGGTGGAAAGAAAGGCTTGCTACTTTATTCTAGAGTCAATAGAAAGCCACTAATACTTTCTAAGCTCTGACACAACATAACTAAGACTGTACCTTATAAATATTATTTTAACAGCTACATGAAAGAGGGATCAAGTTGGGAAGAGGACTGAAAAAGGAAAATCAATTAGGAGGCTGCAGTAATCCACTCCCAAAAGGGGAAGAGCCTAAACTAAGGTCTCAGTGTCAGTGGAAAGAAGTAACTCATGAAACGATGTGAAGGTAGAATTAACAAGGCTTGATTACAGATTAGATATGGAAGATGAGCAAGGAAGAGTGAAGGTGTCGCTAAGATTATGAAGATGAGGAACAGGTTTAGGGAGAAAAAGAACTAAGTGCATTGTAGAATTGTTGAGTCTGAGTAGCTAATGGGACATCTAGGTGGAAATATCCTGTACACACTTGGTAATGTGGAACTGGGGTTCACGAAAGAAGTTGGGGCTGGTTATATAGATTTTTTAGTTATTTATGTAGAGTTGATAACACTGCTCAACACATATTTTGTCATATAAAAATTTTTGATATTTTATTTGTATATATTCATGCTGAATTCAAAAGTGCAGATAGAATTTCTTAAACACCCATCATTATTGTGATATTTTGATCTAGATTATTTGTAAAGAGTATCTGACATACGTGGAGACCCCATCAACTTGCTGAAACAATCTCTCTACCAGGAGGACTCCAGTGCTTCTGGAAGAATCATGATGACTTGAAAAGGAAGTGCCCAAAAAACTGAAACACGTGAAGCAGGAGTGTGCTGGCAAATGTTTAACAACCGGTTCTCCAAAAATATGTGCATGATACACTGTTAAAATTAATCTGCATTATTAACATGCTCTCCATCACTTTCATATGTGTAGACAACCACCAAAACAATAAAGCCCTGTGGTTGCCCATTTCTGAGGTGCAAATATTCACAGTGAAAATTTAACAATCAACTTTCCCAATCTGGTATAAGCTGTCTGTAGAACAGCCTCGCATTTGTGCAGACATACTATAATTGGTTGGGAAGAACCTTTTTCAACTGGTTACATAGCTAGGACAGTTGGCATCTTCCAGAAGGCCTGTGTCAGTTCTGGTCCCCTCTTTTTGCCTCATTTGTGTCTAAGGGAGTTCACAAGGAGAGGCCATGCTATAAAAGGAAACAAGCTTTAGGGCCTTCGCCTCTGAGGCCACAGATCCCCCAAGAAGTGATCCTCTGTCCTTGGCTGTCTGGTTTATTCTTTTCCCTTCTAGGGGCAGAGAGTAAAGTCTCCAATGGAGTCAGAAGAATGAGTCACGGGAACCTGAGAGTCAGATTGGAGGCAAGATGTTGCTGCCAGACTCACATCAATGCCCCAAAGTGCAAGGAGGGATCTTCAAGAGTAACTTTTGGGACTCCCAGCAGTGATCCCACATCTTGGATGGACGAGTGCTATGTAGTAACTGAGGGAAGTTATCATCTTATCATCTTCATCCTCCCCTTCCCGCCCCCCTGAGACTAAAGTGATATAGGGACTATATCCCTGAGGTATTGGCAAAAATATTTGTATATCTGTTCTTATACAAATATTTTTCCCAATACCTCAGGGGCATTTTTGTTCAATTGTGTGTCAGGTACCATTACATAAACAGCATTACTGTTTCTAATATTGTTTTCTCAATTTCTTGTCCTTTGTAAATAGTGGTGTGCATTATTTAAATTCTCATTATGCCTCATGTGTAGATCATCTAAATAATTTTTGTTACGTATGTGGCAAGCTAGCTTTTAAATATGAAGCAAAACTTTACTCTTCCAGTTAAGAAAATAAATTCTGGTTGTAAAATAGGTGATGAGGATAAGTCTTAGACCCTTCACTTGTGCCACATTCTTTTTGTTAGACTACTGACTGACAGCACATAGGGCTCTTATTACACTGTTTACAATTCCTATAGTTTCTATTTTTGTTGGACAAATATACTCCATGACTAAACATACTGTACAATATCCAAATCTACCTTAAGCTGTAAGAATTGTTTTATACAGTGAAGAACTATTTGGACTAAAAGCACCAGAAACTTAGAATCTGGATGAAAAACATGAACCTGATGATTTACACTGTAAGGATGAGACTCACACTTTATCAGACAAGGAAACCAGGAAGGCAATCCCCCACTGTAAGTAGTCTTTTAATCTTAAGATCCTCATTTAATATCTCAAGCATACCTAAATAATCTTCTCATAGCTTAACATTTCCCATATCAATCTTAAAAGGATGAAATCTGCAAGAGGACAACAAAATTTGTTCAAAACATGACATTTTTCTTGAGAAGTGACAAATGTTTTTGGCATATCTGTGGGATATGAAAGTGATTGTTCTTTAATTAGGATTCCAACTTGGGTATACCAAATATTGCTACTTTATTGGGTGTAGTGGAGAATGAATGGACCTATGGGGGCCATTCCATCAAACACTGAGCTGCCCTTCCTGGTTCTTTTTGATTGCACAGATCTGAGGCTGGCTTCTGGTTCAGTAGTAACCCATCACTTAAAGGAGTTGGTGTTTTAGCATGATGTCATAAATCCTGAATAATTCCTCAGTCATTTCCCACAGGTTGGGGTAGGATACTGCAGTAGTTATAAGAGTCTACAGAGTCTGTCTGTCATGCTCCTGGCTTTGGTTCTCCAGGTTTATCAAGTGACTCCAGTTAGAGTATCATGGTATCAGTACATGGTAGCTCTTGCAGAAGGCTGCAGCTGGATGAGATTTGCATAGGGGTCCCTGGATGTCTTTGCCTTCTTCCTGTTTGATCTTTCCTGATCTTGGGCAAATGAATATCCAGAGGTGAATATGTTCAAGACTGGAGGTGGCCATAAAAGTTCAAATGGTCTAGAGGTCCAATGAGAAGTCAGAGCTAAATTGAGGCAAGGTGTGAGAAGCCCTCAACAACTATTCCAGTGTTCTTAAAGAAAAAAGCCACTGAAAGAAGAGGACTGGTTCAAGACTGCCCATTTTACCAGCAGATTTTAGTGCTAAGCCAAGGTGTAATATAAAATGCCTAATTAGCAGTACTACAAAAACACCTGTTCTGATTCAGTTAAAAACATAAGCCTTTCAGCAGATTATAACAGTAGTTATAAATTACTGGATCCTACTTAATTCATTATGGTAATGTGTGCCTGTGAGTGTTCTGTGCTTAGCATTCCTTTTGAGTAACAGGATAATTTACCTGTCCCATACCTAACTCATACTATATTCTTTTACTCCCCAGTTTGGGAAGTTTGAAGCATTTTTTCCCTCAAGTTGGGGACTTAGCAAGCCAATGCATGTGAGAAAGGGAACCCTAATCCCTCTAATTAGAGGCCAAGCCCGATCTAAGATTGAACTTGGGTTCAATGCATGCATGGGTTCAGAACCAGGGAGTGGTACAGTACTGTAGCACCTTTGGACTGCCTGGAGCAGCCAATCAGTCCCTTAAGGCTAGATGTGAATGGGACAGCAGAGACAGAAAACAATACAAAACAAAACAAAAGTCCAAAAAACCACTACATTAAAAAACTCCAAACTCAAAGGAAATAATTCATTATAAATAAAAATTAGATAAACTAACCATTGGTTAGTCCTGGAAAATTTTTCTCACCACCATCAACCTTAAACTTAGCTTACTGAAAAATTTTGTCAAGGTGACAGACCAAAATAATAAAGATTTTCTTTATCTGAAAAATAAAATTTTATGAATCGGCAAGGTTAAAACTAAAGTGAGAATATTTCTGGATTCTCAAATAAGGGAAGGGATAAAAGATGAATACTTTTGCAGGATATAAAATAAAACCACATAAATCATTGGCATTTCTTTATATTACCAACAAAGTCCAGCAGCAAGAGATAAAAAGAGAAATTTCATTTAAAATAACCATAGACAATATAAAATACTTGAGAGTCTACCTAGGACAAACCTAGGAACTATATGAACACAATTATAAAACACTTTTCACACAAAGTCAGATCTAAACAATTAGAAAACTATCAATTGCTTATGGGTAGGCTGAGCCAATTATAATAAAAATGACAATTCTACCTAAGTTAATTTACTCAGTGCCATGCCAAATAAACTACCAAAAATTTATTTTATAGAGCTAGAAAAAATAATAAAATTCATCTGGAAGAACAAAAGGTCAAGAATATCAAAGAAACTAATGAAAAAAATGTAAAGGAAGGTGGCCTAGCCATACAAGATTTCAAACTGTATTATAAAGCAATAATCATCAAAACAATCTGGTGCTGGCTAAGAAATAGAGTGGTAGATCAGTGGAATATTTTGGGTACATAATACACAGTAATAAATTACCATAGTGATCTAGTGTCTGATAAACCCAAAGACCCAAGCTTTTGGGACAAGAACTCATTACTTGACAAAAACTGCTGGGAAAACTGGAAAGCAGTATGGCAGAAACTAGGTATAGACCAGCATCTTACACTGTATACCAAGATAAGGTTGTTAACCAAAAACAATATCACAAGTCTATGAGACATGCATTGTAATTGGATTTATTATAAGAGAGAGGTACATGTATGTGGCAACTCCTTATACCAAGGAGCCCAGTGGTGCAGGGAAAGCCTTGGGCATTTAAGTTATAGGGAAAAAGACTAATCCCTTCTTTTCCCTTGAGAACTGCTAGACCATGAAGATAGGATGGTTTGCTTATCTACAAGGGTCCCAGATACACAAGATAGTTTCTCCTTCTGGTGCAGACTGACTGGTGCCTGTCTTGACACACAGGGAGTCTAGTTTTGGGGTAGAAACAGCAAATTATGTCAGCTCGGGAGGTTTCATCCTTGACAAGTTCGGAGCCTCTTGCATACTCTGGGTCTAGTGTGTCTGGAAAATATGGCAACTCAGGAAGACAAGTTCAGGGGGCCCCTTAACATTGTCAGAATGGATACTTGATTTAGACACAAAAGGTAATACCATAAGGAAATCAGGGGAGCATGGAATAGTTCACCTGTCAGCTCTATGGATAAGAGAAGAATTTATGACCAAACAAGAGATAGAGAGTATTACAAGATGTAAAATTAATAATTTGATTATATTAAATTAAAAAGGTTTTACACAAACAAAACCAATGCCACCAAGATTAGAAGGAAACAGAATGCTGGGAAAAAAATGTTTACAGCAAGTGTTTCTGATAAAGGCCTCATTTCTCAACTACATAGAGAACTGAGTCAAATTTTTAAGAATATTAAGTCATTCCCCAGTTGATAGACAGTCATTGTGACAGTGACTGTGAATAACGGGAAGAGATCAAATACAAGAGACGTTGTTAAGGTTTTAATAAAGAAACTGGGCAACTGACTGAATTTGTGACATGATGGAAAATGAGGAATTGTCTATCTGGGTGACTGGAAACATGGGCTGTAATAGAAAGTAACAGAAATTCAGAATAGGGATAGCTTTTGAGGGAAAGATGTTAAGTTCTTTCATCAAGGTTGAGATATCCAAAGGCTATCCAGTGTGAAATGTCCAATAGTTAATCAGTGATTTATTTATACCTCAACAATGTCTCTTGTATTTGATCCCTTCCCATTACTCACAGTCCCCTCTGACTTTTTAGCCTTTTGCAACCTTATTGCTCAACTGCATTCTCCAAAGTTACCAAGGTTATCTCTTCAATGCCAAATCTGATAGCCTTTTTTCAATCTTACTTCTTTTTGACCTCTCTGCTGCACTTAACACTATTGACCGCCTTCTCCTGGGCACTCAGTCTTTCTGGGTTTTCATGACTATAAATTCTCCTGGTTTTTTTTGTCACCTGACTGCTTGAACTAATAAGGCATTACTATACAAAAGTTGGATGTATTTTTGTTGTTTTTTTAGTACAAAAAAGAAAGGACTCAAGTCAATAGTAAAACAAACAAACAAACAAACAAATTCTCCCACTTCCCACAGAGACCTATACATGTTTTTTTACTTTATAGTTGTACCACATATGGCTTAGAACACTAGAGTTGACATTCATCTGGATCTGGATCCCCTGGATCCTCATGGAATCTCTAGGATTTGCAATACCAGGAAAAGGTTTGCTCTTTCAGGTCATGGCCCTGTACTTACTGCTACTTGGTTCTGGTCTCTTCTCTAGTCCTCACTTCCAGTTTCCTACCATGTTGATATTTCACCCCATTACAATACCCCCACTGCTCCACTTCTGGTTCAGCATCTCCATCTGGCACCTGTTCCTTTCCTCTAGGGTTGTGTGAGTGCACTGGCCTTCATTGTCAGTCTATTTCCAGGTATTCATTTAGCTCAATATGTCTATCTGGTGCCAATTCCTGTCATGTCCTTCCCTCTAGGGCCCTGTGAATGCAGCATTCTTCAGTGAAGGCCTCTTCTCAGGTTCACATGCATCTTAGCATCTCTGCCTTGTTTGGCCTGCCCCCACCTTCAAGAGTGAGCATGGTGTGCTCACTCTGTGTCTTTCATTTATGGCCATGTGGTAGGTAGTTCCTCAAACAGAATCAGCTGCCCTATTTCTTAATGTGTTCTAGGAGTCTTCCTTGAAGGAAGGGGAAGAAACTTACTTAATTCCCCTTGGTACATACCTGCTATATGTTCAAAAAGCTAGAAATAGACTCCTAAGTCACTGATTCATGTCATTTTTATGTTTCACATCTTCATTCACCATTTATTAAAAGGATGCATACTCCCAATAAGTTTACTCTTCAAAGAAGATTTGCCCAAAGTAATAAAAATTCCAATGGTTCTATCATGTCATTTTGTAAACATCAGCTTTTTCTCCCTACATTCTAACATTCAATCTAAGTGGAAAATGTTTGGGGAGAGTTTTTGCCATTAATGATTCTATTTTTCCATGCTTTTTTTTTTTCTCCTACTCGCTGTGATTAGGAACTTGCTCGGTGTCAACTCTCACCTCATTGGGATTGGAAAACAAGATACATGCTGTACACTACATACTGAACCACAATTTGGGGATCTGTATTTTATAATATTTGCCTTCTCAACCCTATAACTCTGATGTGAACTTTGAGAATAAATGGTTTTGAATATGAAAAATAAAAATTATTATTAAATTTTATATTGGATGCATAAGGAGATGTAAGTCAAATAACATACACCTCCATAATTTGGGGAAATGGTCTGAAATTGAAACAAAGATGAATATGAGATGGATAAGATTAGCCATTTGCAGAAATTATCCATCCTAAGAGACACTTGTAAATGTGATGCTAATGAGACTAGGGTGTCACCCAAATCTCATCAAGGAAACACTAATAAAAAATGTAACCAATATAAAATAACACATAATCTAATTATAGCGTAGCTTAAAGTATGCAGGTGTGTTATTAACTATACTTGCATGTGACAGGCAGGAATTCATAACAAAGAAATTAAATTGCAGGGAAAGAGGGCAGAAGCCTCACATATAACACCCCTCTTCCCCCAGCCTTTTGTTGTTGTTATTGTCCCTGGGTCTCCTGAGCGAATGAATTCATTCACTCAGGAGACCCAGGGAAAATCCTGTGCCTCAGACCCACGTGACTTCTGTGTAGTTTCCTTGAAAGAACCCTCTAAAATGGATTCATAAGGGTTTAAATGGACTAACAAAAATATTTTAACCCTAAATCAGAGAAAGGACTGGGCCAGACAGCAATCCTGTCAGGAGGAAATTAAAAAAAAAAAAAAGACTAGATGCCTGTGGTTCTAATTAGCTGGCTGGTTGGCTTGTGTTTCAAAAAAGCATTGCCCCTCAAGCAGAGAGACCACTTTCTCCCTACAATATATAAGTTCTTAGCCTTTGGTAACATTAGATATGTAGGATGAGTGAGAGCGGAGAATCTGTAAGGACACTGAAGTTGTAAGTCTGGGTAACTGGGAGGACCGTAGTGCCCTTGACAATAATAGGGAAGCTCAGGAGAGGGGGAGACTTGCTTGAACCAGCACGATCACCCCGTGGTAAACTGCTAAAGCTGGGTTTGTAAAACAACAAAGCTAAATACCACATTGATTTGTGCTGACTTCTCTAAGGTAATGACATCCCATAAATCTCAGTCTGAGCAATCATCCAACTGGCCACACTCTCTCACTTTAATACCATCTTAACTGTAACACAATTCATTATGATTGAAATTATAAAATAAAACAAACCAGTTGTATTACATACACTTTTCATCCTGAATGAAGTACTTACCATGCTATTCTGAAAAACCTTTCCACTTCTTGTTCTGCTTCCTGATACATGAAGTTCTGATGTCTTATTGATCAACTGCTCAACCTAAAAACCATACAACAATATAACAAGTGAAAACTATACTTAAGGAATATTTTGTTCCAGCTTTGAGAAAATCAGATACTAACATCAGTGTCAGTAAAAGAGTATTGGTATAAGTGAAAGAGTACTGGGCTGGAGTCTGGGAAACCTGGGTTCTAGTGCCAGTTTTGACACTGTGTGACCTTAGACACGTCACATCAATTTCATAGGTCACAGTTTCCTCACTTGTAAAACAAGTCGGTTGGTCTATGATAATAATAATAATAATAATAACTAGCATATGTATAGCACTTTAAGGCTTGCTAAGCAATTTACCAACATTATCCCATTTTATACTCACAACTACCCTAGAAGGTAGGTTCTTTTATTATCCTTTTACAGATGAGGAAATTGAGACAGATGGAGCTCAAGTGACTTGTCCAGGGTCACACAGCTAATGAGTATCTGAGCCTGCATTTGAATTTAGGTCTTCTTGCCTCCAGGTCATATGATCTTTAAAAAGCCTTCCTGCCACAGCATTCTGTAAGCCATATGTAAAATAATAAGAGTTATGATTATATACCTATAAAATCCTTTCTAGCCACAAAAATAAATGATTATATAGGAATGGCATGTAAGATTATTGTTAAATGAACCTGCAACTACTAATGACTTTCTGATGACAGTTGCCAGATTTTATTAAGTAACAGGAGTTCAAATTGGTGAATATTCTTTTTGAAGAACTGAAAATAAACAAATAAAATATAAGAAATAGCTAGCCAAGGGTAGCTATGTGGTGCAATAGTTAGAACACTGCCCTTAGTCAGGAGGACCTGAGTTCAAATTTGACATGAGACACTTACTGGCTGTATGATCCTGAACAAATCACTTAACCCAGACTGCCTCAAAAAAAAAAAAAAATAGAAAGAAAGAAAGAAAGAAAGAAAGAAAGCCAAAACAAATAAATGAAATCATTCATTCTTGGGAAATACAATCTTTTTGTTTTTTAAATTAAATTAATTAAAAATTAACCCACATCTGCCCTCTTTTCCCCTCCTATATTCCTCCCTATACCCACTAAAAAAGACAGCCCTTATAAGAAATATATATGGTCAAGTGAAACACATTCCCACATGGCCATGTCCAAAACAGTATGTCTCCCTCTGTACTCTGTCAGGAGACAGGTAGTCTGTTTCATTATGGGTCCTTTGGGAATTGTGGTCCGTCATTGTGTTGATCAGAGCTCTTAAGTTTTCCAAAGTTATATCTTTACAATAATGTCATTATTGTATAAATTGTTCTCCTAATTCTGCTTACTTCACTCTGTATCAATTCATTTAAGTTTTCCTAGGTTTCACCAAAACCACTGCTTTCATAATTTCTTAAAGTAGAATAAGTATTCTATTACACTCATATAACTTGTTCAGCCATTTTCCAATTAATGGGTACTCCTTTAGTTTCCAGTTTTTTTCTAACTCAAAAAGAGTTGCTATAAATATTCTTGAACATATGAATCCTTGTCCTCTTTCATTAATCTCTTTGGGGTGTAGGCCTAATAGTTGTATTGCCATATTGAAGGACATACACAGTTTATTAACTTTTTGGGTTTAGTTCCAAATTGCTTTATAGAATGGACTAATTCACAGCTCTACCAATAGTACCTGTTTTTAATGTACCTGTTCTCCCAAACTCCTCCAACATTTATCGTTTGCCTTTTTTGTCAACTTTGCCAATCTATGGAATAGGAGGTGGAACCTCAGAGTTGGTTTAATTTGCATTTCCCTAATTATTAGTGACTTGGAGCATTTTTTCAAATGACTATTGATTGCTTAGATCTCTTCTATGAAAACTGAAAGGCAGTACTTTTAAAGTGAAATTAAAAAGTGTTTTTATACCTGAGAATGAGAGATGGAAAGATTTGGGCTTTCTTCAGACCTCATAATTTCATCTTCCTCACAATCTAATGCTATAAAAACAGTAAGATTAAAATGACATAAAATAGAAATTAAGGTGAATTAATCTATATTTTCATAAACCTACCTCCAGCTTCTGAAGACTCATGGTTTTTGTTCTGCACTCTCATTTTATCACTAGTGACAAAATCTTCCTATATAGAAAGCACATAAACAGGAATAAAATGTACATATTTCTAAGAGACACAAAAACAGCTAGATAGAAGTATTTACTACCATAAAAATTAATTTTTTAAATTTAAACTTTATTTTTATTTTGAACCTAACACCAAATAAAATTAGCATTTCCATATCAATTGTAGTAGTAGAGAAGATTACACATAAAACTGGAATCTCATTATATAGCACTTACTTTTCTTTTAATGTATATAACAAATTTAATACGTAATCTTCAAAGTGGTACTACTTGTCTGTGATTCCTTCTGTTTTCTTTTGGGGGAAGAGTGGACCCTGTCCCTAGGTCTACCTTCTCTTCCTATCTCCTTCCCCCAAATTTGGAAAAAACAAAATTTTTGTAACTATGTTCTCGTAAAGCAAAACGCATTCCCATCCTGTATGTCTCACTCTGCATGTTGAGGCCATCACCGCTCTGTCCGGAGGCATGTGGCACACTTCACCATCCCTCCTCTGGACTTGTGCTTGGTCACTTTATTGTTCAGCATCCTCAAGTCTTTCAGAATTGTTTGTCTATATGACGCTGTTACTATATAAATTGTTCTCCTAGTTCTTCTATCTTCAATGTATATTAGTTTATGCAAATCTTCCCAGATTTCTCTGAAATTATACCTTCTGTCTTTTCTCATGATATTCATCTATTATAATTTTAAACAAATTAATTTCATGTAAAGGTTAAACATAATATGACACTACACCTGCTGCATACTTATAGAAATATAATTCTTTCAAATGATAAGAGACTTTTTCATGGAAGTATGATGCTTCTAAAAACATGTACCAGAGATCCAGTTTAGTATCTTTAGGTGTCTACGGATTATTCACATCTCCATTTAGAAAAATTATTACCCCCTTAAACTCAACATGTCCAAAAATTGAATTTATTATCTTCTTACCAAAACCCGTTCTATTTCTGTTGATGACACCATCACCCTCAAACCTTGTAGTCATCTCTGACTCTTCTCTCTCCTTCACTTTCCACATCCAAACCCTGTCAATTTCATCTACTATTTTCATATTTAGAAAGGAGTGCAGTGTAGTAGATAGCTCAATGTACCTGGAAGTCAGAAAGCCCTGAGTTCTAACCATACCTTTAACAATAATTGTGGGAACCTAGACAAGCACTTAATATCTATAAGTTTCAGATTCCTCATATGTAAAATGGGAATGAGAATTTATACCTACACACAGGCTTATTACTCCAATATTCAAACAGATCTGTGATCTCATTAATGTTAGTATTCCCTCTAGTGAGGCAGATTACACCCTGTCAGTCCTGTTTGATTCTTATCCATGGTCTCCCATGTGTTTGCAGCAAGGGACCATGGAAACTTTCCTTGAGATTTCTGGTCACCACACAGATAACAACATAGCACACAGGCTTCTTGTTGGTATTCCGACTTTTATTTTGTGACCAGCCCATATTTCTTACAGTCAAATGATTTCTTTAATGGAGTCCTCTCATGGCTCACTAACACTCACCATACAATGTCCATGGGCCCTTTCTGGTATCTCTAAACTCCATCTTTCAGAGACAGTGGTTTATCATGACTTGCAATCTTATAACAGCAGCATTAAAATGTGGGTTTTAAACAGATAAGCCTTAATTTTAAGAAGAAATTAAGACTATTAAAAGAACTTTGCAGTGTCTCAAATGCAACTCAATCCAATCTTCTGTTCAATTCTGTGCTTGGGTCATTGTACATTTTCAGTGTCTGTCCAAGATAAAAATACTGATTGATGAGTTCTATAGGTTATCCACCCAAGTGTATATTATAATATGAATGAATTATATGAATATTATAATACGAATGAATTTTCATCCATTTGGTATTTCCTGTGTGGATAGTAAACTTTTGAGTTACAAATCTTGTTTAGGAAGCTTTGCAGTGTTCTGAACTTCATGCAATCATCACAATGTCATCTGCAACATGACTATCTGTGAGAATTCATTATCCCTCTTCAACTTAAACACTGTTAGATCTTCTCCTTGACAGTAGTAAACACTTTTGGTGAGCATGTTATCTCCCTATTAAAGTGATTTGCTGAGGGTCACAAAGCTAGTATCTGATTTTGAACTCAGATCTTCTAAACTCCAGGTACAGAATACTATCTAAATATTGTTTATTGACTATAAAGAGGCCCCTCAGTGGTACAGTGGATATAGCACTGGGTCTGGAGTCAGGAAGACATAAGTTTAAATCCAACCTCAGACATATACTAGCTGTGTAAGTTTAGAAAAGTCACTTAACCTCTGTTGGCCTCATGTTCCTAGTCTATAAAATGATGATAATCGTAGCACCTACTTCCCAGGGTTGTTGTGAGGACAAAATGAGATGATATTTGCTAAAGTGCTTTGCAAACCTTAAAGCCATATATAGAGGCTAGGTATTTTATTTTTCCTTTTCCTGACTGCAGGTCCAGTGCTCTATTCATTGTACCCCCAGTTGCCTTTTTTAATAGTCAACAAACAATAAGCACAATGAGACCTTGTATTCTACTACAAGAAAACTTGCCTGTCCTCTTCTAAATACCTTAATGCCCTCATCAAAAATATCCTCGATGTAGAAATTTTTTATATAGATGAAAAACTACATACATGGCTTTGTAGTTATTGATAATCTCTCCATCACATTTTTGGAGAGGGCCAAGATTTTTTCCTTGCTCGGTAATCCTCCCTCCTTCAGATATTTTAAGAATGGATTCCTTATTGCCTTCAGATTGTGTTACTTTTAGCACAGTTCTCCACTGTCTATTTATTTGGTTTAGTCCAGCTACTTTTTAACTATCTTTTTTTTAGTGCCATTTCCACTTTCTCTATAGGTACCTTATATGTATTGCAATATTAGATGACAAAATGTTCCAAGAAATGTTTCCTCCAGCCTCTGGCTGCAGGATAAAACCAACTCCACCCATTTCTTTATTTGCCTCTCCAAGCAGAAGCTGTGAGCCATTCTTCCCTTTAATTATAATTTCCTTTTGTTTTATGGTTTCATTTATTTTTTCCTTTTTTCTTTTTATATTAATTTATTTTGATTTATCAATAATCATTTCCATATGCTTTTGAGTTTAAAATTTTTCTCCCCCTTCCTCCTCACCACCCTCCCCAAGACGGCACACAATCTGATATAGGCTATACATTTACATTTATATTAAACATATTTTCACATTAGTGATGTTGTAAGTAAAAATTAAAACCAATAGGAGGAACCATCAGAAAGAAGAAACAAAACTCAACAGAAGAGAAAAAAAAATAGCAATTCAACTTCCGTAGTTCTTTGGATGTAGCTATTATGGTTTCATTTATAACAAAAAATTTCAAGATTGATACAATTCCTCCAGTAGTTTGTCTGTTCACTGGTAATTGAGATTAGTGTTTATAGATAATCTAAAATGTGATTCTTAGCATTCTCTGCCCCCCTTTTCTGCTACTGTCCCACTGTTACTATAAAAACAGAAGATCACACAAAACTGAGGACTATTTTGTATTATTCTTTGTTTAATGGATTATCATGGCCAAATAATTAATCACTAAATGACCAGCCTACTAGTGATATGCCCCTTTATACTTAGCTAGTTGTTCCTAAGATAATGTACATAAAGTTTATTACAAACTTTATAATTCTACATAAAAGTCAGTGATTATTACCCATCACTACCACACTCTACTCTGCAATCAAATTATACCACTTGAAGCCCTTGACTCTCATTTGTCTATCCTCGTTCATTAGGAGATAGCTAGGCAGTAGAGCCAATAGAGTACTGACTCTGTAATTAGGAAGACCTGAATTTAAATCCTGCTGCAGACACGTACAACCTAATTGCTTACCATTTCATGGAGGAGAGAGGGAAGGATAGAATTTATAACTCAAAACTTTAAATAAAAATGTTTAAAAAATTAAAAAAAAAATCCTACCTAAAAAATGAAGGCATGAGAACTATGCCAGTTTGGACATCTCTTTTTCCAATTACAAATGGCTTGGTTACATAATCAAAAATACCATTTCTGGCAGACTTCAGCCGAAATCACAGAGTACGATATTTATATTAACATTTTTTCAGCATCATCTATTCTTGAGGAGAAGATTGGGAGATACGGATTAGATAATAATATAATCAGATAGATTTAGAACTAGTTGGATGACCTGACTCAAAGAGCAGTCATCAATGGTTCAACAACATAGCAGAAGGTTTCCAGGGGAATTCTCCAGGGATCTGTGCTATTTAATGCTTTTATCAAGGACTTGGATAAAGGTATAAAAGGCGTGTTCACTAAATTTGCAAAAAACACAAAGCTAGGGATAGCTAAACAGTACATGACAGAGTCTGGATCCAAAGGGATCTAGTGGGCTAAAATTTTAAGTGGATCTAACAGGATAACATTCAGTAGGTATCAGCATAAAGTCTTATACTTGGGTCCAAAAAATTCAACTTCACAAATATAAGATGGAGAAGTTATGGATAGAAAGCAGTTGTTACGAAAAAGATCTGGACATTTTAGTGGCCAGCCAGCTCACTGTGGTTCAGTATGCTTCCAGCCCAGTCCTTACAGCCATCAGCTGGGTACATGATTCCTGTGAAAAATATGCCAGTCATTCTCACTAACTGTCACCCAACTGCCATACATCGAGACAGGCAAGCCAGCCCGGTGAAGCAGCAAAGTACTCTGAGAAACAAAAAGGAAGTGGCATGTGCCAAGTAAGTCAAACCACTACTACCTCTGGACCAACATTTTCCCTCGGACCTCAATAAAGAAAGTCCAAATAAGGATCCTGCCCCAAAAGCTTTGGGAAAAACAGTGCTTTCAGCCCAGTGTCCTCAAATATCATTCTGGGAAGCAACTGTGGAGATGCACCCTGGCAACTGCTCCTGTAGGGGCTATGGACATAGCTGGTGAAGACATAGAAAGGAAAGTTCTTGACATCAAAGCCCTTAGCATTATCAAATGGTTTGACATCATAAAATGATTATCATTTTATCACTGGAAATGCTACTTTAAAAAAAGAGACAGTATCATTTTCTTTTCCACTGTACCCTAAGGATCATGGGACCTTTCCATATGACTTGCAGCTGAATTCTTCCCTATAGGTTGTCTTTCCCATTAGAATTTGAGCTCCTTGAGAGAAGGGATTGTCTTATTTTTCTATCTACATCCCCAGGGCTTACCACAGTGTTTGTACATAGTAAGCACTTAATAAATGCTTCATTCATTCATGAAGCAGTATTATATAGCAGCCAAAAAGCTAATGTAGTCTTGGGTTGTATTAAGGGGAGCACAACTTCCAGGAATAGAAAGAAGATAGTCCTAGTATAATCTGCCCACTATAATTTAGGCACCTCTGCTGCAGTATTATGTTCAGTTCTGGAAACCACCATTTGAGACAGTCAATGATAAGTGGAGACTGTCCAGAGGAAGGCAACCAGGATGGCAAAGAGCCTTGACTCCAGATGATATTGTACATATCTAGCATTTATATAATACTTGAAAGTTTGCAAAGCACTATTTACAGGCAGGCAGAGGTTAAATGACTTGCTCAGGGTTATATAGCTGATAAGTATGTAAAATTGGATATGAACTCAGGTCTTCCTGATTCCAAGTCTAACAGTCTATCCACTTTACCATCTTGCTGCTTACTCATTCATTTATTCACTCATTTCACAGTAGCCAAAGTCTACTGTTTTCTATCCTCCAGTCTCATCTTGACTCTTCCTTTCTCATCTGTGCTCATTTGATCCCTTGTGCCTAAATGGACTCTCTTTATACTCCTCCCAACTCCATGTTTTGAAGTCTCTCTCTTCCTCCAAGGCCCAACTCAGGTTGCACCTACCCATGAAGTCTTACTTCTCTTCCCCAGATGAAAATGATATCTTCTGCTTCAAATTGCTCAGAGCACTTTGCCTAGACTGCTCTTCAGTATTTATCACATTCTTCCTTGTACAGGTTATTTGTGTATATATATTTCCCTACTCAAGATCCTAAGATCTTTAAGATCATCATCTATGTTGGTTCTCTCTTTTCTATCTCCAGTACCTAGGATTAGTTCATTGCACATTGTAGTAAATAAAGTGTCATGGACAAACAGACATCATAAGGTAAAAGACACTGACTCTACATCTGAATATAAATCAAATAAATATTTGTTGAAATGAATATTAGCATCACTAGAAGCATTGAGTCAGATACTGCAAGTGACAGAATAATATGAACAATAACTTGTTTGCCCCAATGATATCTAAAATAATATCTCAGAGATATTTTGAACATATATGTCAAACTATTTGGAGTATTTCAAAAAAATATTCTACATAGCACTGTATATCATTAATAAAGCAAGGTTATTAGGGAAAATTTCTTTTCTTCCCAATCTGAATTACCTTTCTATCAAATAAGGTTTATAATAATAGCTAGCATTTATGTAATAATATATCTAGCGTATTTAAACTATTTCATAGTTAAGGTTTACAAAGTATTTTTACAAACTAGCATTGTAAAACTCATTTTGTCCTCACAACAGCCCTGGGAAATAGGTGCTTTTGTTATCTCCATTTTACAGATGAGGAAACTGAGGCAGACAGAGATGAAGTTACTTGCTCAAAGTCACATAGCTAGTAAGTATCTGAGGCTGGATTTGAATTCTAGTCTTCCTGACTTAGGTCCTGCACTCTGTCCAAGGTGCTCCCTAGATTGTACTAAATGAAATTCACAGAAGATAAGGTCACAGATCGTTCCCTGACCCCGACCACTACAGTTAAGAGTAAAACATGGTACTATCATCCATTATAGGCCTTCACAAATCTTACATTCATAAACTGTTCTTGTGCTTCTAGATCTTCTTTATCCATCAGGATTTTCTGTAGTGGTGTTTTTAACTGTTTCTGTGTTAGGATAGCTTTATCAATGTCCTCCATTCGTTCTTTCTCAGTTGTCACTTTCACTTTCAGGGTATGAAAAGCTGTTGGAACTTCACCCACGTTTAGGTACATGGGTTCCCCATCAAATATTACTCCTTCACAATCACCTTCCTTGAAACCTGGAGGTTGATAATCTGGTGGTGTAACTACAAAAAACAAAAACAAAAACAAAAAACCCTGCATTTTTTTATGAATTCAAAGAAAAATTAACAGTACAACTCACAGAGCCTTGCCTGAGTTCTGAATATATTATAACAAATAAAAACTCATAGTCAAATAAAGTATATATCCTAAGGGGTAAGTGCCCCTAAAATATATTCTTGTCACCAGAGAAACACATATAATACTAACATTTTACATAGTTAAATTATTCCAAGCCACTTTCTCAAATATTGACATTAAATGGGAAGTTTCTTGAAGTTTAAAAGTTTATACTGTAAAATCATATAACTAAATGACAGTTAAACAATTTCAATAATAAAACCTGTATGTATTTGCTAAAAACAAAATGCAATGTAAATAGTACCTTCATCGTAGTAAAAAAGTTTCATTGTCAAACAGACATCATTGGGTAAAGGCCCCAGATTCTGCATCAGAATATAAATCTTGCGAATTAAGAGAATACTTGCTTTCTTTGTGTCAGAAGATGACAGGTTAGAACTACTGCCTTTGCTTCTACTAAGAAAGAACAAAATATTAGAGAAATTATGGTTATCAGTAATTTATGTATCATATTTAATGTTTTTAAATGTATTCGAGTATATCACAACATTATTATTCAGGTAAAAACCATCATAACATGAAAATATTTATTTTCAAAGAGCTTTACTAACATTTAATAGGTTAATCATGTCTCAGTTTAATTTTAAATACATTAAAATGCCTTCATAATCTTGTTCATTTTTTTACACAAACATTCAAAGAAACTAGTGCTGGAACTTTACTAAGTGGTTCCAATCCCCAAATAAAACAACAATTTAGTAATTTCAACTCTTTCCTACTCTTTGTCCAGGTTTTCCACAAGACTAATATATTCTGAGACACAATTGTGGTGTAGTGCTATTAAAGGATCACAACTCTAACAACTTTGCATTAATGGGTAGATGGGGTAGCTTGAATAGCTACAGACAACAACTCTTAAATTAGTTTTATTAATATGAATAAGTGGAACTCAATAAGGAAGAAAGAAACTAACAGGATGATACCTTGTCAGATCCATAACTGGTCCATTGCTTGTATACTTGAATTTAAACTGATAACATTCTGAAATTGTCTTAAAACACAAATAAAATATTAGAGTTATATACCTAACATAGAATGCTAGTTTCCAAATGTTTATTTGCTGCTTTGATTTGCCTATTAAAATGTAAAGATTATAAATTCAACAGAACAAATAGAATCAAAAAAATGGTTTTCATATTGACTATAACTACTATTAAAAGTATACAGAAAGATAATGGACAAAAAAAAGAGCAGAGGGCATAGTGCTTTATGGATAATGGAAAATTTTAAACTACCTGTGTATAGTAATTAGCCTCTTTAGGCCTTAGTTTTTTCATTTGAAAAATGGATATAAAAATACTTGCATTACCTACCTCACTGGGCTGTTGTGGAATTAGTTAAATAACATATTTCACTTTGTAAACTGTAACACAATATATAAGCATAAACTATTATTTTAAATTTTTAAAAATTATAAATATATTTGGATATTGCTTTATATTTGTTTGTTGTTTAGTTTACTTCACATTTATTTGGACACTGCTTTCTATTGGTTTAGCTTACTTCATTATATTAACCATCCATGATTTCAATCCCTCTATGTCTTTGTAGATAATCTTTATGTACTACAATGGCCAAAAATATTTGTTACCTGGTGCCCAACCCTCTGGTAATGATGGTCTTCTCCTAACTTATCTAAGCTAGTTTTTGGTCAACACATACACTGTCCCCCAGCCCTTATTTAAAGCTTGGCAGCACCCACCAAAAATTGTGTTTCACTGGTATGTCTTCAAGAACCCATGGTCACCACCACATCATGGTAAGGTACTGAAGTAGGCTTTTATGGTCAAGTTATAAGAAAGAGTATATATTTATTCAGTCTTTCCCCCCAGTCACCATAAGGCCTAATTTCTGCACAGCCCCTCATCAAATCAACAGTGTTAGCAATTCAAATTGCCTATAGAGAATGAGACTAAGTGATATATTCCATTATTGTCAATGTAAATTTATTAAACATCTTCTATTACATAAAACTCACATTTCTATAGCCTTTTATGATTAATAAGGTCCTACAATCATATGTATTTTCATTTGGATACCAAAGAGAATCAGAGAAAAAACATTTTCTTCCTTCAAAAAATCTTGATGTTTTATCATTTTCTGCATAATCTGAGATTTTAAATGGAGAGGAACTTCCTGCTTGTCCTACTCTCACTTCAGAACTAAATATCTCTGGAACTTTCCCTTAGTGTTATTCCTGTTTTCCTTTCTCTCATTTCCTCTACCTTTCTCTTCATTTCTGACCCTTTCCCTCTTTCCCTCCCTGGTTACGATGTGTTTCAAACCCCAAATGATGAGTGCAATCAGGATTGACAATGTTTATTCAGAGTTTGAGGGTGAGAGAAAATGTGTTGGTTTCTTCTCTGACCTCAAGTATGGGCATGTTTATTAGAGAAGCAGTATTTTGCAAAGAGCCAATATGGTATAGGAAAAAACAGTGGACTGGTGATCTCAGTATAAGGGGCATTGCTGCAGCTTTATGTCATTCTACTGAAACTGCTAGGTCATTGTCTAAGGGATCGTCTCTTTTTCAGTTCTCCTCCTCTTTGGCCTTTCTGCAGGTATTAAGATAATACTATTAATCATTTCTTCTAACTAGACTACTTCTCCTTTCATCTTCAGAGACTCCACACTTTCCAGGTTCTTTTCCTAAATCTGTACCAGCGGCAACCCCTTCCCCCTCTTAAAGTTCTTAATCCTTTACCAGTCTTTTAATGTGGGTGTTCCCAAATGTTTGTCTTTGGTCCTGTTTTTTCTATTTCTACACCTTTTTGCCTTGGCAGATAGCTATTTTTAGGGCTTCAGTCTCCATGTAGCCAACTCCAAAATCTCAATCATAACTTTATAATATTTAGTACTAGAAGGGAAGTTAAATATCCTGTAATCTTATCCCTTTATTTTACAGATAAGAAAACTGAGGCCCATGGAGGTTAAGTGACTTGTTTACCTGCAGCTCTCTTCTGAACTATGGATTCCTATCTCCAACTACTTACTTCACTTCAGTGCATCCCCAGGGACTCAAAACTCCACATGCCCAAAGCCAAGCTCTTTGTCTTTCCACTTCAACCTTATTGTTTTACTATTTCTATCTAGGGCATTATCATTTAAACCACATTTCATGTTCAAAGGTTTTTTCTTTAACTCTTAATTTTCCCTCTCTTATCCAATCAGTTATGAGAGGCAGCACAGCCTGGGAGACAGAGAAATGTCCTGGAAGCTAGAAAAGTCCAGGACTGAAGTCTAGCCTCTGATCCCTCCTGGCTGTGTGACCCTGGACAAACCACTTAACCTCCCTAGGCAACTGTCTAAAACTCTAAGCTTCAAAAGGAAACTCCCTTAACCAAAGATGCACCATGCACATTACATTAATGTAGTCATGGGTACTATCCCTATTGCTGCTGTTTCCACCATCACAATGTCTCTCATATGTCTCTCTCTCTCTCTCTCTACCCTCTATTCCACTCTGCTCTGAGCAGAGATTTTCATTGCCATCACCCCACCCTCATTAGCCTCCTTGCTCTTCTTGCCTTCCCAAGTTCCCCGAATGTTGCTTCCAAAATAATCCTTCTTGAACATGTATCTGGCAATGTCACTCCTTTGCTCAAAAACATTTAGTAGCTCCTTCTTGTTGACTGAATAAAGCTCAGACTCCTCTATCTGACATACAAGACCTTCTATGATTTGGCTCCATTGGCCTTTTTAGCCTCATTTACTCTTCTCCCCAGTGAATTTTCTATGCCCAACAAACTTTTCCTCTCTCTGTCAATGACCTACCTCCACTCACTTGCATACGTCTCTTTACTGGAATGCTTTCAGTCCTCCTCTTCTTTCTGTGTGTGTGTGTGTGTGTGTGTGTGTGTGTGTGTGTGTGTGTGTGTGATTCCTAAGCAGCCTGTAATGCCAGGTCATTGACCCAGCTTCTTTGATGCCCTTGGTCAGATGGTCCCCTGGAGCTTTCCAGAGCAATGAACTTATTACGTAATACTGTGTGTTATAGCTCTTTCTGTTGACATTTTACTAACCAACTGCATTATAAACACAAGGACTTCCCCCTACTCACAGCAGGTCCTTCTCCAGCCTTTGCTATTCTCTATTATACCATCACTACTGAACATCTCTGCAGCTCTGCATTAGTCACTTAACAATTCCTGAGCCCGGCTTCCTTATCAAATAAGGAAGTGTGTGAAAGTTTCTCAAAACTAAAAAGTTTATAATATCTCCCCTTTGTTACATCACAAATTGAAAAATAAAGTCTTTTTAGATATTAAAGGCAATGCATTATTTTACTAGATCAATCAGACTTACCTGAGGGTCTTCTGGATTGCTGTAGACCTATTTAAAATTAATGAAAATAGTTATTTAAGACTAAGCCTATTTTAATTAAATTCATCAGGTAAATTCAGTAAAAGAAATAACAGATTAAACTACTTTAAAATATGGCATCACTTAGACAAGGCAAAATTAAATACTCTTGAAAAGAATCAAAGAATCAAAAATACTTACAGCCAGAACGACCATCCTTAGCTGAAATAAAAAAAAAATACTAATTTTGTAAAATATTTTAAGATGGGTCATAACATTTTAAAACTACTATTTCACTATTAATACCAATAGGAAGTTACTATGGTACAGGGTGAGCTACATAAACAGATGCCTTAGGAAAACCTTCTTTGTGTCCCATTAATCCCTTATCAAACAGACAATTTACTGCCAAAAATTTCAGAATAAGAGTTCTGAATAATAACAGTGAGGGGTTTTTTTTTGGCTTAAATCAAATGAGAATTTTGAAATCTGTTAAAAAAGTAAATATTCTGAGAAACTTAAAATGTTAAGAAATCAATAATTTACACCTCTACAGAAATGATATGACTGCTCCTTTCCTGGGAGCTGGTTTTATGAAAAGAAAGGCAGAATATGAATGCCTAAAGGAAATCGCAAGGAAAGGGACCAAAAAATAAAAGAGTTTGGGAGAGCCCTAAAAAGGGGAGATGAAAAGTAGTGAATAGTTTATTTCATAATTTTTTCTAAGACTAAATTTCTGTATAAATGTAGATATACACTCATGATTATGTTTATATCAAATTTTAGTTAGGTTAGTATATTAGAAGTTTATAGTTAATCCTTATTAATGCAAAATCTGTTAATTCAATCTATATAGTACTGGTACACCTTGACACTGTATATGGACAAAGAGTATGCTAAATAAGTTATGGAAAAAGAAAGATTATTGAAAGCATATTAAACACATAAAGAATGAGATTTTCCCCCAAACTTTAATATGCTGTTTTAAAGTTAATGATTATTAATTACAAAGGTCTTAATTCATTAATTAAAACAAGGCTGTTAGGACTTGGGAACACTTGCTTAGTATTAATTCTAATTGATACAGATTACTTAAAGTAACAAGGCTATTTCTTTATCAATATTCTGTAATTCAGATTTTTATCTAATTTGGAGTATGCTTTTCTTAATCTAATTAGTGATCCTTTAACATGATAATACTATATATACTAATATAAAAGGGAAAGAAATAACAATGGAAGACTTACATATTTTTTCTGCAAAGCATCATGGCATCCTAGCAGCCTAAAAAAATCAAATATTATTTATCTTCTATCTTGAACTCTTGCATATTTGAGTACTTCCAGAAAATTAAGTTCTTTGCATAAGTCTTTAAGATAGACCATTACAAAAGTAATTTTAAAACTGTTTCACTGTTTTAGGTTAAACAGAGTCTTCTCTCTTATACATTATCGAAGAATTATAAAATTATAGCAGGAAATAGGAAATGAGACGAGGAAATATTCTAAAGGCAAAATGCAGGTTTTGGCAGCTACTGGGGGAGAGGGTAATGAGAGGTAATTAAGAAATCCAGCCTATTGTGTTGATATAGGACCTGAGAAAAATAGAAAGTTGAAGAAACATTATGAGGTTGTAAGGTCTGAAGGGGTCACTGAAATTCAGTTAAACAATTTAAAGTTCGCATAGTTAAAACAAGTTCAACCACAAATTTTTATGACTTTAAAGAAAACCTCTCCTATTAGGTACTCTTATGCTTACCATTTCACTAACTGAGTGGATCCTGGACAGTTTCTGTCTTTTCTCAGAACTTTGACACAAAGATCTAAACATAAAAATAGGACAATGCTATTTTGCTTCTTGAGGAATAAAACAGTAAAAACTTAGAAATAATTGAAATTGTATTTATGAAATACAAAGTACAGAATGAAATTGTAAATTTTTTTACTTAGTATTTTTTCCCAATTACATTTAAAAGACCATTTTCAACATTTCATCTTTGTAAAATTTTGAGTTCCAAATTTTCCGCCCTCCCTTCCCTGCCCCCGCCTGAAGACAGCAAGCAATCTGATATAGATTATATAAGTACAATCCTGTTAAAATATTTCTATATTAGTCATGTTGTGAAAGAAGAATTAGAACAAAAGGGAAAAACCACAAGAAAGAAAAAAAAAGTGAAAATTGTATGCTTTGATCTGCATTCAGACTCCGCAGTGCTTTCTCTGGATGTGGTTAGCATTTTCCATCATGAGTCTTTTGGATTGTCTTGGATCATTGTATTGCTGAGAAGAGATAAGTCTATCATAGTTGATCACTGCACAATGGTGCTGTTATTGTGTACATTGTTCTGGTTCTGCTCATTTCACTTAGCATCAGTTCGTACAAGTCTTTCCAGGTTTTTCTGAAGTCTGCCTGCTCATCATTTCTTATAGCACAATAGTATTCCATTACATTCATATACCACAACTTGTTCAGCCATTCCCCAATTGATGGACATTCCCTCAATTTCCAATTCTTTGCCAATACAGAAAGAGCTACTATAAATGTTTTTGTACCTGTGGGTCCTTTTCCCATTTTTATGATCTCTTTGAGAAACAGACCTAGTAGTGGTATTGCTGGATCAAAGAGTATGCACAGTTTTATAGCCCTTTAGGCATAGTTCCAAATTGCTCTCCACAATGGCTGGATCAGTTCACAACTCCACCAACAATTCATTAGTTAGTGTTCCAATTTTCTCAATTTTCACCAACATTTATCATTTTCCTTTTCTATTAGTCAATCTGATAGGTGTGATGCGGTACCTCAGAGTTGTTTTGATTTGCATTTCTCTAATCAACAGTGATTTAGAGCAGTTTTTCATATGACTATAAATAGCTTTAATTTCTTCATCTGAAAATTGCCTGTTCATATCCTTTGACTATTTATCAATTGGGGAGAAACTGTAAATTCCTTAGTTATATATCAATAGTTTTTTGTTGTTCAACCATGTCTGATTCTTCATGATACCATTTGTTTTTGTTGTTTTTGTTTTTGGCAAAGATACTGAAGTGGTTTGCCATTTCCTTCTCCAGCTCATTTTACAGATGAGAAAATTGAGGCAAACAGGGTTAAGTGAGTTGCCCAGGGTCGCATAACTAGTAAGTATATCATTCCAGATTTGAACTCAGGAAGATGAATCTTGCTGACCCCAGGCCTGGCACTCTATCTAATTTACCACCTAGCTGCCCTATATCAAGGGTTAAATTTACATTATTTTTGAAATTTAACAGTGAATTACCAGTTAACGAACATTATTATATATTTTTAAAAATAAAAAATGTAAACACATTGTATTATTAATACTGTTACAACATGTTATTATGAGGATTACTGTGTAATCTAAAAAAACTAGAAAAAATATACTCTATCATCTTTATCATCAAAGTATTTGCTAAGACTCCATCAGCAAAATATAACACGGTTTCAAAGGACCAAGAGATTAACAGTCTAAAAAAGGTCAATGAGAATAGTATACCATGTCCACATTATTTTCATTTATTTAAATTAGCACAAGAACAGATACTACTACTGCACAAAGCTCTACAATGCACTACTTTTGTCCTTTGCACTATTAGTGCATAGTAGCAGGTATAAATAATTCAAACCAAGCAAAAAAATGAAGAACAGTCTTTACTGCCCTTCAAAGGGTGAAGCAGAGGGGACAAATAGATTTTTTAAAACCTTAAAAATCAAAATCTCAATAAATCAAATCTAAATTAGAGTTTTAAAACAGAAAAAATTAATATGGCACAACTTTTAAAAAGGCCTTTATAAAAATTACATTACCATCTAAATATCTTGTTCCATAGGCACATTCTGGAAATATTCCTCTTAAGTATGTTATACAGGATATAGAAACAGCTAGGAGCCTCTTCACCAACACCAAGGACTGTTGCTCAGTTGAAATCGTATTAGGAAATGCCACTGCACTCTAAAATTTAAGATTTAAAACATTTTCTTAAAAAATGAAGTTGACAAAAATAATGCAATAACAATTTTGAATAAATTTGGCTATTTCTCCCTACTAGTCTTTTAAGTGGTTGGGGGATCCTGTGCTAAATAAAGCAGGGAGACTTTTTGTAACTAAAATGTATACCACTGAATACAAGTCATCTAACATTAATTTGGTAGCAGAACAATTGTATGCAAGTATACAATACTTATCACTAGTGCTAGGTCATTTTCTTTTCTTTCTTTCTTTTTTTGTCACTATCTAGATAGAAACCACAGAGATTACAAGTTTCTTCTGCTCTTAGAACAACAGACAACATTTAGAAGAAAACCACTGATCTGTGTCTTTGTGGAAGGACCTCCTTTTCCAGATAGATGGAATGAAGTTGACAAATTTACATTTCTTAAAGTCACTGAACAACTTTCACTAAGACCCAGTATAGAATGAACTTGAACTAACAACTTAAGCAAAAGCTCCCCAAATCCTTTTTTTAATGCATTTTTAATGTATTCTCAACATGTCAAGCACTTGCTAAGTGATCATTATTTTTTGGGAGGACAGAATTTATTTACATAATAAAAGGCCCAAGCATAAAACATTTTGTTGTAATTATTTTTTAAATGTAAAAATCCATTATAAAGTAATTGGAGCTCAGAGGGCCCCACTACGAGACTTCTTGGTTTATTTTGGTAGCAAAGTATAATATTCACATAAATGGAGTCATACCATAAAATTCCTCTGCATCTGGGCAGTAGCCATTTTTCATCATAAAGGGTCCAATTTATCACAACCTTGTGAGAAAGAAACACAACAGATCTTTAACTCCTGACTTTATTCTCACGCTCACCATTCTAAATTCTCATCTCTACACACAGGAGCTGAGAATTTCTAATGAAGAAGAGATGAACACATGGATAGTTTCCACACCCAAAGTTAAATAACTTTGAAAAAAATCTTCCTCATTTTTTATACTTGCCTTTGACTAGCAAGAACCATCATATAGGGGAGAGTAATAAGCCAAGTCCAACAGTTTGTGAAACTGGACACATAAGTAAAAAAGAAGATAATAATGCTTATTTCTTTTCTACTTGGTTTTTTTTTTTTTTTTGGTCTACTTGACAGTCAGCAAACACTACCAATAAAAGTTGTTACCCCACTACCCCGTCATGCCCTCCCTGTTCAAAAACCCATTTCCCTTCCCGTCCTTGGTCTTTTCAGACTGCAGTTTAAAATAACAGACTGTTACCCTTCCCATACTGGAAGTGACAACGCACAGCACCCAATTTGACCACAGTGATTTTCTCGAGGCCAGCAAAGGGAAGCAGAGCACATCCTGACATTTAGCAAATCTTTTGTAGTTTCGTATGGTTTGTGGCTTTTTGTTTTTAATTCTTAGTGCAGTAATTGACGGTTAACCGGGGCTCGGCGCACGCTTGGGCCGCCTCAATTTGCCCTTTGCGTGGTCTGTGGCCTGGACACAACCTTCTGCAAAAAGTTATGAGCCCTGTTTGTTGGTTTCTAAAATATATTTAGACATTCTGCCCAGGACTCGAAGGATTCAGCCTGTGTAACTGGAGCTTGGGAAATAGCGGGCTAAATACATATTTTAAAGGATGCCTGGCAAGCCGACTCGCGACGAACGACGACAACTCTTCGGGAGCAAGTGGGTTCTGCGCCCTGCGCACTGCGCACGCGCCAACCTTCGCCAGGCCCCACCCTCAGCGGTTAACGCCCAGGGCACGAGGACCCGACGGGCCAATCCCGAGGCCGCTTTTCCCTCCCAAAGAGCCCGCAGCCTGCCGGGAAAGCGCCGCGTAGTAATCCTCAGTCCAGGGAACGGCGCCATTGCTTTGAGCCGTTTCCATCGTGCTGCGCGGCCTGGCCTCTCTGCCTCGGACCGGCTTCACTTCCGCTCGCCTCGCGCGGCCCTGCGGGGCTCGGGGTTCTGAGCGCGGCTGCGGCGACCCCTCGAGAGCGCCCATCGCTGCGCCAGAATCTGTAGCTCGTGCATTCCCCGTCTGGGCCGTCCTGCTCTAGATGATAGAGGAAAATAAGGACGTGGCCGAAGGGGTTAATGGCGACAGGGGTCTGCAGGATATTGTTCTGCACGTTAGGGCTGTTTTTATTTTAAATTAATTTTGCACCATTTATGTGCCATCTCTCTCTGTTAGTGTGAGCTTCTTGCATCTTTTTCTGTTTGAAGCCCCAGAACTGAGCTCAGCGCTTGGCACATAGTAAGTGCCTAATAAATACTTTTTTTCCCCCCGAAGTAACTCATTTCAACGGCATTAAACTCCTTTCTCAGTAATAGCCGTCAGTGCTAATTTGGCAAGATAATCAATGAATTTAATAATCACGCCATAAATATGAGGAAGATGAAGGTGAATTAATTTGCCCATCTCAAGTTGATTCTCTCTCTTCCCCCACCATGTGAATGTATAATGTAATTTCTTAAGTCTTTCTCTCTGTAAATATATAATGTGATTTCTTAAATCAGCTATACAATTTTTTAATTAAGTAGGGTAAACAATTATTTCTTATAAAATGTAGGTGTCTATTTCCACATTTTTTTTTTAAAGGAAAGACTTGAGTCCTTAGTATTGTGTTTCCTTCAGTGGAAAAAGGACGAGACTAGAATGTTTAGTACTGCATTTCCTCCAATAAAACAATCAGCATGAAATGCATTTGTTAATAGGACATTCAGAAGAAATATAGAAAAGAAAACAAATTATTCTATGTCTGGGCCAAGATACTGCCTTTGCTTTCGTTTCCTCTGAATTGCATAATAATGATTTAAAACTGTTGTGAGATTGGACATAACCTAAAGACTAAAAAACAAATGGAATCAGTATCCTAGAAACTGGAGAGGTCAAGCCATTTGATACAAGAAAAAAATAGCAGTTTTTCAGAAAATAAGTTTGTTTATACTAGTGTATACCAATTACTCAATATAAAAGATCCCATCATTTAAATATTAGAGGAGAATAAAAAGGTACATTTTGGATCTATGATTAGGAATTAAATTCTCAGCTGAACAAGAGATAGAGGCTATTTAAAATAAAAATAAAAAATTTTGGTTACATAAAAAAGCTTTTGCTTGAACAAAATTAAAATGCATATAGAATAGGAGAAAATTCACACGGGAAAAAAGTCTTCGCTCTAAATATTTCTGACGAAGTTCTGATATCCAGTTTGCATGGGAGCTTGGCATAAATGTATAAGCCAAAGAGTTCTTTTCCAAAACATATTTGATTGACAAAAAAAAAGCAAAAAATAGCTGTGTGACCCTGGGCAAGTCACTTAACCCATTGCCTAGCAAAAAAAAAACAAAAACAAAAAACAAAAGCTATTTGATCAAAAAGGATATGAATAGTTTTTAAAAGAAGTGTAAACTATCAATAACCATATAAAAAATGCTCCTAGTCCCTAGTAATAAAATGCAAATTAAAACAACACTCAGTTTCAACCCACAGTCATCAAACTGATAATGTTCATAAAAGATGCAAAAAGTTGTTGTTGGAGTATGTTTGGGAAGACAGGCATTGTTGGTAGATCTATCAATTGGTACATTCTGGGGGTGGTGGGAAATGTAGAATTATGTGAGAAAAGCCACTAAACAATTCATACCCTTTGACCTATGAATCATATAATTCAAAGACAAAAATATTCTATATATGCCAAAAATATTGAGAGAATCACTTTTCATGGTAGCAAAAACTGACAAAGTAAGTTCCTGTCATTTGGGGAATGATTGAACAAACTGTCGTACGTGAATATAATGGAATATATTTGTGCGAAGAACTACGTATATAAGAAATACGATAAGACTTTTATGAACTGTTGCTTAGTAAAGGAAACAGAACTGAGGGACGATATATACAATGACTGCAATAATATAAAAAAATTCCACTAAAAAGCAGCCAGATTAATTGCAATAACCGGTCTCAGTCCTGGGTAACAGATGATGAAACACATTTCTTTGTTCCTTTTGGAGACGTGTGGGATAAGTATAGAATGTGGCATATGCTATCACATGCAGTTGCTTTGTCAGTTTTACTTAACTGTTTTTTGCAGTTATTAGGGAGGATTCACTGGGGTGTGGAAGGTATAGAAGGAAATGACTGAGGTGTATGAAAACAAAAGGTAGCAATAAAACTTTAAAAGAAGTCATTGTCTTTCTCTATACCCAATCAAGAATCCCCACTACAAAAACCATGATAGAAAATTTGAACTTTGCTTGTAGTGTCGGTGACAGGAAATTCATTACCTAAAAGGAAGCCCATCTAATTTTGGATAGTTTTAATAGTAATAAAGTCCTTTCTCTTGCCTCCCTATAACTTTCACCAGCTTTCTAGTTCTTCCCCCTACAACTAGACAGATTAAGTCTAATCCCTATTACATCTGATGGTTCTTCAGATATTCAGAGGAGTGATCATACTTCCACTGAGTCTACTCTTCTGCAAGCTAACATTTTGATAACTAAAGAAATAAGCTTATGCAAGTGTACGTGTTTATGTATTTTTACAAATTTAATTAAATCTAATGACATTACACTTTGTTCTAGCAATGTTGGAAGAAAAAGCAAGTTATTCTCCTTTATATTCCATTAGTAATTATTTATTAAATTTTACAAAGTACTTTTTTTTACAACAGTCCTATGAAGTAGGCCCATCTTATAAAGGAGGGAACCAAGACTGAGAGGTCAAGTGACTTTCTAAGGGTCTCACGGCTGATAAGTGACAGATTTAGAATTTGAATTCAGGTCTCTGCTGCCACCCTTTCCAGCTTTCTTTTCCACAATTATGATACTTGCATTGAGGATTCTCTTCTTTATATACATATCTAGCTATAACTTTGAGTATCAGCCTAAAACACACAATGATGATTATAAAAGTAATCATAAATAAAAGTTTTTCTCATTGCTATTTCAGTAAATGACACTGAAAGGGGAAGTATATCTATAGTTCTCAAGAAAAATTGTGTTTCGATTTGCTATTCCATTAGATATAGCCAGAATTACTCATAGAATTTAAAAATATCACGGGATCCATAAATCACAGAATCACAGGATGAGGTTTTCAGCTAAATATATGCATATATTTATATATAATACACTTATTCAGAGCTCTATACATATATACATATAGAGATATGTGTATATCTGTTATTCACATATGGCAAGATCATAGTGAATTTACAATAAGTTGTTAATACAAGAATATTATTTACAAATGAGTAGTTTAATGATAAGAGAATGTAAAAACATACTAGGCCTGAATAAAAATTAATTCAATAAATATTTATTAAATGCCAATTATGTGTAGGTTACTGGGATGGATGCTGGCAATACAAACACAAAAAATAAAAGTCCCTGGACTTAAAGAATTTAATATCTAGTAGAAGGATAAGACATACACACTTCAATATGTTGATGAATCTGTTATTTCATTGGTGTGAACTGCCCATAGGAGATGGCACCTGAACTGAGTTTTGAAGGATGCTAAGGATTCTTTAAGAGATAGAGGTGAAGAAGTAGTGTATTTTAGCCATGAGTGACAGCCTATACAAAGGCATGGAAATAGGAGATGAAACGTCAAATTTAGGAAATATCTTGGTCAGTTTGGTGTGTCTAAGTTATATATACATCTTTTGTCAATATGTGTGTGTGTACACAAGTAGCTATAATACAAATGAGAATGAAATAAGTGTCCTGGAGAAGTCAAAAGAGAGGCATGAAATTGACTAGGGAGGGATCATTTAGATGGGCAGAGCCAGGAAGCTTCTTGAAGAAGGCACCTGAACTAGGTCTTCAGGAAAGGGAAAATTTCAACAGGCAGAAATGTGTACATCCAGGGAACACTATATTGTTCCCCTGATCTACCAGTCTAACAAGTCTGTTTAAAAAAAAAAAAAGATATGAGGTTAGTGTGGCATGACCTATTCTTAATGAAGCCAAGATTAATATTCCCTTTTTAATATTTAAAATCTATAAGTATATACTATTTAATTTTGTCCAGAATCAGAAAGTCACAATGTCTGTCTAATCCAATCCATATCTCAAAAAAGGCCACTACTACAAAAGACACTCTAACAACAGGGTTTTGGACTCAACTATACTTACTTGTAGCACATGTGAGGTGGTCTTCCCTCAGTCAGCTACTTAACTGGTTACTATATTCATTCTCATAATCTTGAGTTCCAGGGTAATTCATGGGTAGGTTTGGATAGGGACTCTGAATCTGTAGTTTCATTGGTATGGGAACTCTGGGTGAGGAAACTCCCTCTACAATGAAGATCAGCATCTTCTCTGCAATTTATAGACTGATATTTTCCATCAGAAGTTAAGTAACTTGCCAGGGGTCACACTGAGGCAGGGCTTGAACAAAGTTTTCCTGGCTTTGAGACTAGATCTCTATCCACTATGCCATCCAATGCTTGGATATTTCCTTATTTTTAAAAATAATTTATTTATTTTTCATTTTCAACATTCCCTTCCATAAGATTTTGAGTTTTAAATTTTCTCCCCTCTCTCTCTCCTCCCCCCTCCCCAAGAAGACGTACAATCTGATACTCTACTTAAACATTCATATTAAGCATATTTTCAACATTAGTCATGATGTATAGAAGAATTAGAACTAATGGGAGTTACCACAAGAAAGAAGAAATAAGACCAAAAACAAAAAAGCAAATAGTATGCTTCCATCTGCGTTCAGGCTCCATAGCTCTTTCTCTGGATGTGGATGTGGATTTTCCATAGTGAGTCTTTTGGAGTTGTCTTAGATCTGATATTTCCTTATTCATGACTAAAATTGCACATCTCTCTTATTATCTTTCCCCACCACAACCCTTCCCTATTCCAAACTTCCTTGTCATTGTCAAAGAGTACCATAATCTTCCCAGTCATCCAGACTTACAACCTTTATGTCATCCTTAACTCCTTACTCTCACCCCACATATACAATCCATTGCCAAATATTGACCTTTCTATCTTTTTGACATCTTTTGTTTACCTCTCTTTGTCTCTATCATAATTCAGGCCTTCCTTACCCCTCAACTGAACTATTGTAATATTCTTTTAATAGTTCTCCCCATCTTGTCTTTCTTCTCTCTAAGCCATACTCCAATTCAGCTGTCAAAGGGATTTTCTTAAAGCATAAATATATGTTACCCTCTTACTCAGTTAACAATGGCTTCCTATTATCTTCAGGGTCAAATATAAAGTCCTCTGTTTGGCATTTAAAGCCCTTCATAAGCTGACCTCCTCCTGCCTTTCCAGTATTTTTATGATTTGCTCCACTAAAACACACTGTATAATCCATCTAGACAAGCTTATTTGAACATGACACTTTATTTCCTGTTTCTCTACATAATGATACTAGCTAATAATAAAAAAAATAATAAAGCACTGTGCTAAGTGCTTTTATAAATATCTTTTTATCCTCAAAACAACCTTGGGACATAGGTGCTGTTTTCCCCATTTTACAGTTAAGGAAACTGAGGTAGAGGTTAAGTGATTTGTCCAAGGCTACACAGCTAGTAAAAATCTGGGGCTGGATTTTAACTCAGATCTTCCTGACTCCAAGCCCAGTGCTCTAGAGTCTCAGTACCACCTAGCTGTGTCGCTGGTGACTTTCACTGGCTATCCTTCATGCCTGGATTGCTCTTCCCTCCTCATTTCCATCTCTTAGCTTCCTTCAGATTTCAATTCAAAATCTATCTCCTATAGGAAGCCTTTCCTGATCCCTCCAGCTGCTAATGATTTCCCCTCTGAGGTTTGAGGTAGGTGTGTGTGTGTTTGGGGGGGTATTTACACCTAGGGTGTTATGTGTTACTTCCCTCAGAATATGAGCTCCTTGAGGGACACAACTGTTTACCTTTCTTTGTATCCTTAGCACATAGTGAGGGTTTAATAATAAATGCTTGTTGACTAAGAAATGCTTTTTAAATTTTGATTAATTGACTGAAAGAGTTCAGAGTCCCTACCTCAATTTATTAAATATTACTCATTTAACAAATTGAAGAAACTTATTTTCTCATAGGCAGATGCTCATCTCTCTCTCCATCAGAATCCCTAATCTCGTAGGCTTAAGTGAACATTAAAGTTACTGGCTATGCTATTTATTAACAAGACAACCCAGAAAAAAAAAAACCAACAAAGTGAGATAAAACATTATTGACAATGTTGAAACTGTGAGGAAGATGACAGCCGAAGATGCCCTTGAGCATCACACCAGCTTCTCACTTTGGTAGCACAGCCCCACCATTTGAATCCTCTAAAGAAAAAAAAAATTCTTTTCATCCTCTTTCTCTGTACCTGGCACCGTCCTCTTTTATTAGGACAGGAAAAGAGTCTCTTCACAAATTCCTCCCCTGGGAATGGCAGTTAAACGCTCATTTCAATGTTCTATAATTTCTCTTAAAGACACAGTAACAGGGAAAGAAGCTATTGAAGCCGGGGTTGAATCAATCCCCATTGCTAAAAATTTTCAGTGCTATGACAGTCATTCTGGAGGGGACATTAAATCCACCGTAAGATTAAATATGATACTCATATAATGCAAAATACCACTTGCTTAGAATGCTTTTTTTTTTTTTTTGCTGAGGCAATCGGGGTTAAGTGACTTACTCAGGGTCACACAGCTAGTAAGTGTCAAGTGCCTGAGGCCGAATTTGAACTCAGGTCCTCCTGACTCCAAGGCCAGAGTTTTATCCACTGCGCCACCTAGCTGCCCCTTAGAATGCTTTTAACAAGGAGGAAAAAGAAATAAAACATAACCCTAGTAATAGTAATAATCAAACAGAGTAAGACCTGCATAACACTGAATTACCCATCAAAAAGTACAGAACAACATTGGATATAATTCCTCAACAGAAATTGCATGAGTAGCTCCTTTCTGTTTCTCCTACCATATCATAATTTAGCCTAGTCAGAGAGCAAGTGATTTTCTTTTGTGACTTGTTTACCTCTCTACACACACACACACATGCGTATTTGCACATAGATGAATAAATAAAGCATTTATTAAGCACTTATGTGCGAAGCACTGTGATAAGCGCTGGGGACATAAATAGAAAAATAAGAGAGTCCCTTCTCTCAGAGTTCAGTTCACATTCTAATCAGGGAAAGAGCACATATAAAAGATTTTTCACTGCAAGTAAGAAAGGTCCCATGGTCTTTAGGGTATAGCTCAAAAACAGAAGATAATTCCTATTCTTTAATGCCATTTCCACTGATAAAATTTTTCAGTTTCTAATGTTGAAACATATGACAGTACCATGGACTTTGGTGGCAAAAACTTTCTTTTCTGGGTCTTGAATAGATGTGACTGTGACCTCTGCAGGAATAACTGTCAAGTTGCAGCTCCATAAGAGACTGTCACGTCCTCATTCTTGAGAGTGATGCGTCTCTTTAACGTAGCCCAAGATGGCATCAGCTCTCTTGGCTACCATATCACACTGTTGACTTCTATTAAACTTACGGTCCTCTAGTCCCCTAGATACTATTTTTAAAACAAACCATGATCTGACCATGTTTCTTCATCTCATGAATGTGCCCAAGTATAAAACTTTACATTTATCCCTACTGAATTTTATTTTATTAGATTTAAATCAGTGTACTAACCTGTCAAGATCTTTTTGGATCCTAGCTGTCATCTGGTATTGTCATCTACAAACTTTAGAAGGATTCCATCTATGCCCTTATCCTGGTCATCATAAGCAAACCGTTCTCTATTAGTCTTTGCTTGACTCTCCGGTCTCAGTGTATTTTGAACTTTAGCACTCCTGATATTTTTGTAGAATCATATCATGATCCTCTACCACTTGGCCTTGCTTCTATTTTGTGTGTGTGTGTGTGTGTGTGTGTGTGTGTGTGTGTGTGTGTGTCTATGTAACAACATGATCCACTGCTGGGCCTAGAAGCCTAGGCTACTATACCCCTTCCCTTTCCACTAAGGGTCCCATCTGCTCTACATGTACATACTTGGTATGGACCAGGTTCAGTCCTGGGGAAATCTGGCTTCTAGAAAGGGGGGTTTTGGCTTGTTAAATCCCACCCCAACAACCTGAGCATGATTAAATTAGAGTTTAGCTCATGTTTAGGGTCTCCCCAAATGGGAAAATAGAAAAGTACTCAATGTACAATAAAAATTAAGGGACAAGTATTTATTTCCTACACAAAAAAAGAAATGTTAACCACAGAACATGTTTGACAGAAGCAAACTTAAATAAGAAACAGTATTAACTACTGTTATAGTTTGTTGGGAGTTTCAGACTTAAACATTTTTTAAAAAAATAATTTATTTTTAGTTTTCAACATTCACTTCCATAAGATTTTGAGTTTTAAAATTTCTCTCCCCTCCCCAAGACGGCATACAATCTGATATAGGTTCTACTTACACATTCACATCAGGCATATTTTTCCATTAGTTATATGTAAAGAAGAATTAGAACTGATAGGAGGAACCATAAGAATGAAGCAATAAAGCAAAACCACAAAGAAAAGGAGAGCAAATAGTATGCTTCCATATGCATTCAGATTCCATAGTTCTTTCTCTAGCTATGGATAGCATTTTCCATTGTAAGTCTTTTGAAGTTGTCTTAGATCCTTGCATTTCTGAGAAAAGTCAAGTCTATCAAAGTCAGTCATTATACAATGTGGCTGTTTCTGTGTATAATGTTCTTCTGGTTCTGCTCATTTCACTCAGTATCAGTCCTTGTAAGTCTTTCCAGGGTTTTCTGAAGTCTGCCTGCTCATCATTTCTTACAGCACAATTAAACATCTCCTAAATACAAAGCTTTCTTTACGTAGCATTTCATCTCATGGCAGATGTCTTCTGGCAAGCCAGGCCAGGGCTTGGCTAGTCTCTATACTGGTGGTCATCTGCTACACAAGCATGAGAGTGGTTGCTGAGGATGAGGATTCTTCCCCTTGCTTTGGAGTCTGCTCTGACTAAAGGATAAATGGCTACCATGCCTCTCAAATTCATGAGGTGGCTCCATGCCTGAACACGTCCACTTTGGTATAGATGCTCCTTCACCTGAGATCAGGAAAGGGCAAATATGGAAGAGACAAGACCAATACAAGGATCAAGATCACCAAGGCAAGAAGTAGCCTTTAGCTTCCATGTGTCCCTGGCAGCCATTTCTGCTAGTATGTAGAGAAGAGCAACCCCTCAACTTACTTGTGGCAGGAAAGCTACTTGCTACACATATGAAGAATCCAAAGAAGAAGGGCACGGAGTGGAATCATTTTCTTTTTAAAGATAGCTGGCTTCACCATTCCCAACAAACCTTCAGTACTGAGTCACCAGAAGCAGCCAGAGATTGTCATCCTTAAAGCTCCCAAATGCTGAGCTATCATATGCGCTCAGCCAAAATCAGGAAATGCAATATGGCACATCCCCTGCTGAACCCCTGGTTCTACTTTTTAAAAAGTTGCTGAATTTCCTGTGCATCTGCGTTGGTCTCTTCGGATAAATCTTATTTTTCTTCTCATTGAAATTATTTCCCTTTGTTTCTTAAGAATTTCATTCTTGAACATCTGCCATCCCATCTGGCCTAACTTCCCCTGAAGCACTTTACTCCATGGTATCTTACCTATCTTTCCTCTAAACTCCTTGACATCTACTTTCCCAAATTCTAGGGTATGTAACAGACAATACCCAGATTTCCTCTCTGTTTCTATCACAATCTCTTGGATTAAATAGTCACTCCCCACTAAGTTTCCCATCATTTTTATCCCATTTATAACCAGTTTCTCCCAGTTAGCAAGAATCACATATCCCTTGTTGGTTTCTCCACCTTTTGAAGGATGAAATTATCACCAACTTAAGCGAAGAAGTTATTAAGTGCTAGGATTTTGGCAGAGAAAGAGAAAGAAAAAAAAGCTCCAGCAGATGTCTGGAATAATTGGAGACCCCTGTCACCACTGTCCCTTTGTGGGAGGCTTTGGATCTGTTTCCCAAGCTATTTGGTTTTTCTTTCTGTGTAGGTGTTCTGCAGTAGTACACTGTAAGGGGTTGGGGCTTGGAACCCACTTCTATTTCTCCCTTTGACTTTTACCCAGATACTCTCTATCAGGCTTCCTCTTTCTGTTTCTTGCATTCCCTCATCTGACCATACCTCTTTTTTTTTAAAAAATCTTTGAACTTAATAGTATTTTTCCCAATTACATGTAAAGATAGTTCTCAACATTAATTTTTGTAAGATTTTGAGTTCCAAATTTTTCTACCTCCCTTCCCTCCCCCCTCCCAAAAACTGTGAGCAATCTGATATAGGTTATACATGTACAATCATGTTAAACATATTTCTACATTAGTCATATTGTGAAAGAAGAATCAGAACAAAAGGGAAAAACCATGAGAAAGAAAAAACAACAACAAAAAATGAAAATAGTATGCTTTGATCTGGATTCAGACTCCATAATTCTTTCTCTGGATGTGGATAGCATTTTCCATCACGAGTGTTTTGGAATTGTCTTGGATCATTGTATTGCTCTCTCTTGTGATCAGCTCTACAAATATCTGCCTTGGTACTGCTGAATAGGGAATAACCAACTACCACCATTACTCTTCTCTTCTCCCTCTGATACATACTAGATGGTCTCTCCTCTGAGAGCTTCATTGGCTTTATTATATTATTCTTGGGAGGAAAGACGGCTTCTCTTTTAGAATATCCAGTCTTCTCTTTAGGAAGAGGTTAAAATCTGTTTTTAAGCTCTTAATTGTTTGGCTATCCTTTTCCCTTCCCTTTTTCTTCTGTGTAACACTATCTAACTCTCCACCATCCTGACTTGCAAGGATCAATTCTCCCTTCCTCGACCCCAGAGATGTTTATTTCCCATGGAAACTAAACTTATATTTCCTTTCAAAATCCTTCATTCTTCCTAAAAACCCGGAGTGTGGAGAAACCTTTTTTTAAAATTCCTTCACCTTCTCCTCCAGAAAAGAGATCAACCTACACTTGGAACATGGATAACAACCACTTGGCTGTAGCAGAAATAGAAACATAACTCACTAACTGTAAGTCATTGCACAAATTCCCCTACTCTCCCTGGTGGTTTATTTAGATTTTTCAGCCTTGTGAGTGTTTACACCTCTGTTGCAAGCATCTGTTTAAAACTTTGGCAAATGACTTCATTTAAATTCCTTTCCTTGTTTCAGCAACTATCTCCCCTTCATCCTGGCATTAGCTTTCTGTTTGTTTCACCAATCTGCCCCCACTCACCACTCTATCAATTTTCTTAATGATCCAATTATTCCACTTATTTTTTCTTATTTAACCTTGCCTTATCTTACCAACTACCTTTTCCTTATCCTCCTTGAGTCTGATAGTTTTAGATTCTATTTCCTGATCCTCCTTAATCTTTGTATATCTTCCTTAATTGTCCTTGATTCTGATGCTTTTATAACCCAGAAATAGATTCTGGACCAGTATCTGGGCCTAGAGGTTTTTCTTCACATTTTCCTCGATTTCTCTCAAATTTTGCCAAATATCTCTTTTCCAAATTCAATTCAATCAACATTTATAAGCACCTACTATGTGCCAACCTCTCCTTGTCATGGTGGAGAAGCTTGCATAGAAATGGAGTAGCCCACATAGTCAATAAAAGAGTGAGAAAAGGGGTATAATCTCAAAAATGATAGGACGGCTGTTCAATTCTAAGGCAAATCGTTCAGTATCACAGTAATATAAATCCATGCTCCAATTACTGATATTGAAGAGGCCCACTCAGTTCTGTGAAGTCTTACAACTTCATCTAGAAATGACACCAAAAAAAGATGTCACATTCATCATAGGAGATTGGAATGCTAAAGTAGGAAATCAAAAGATAATTGGAATAACCGGCAAATTTGGCCTTGGAGTACAAAAATGAAGCAGGGCAGAGACTAATAGAGTTTTGTCAAGATAACTCACTGGTCATGGCAAACATCATTTTCAACAACCCAAAAGGTGAATTGAAATCAGATTGATTGTATACTTTGCAATCTAAGATGGAGAAACTCTATACAGTCAATTAAAACAAGACCTGGAGCTAACTGTGGCTCAGATAATGAACTTTGTATTGCAGAATTCAGACTTAAACTGAAGAAAGTATGGAAAACCATCAGACCATATAGGTTTGACCTAAATGGCATCCCTTATGAATATAAAGTGGAGGTAATGAATAGATTTATGGGATTAGATCTGGTAGATAGAATGCCTGAATTCTGTGGACAGAGGTTCACAATATTGTACAGGAGGCAGCAGCAGCAATAACAACTCTAACAAAAAAAACATCCCAAAGAAAAAGAAGAGCAAGAAAGCCAAATGGATGATGAGGCTTTACAAATAGCTGAGGAAAGAAAGGGAAAAGTATATCCAACTGAATGCAGAATTCCAGAGAATAGAAAGGAGAGATAAGAAGGTTTTCTGAAAAGCGCAATGCAAAGAAAAAGAAGAAAACAATAGAATAGGAAAGACAAGAGATCTCTTCAAGAAAATTAGAGATATCAAGGGAACATTTCATACAAAAATGAATACAATAAAAGACAAAAATGGTAGGGACTTAACAGAAATAGAAGAGATTAAGAAGTGGCAGTAGCATACAGAAGAACTATATGAGAAAGAACTTAATGTCACTGACGGTGTAGTTATTGATTTACAGCCAGACATCCTGGAGAATGAAGTCAAGTGGGCCTTAGGAAGCATTGCTAACAATGAGGCTAGTGGAGGTTATGGAATTTCAGCTGAGCTATTTAAAATCCTAAAAGATGATGCTGTTAAAGTGCTTCACTCAATGTGCCAGCAAATTTGGAAAACCCAACAGTAGCCACTGGATTGAAAAAGATCAGTTTACATCCCAATCCTAAGGAAGGACAATGCCAAAGAATGTTCAAATTACCAAACAATTGTGCTCATTTCATATGCCAGAAAGATTATGCTTAACATTCTGCAAGCTAGACTTCAGCGATATGTGAACTGAGAATTACCAGAAGAGCAGGCTGGTTTTCAAAGAGGCAGAGGAACTAGAGACCAAATTGCCAACATTCAATGGATTATGGAGAAAGCAAGCAAGTTCTGCTTCTGCTCCACTGACTACACTAAAGTCTTTGTGTGGATCACAACAAGATGTGGCAAGTCCTCAAAAAGATGAGAATACCAAATCATCTCATTTGTCTCCTGAAGAGCAAATATGTGAGTCAAGAAGCAACAGTTAGAACTAAACATGAAACAACTGATTGATTTAAGATTGGGAGAGTAGCACAAGAAGTCTGTATAGTGTTACCTTATTTATTTGACTTATATGAAGAATGCATTGTGTGAAATGCCAGGCTGGATGAATCAAAAGCCAGAATTAATGTTGCTGGGAGAAATATCAATAATCTCAGATATGCAGATGATGCTACTCTGATGGCAGAAAGTGAAGAAAAATTAAGCCTCTTGATGAGGGTGAAAGAGGAAAGTGTAAAAGCTGTCTTGAAGCTTAACATTAAAAAAAAAGAAACATAAGATCTTGGCAACTGATCCCATCACTTCCTAGCAAACAGAGGGAGAAGAAATGGAAGCAGTGTCAGATTTTATATTCCTGGGCTTAGAGATTACTGCAGATGGCAACTGCAACTGTGAAATTAAAAGATACTTGCTCTTTGAAAGGAAAGCTATGGCAAATCTGGACAGCCTACTAAAAAGCTGAGATATCACTTTGCTGACAAAGGTCCATATCATCAAAGCCATGGTTTTTCCAGTAACAATGTATGGCTGTGAGAGTTGGACTATAAGGAAAGCTGAGCTCCACAAAATCAATGGTTTTGAATTGTGGTGCTAGAGAAGACTTTTGAGGGTCCTTCGGACCGCAAGTAGATCAAATCAAGTGATACTTAAAGAAATTAATTCAGAGTATTCACTGGAAGGTCAAATACTAAAGCTGAAGCTTAAATACTTTGGCCACATGATGAGAAGATAGGACTCATTGGAAAAGATCCTGATGTTGGGAAAGATTGAAGGCAAAAGGAGAAGGGGATGGCAGAGGATGAGATGGATAGATAGTGTTATGGACACAATGAATTTGAACTTGAACATACTTCAAGAGATGGTAGAAGATGGGGCAGGGAGTGTTATGGTCCATGGGGTCACAAAGAGTCAGACATGACTGAACAACAACTATGTGCCAGGCACTGTGCTAAGGTCACACAGCTAGTGCCTCTAGGTTCAGTTCTCTATGCACTGTGCCACCTAACTGACCAAGCACTGAGGATACAAATAAGAAAAAAGAAAAGACAGTTACTGCCTTCACAGAGATTACAGCCTAATGAGGGAAGACACTACAAAAAGAAGCTGAGAATTGATAGTGGGGAGGAGGAGGAAGGCACCTAGGGTCCACCCAGCCTAGGACCTGATGTTCTGTGGAATTGAAATCAAGCAGAACACTGATGGAAAATGGAAAGTTAACCTGGAAAGTTTTGAGTGCTCTATAAAGGAATGCTTTGAGGAAAAGTTTAATGTTCCACCCTCCAGTCAGAGGGGAGAGGCAGCTGAGGGAGTTTAGAATGTGCTGAGTATCAAAGCTGGGTCAATCAATATGGTGATGAGATTTTATCACCTTATACTGAGAAAGACATGATATCAGGGGTGGGGTTGGGGGAGAGAGTCAAAACCTAGAGAGCCACTTGCAACTTCTTACTTCACTAGTCCCAACTCTTCCAATTCACCCATATGATTTTATTTTTCGTATATAGTTCAATTATTTCTACCTTCTCCCACCAATTCTCCCACAACGTTCTTCCATGGAAGCCAGAAGTAGAATTTATATAGCATACTATTTATATAACACATTACCTACCTCACAATTGTGAGGTAAGTATTTGGTTGACTGTGAAGTGCTATATGAATTTGGGCTTCATACTATTATATTCTTGTTTTCTGTAAATTTCCTTGAATGAATGTGAATGCTGATCCTTCTTGTAATGGACAAGCCTAACTTAGGATGGTACCCTGGCACTTTAGTTGGAATGAAGTGGGAAAGTTATAGGTCATACAACAATTAAAAATGGAAGTTTATTTAGTCACAACATCGAAAGAATATTCAACAAAGATACTGCAGAACTTAACTTGGTTAAATGGCCACCTACCTCTACATGGAACTTATCTGGTGGTAGATGTGGTTACCCTCCAGGTCTTAGGACATCCATGAATTCTGAAGAGTCTCCACTCTACTTGGTTGGACCTTTAGTTGCCTTGGTGATCAGGGAACTACCTAAATATGACTAAAGGCCAGAGGAAAGCTACATCAAGAAAGCATAGCTTGTCCCCTGGGGCAATCACATAGAAGAACAGCTTTGACACCTTTTAAGGAAAAAAGTAGTCTAACTCATTTGTCAGAGAGAGGAGAACCCTGTTTCATAATGCTCTTGTCTTATTTCTATACCAAACAATTATTTCCAAGTCAACAAATCCAATTGCCTTTTAAATGGATTTTATTTTATTTTATTTTATTTTTGGCTAGGCAATGGGGTTAAATGACTTGCCCAGGATCACACAGCTAGTAAGTGTTAAGTGTTTGAGGCTGATTTGAACTCAGGTCCCCGTGACTCCAGGGCCAGTGCTCTATCCACTGCTCCACCTAGCTACCCCCAAATTGTCTTTTATCATGCTTTATTTTTCTTGACACCTGCAGCATCTGACACTATTGACTACTCTGTCCTTCTACATCCTCTTGCCTATCTTGGCTTCTGAGAATACTCATCAGCTCCTATGGATTTAGTTATCATCTCTATGCTGATAATTCTCAAATGTGTTTATCAAGCCTTCACCTTCCTGCTGACCTGCAGACTTGAATCTCCTATGGCCTATTGAATGTCATGAACTGTACATCTCCTGTGCCTAGACTCTCTGCCTCTTCATTTCCTCTACCTGGCTTCCCTGGCTTCCTTTGAGTCCCAGCTGAAATTCCACCCTTTAGCAAAGGAAAAAAACCCTTTCCTTATCCCCTTTAGTCTTAGTGCCTTCTCTCTGTTGATTATCTCCAATTTAGCCTGTATATATATTATTCGTACATAGTGTTATTTTTTTTTACATGTTGTCTCCCCCATTAGTCTGTGAGCTCTTTGAAAGCAAGAACTGTCTTTTGCATTTCTTTGTATCCTCAGTGCTTGGCATAGTGTCTGGCTCATAATATGTGTTTAATAAATATTTATTGACTGACTGAGACCACATACTCTCCTGGTACAATTACCATGTCTTTTTTTTTTCTTTTTGTTGAGGCCGTTGGGGTTAAGTGACTTGCCCAGGGTCACAAAGCTAGTAAGTGCCAAGTATCTGAGGCCAGATCTGAACTCAGATCCTCCTGACTCCAAGGCTCTATCCACTGTGCCCCCTAGCTGCCCCCAATTACCACATCTTTAACAGATTTGTTTCCTCCCTTTCTTCCTGTCTTTTTCCTTTGTGTCTTCCTTCCTTCTTTCCTTCAATTTATTTATTTATTTGTTTTGACAAGCTCTATCCAGGTTTCCTTTCTACCTATCTGACCACTCCTGCACAGTCTCCTTTGCTGGATTTTCATCTAGGTAGCGCCCACTGAGGGTAGATATCCTCTGAGCCTCTGTCATGGGCCTTCTTTTTACTTGGTGAGCTCATCAACTCCCATGGATTCAATTATCTTTGTGTAGATGATAGATTCTCCAATCTATTTATCTGCTCTAACCTCTCTCCTGACTTCCAGTCTTACCTCCAACTGCTTATTTGACGCCTCTAAGTGAATATCACGTTTAAAGTCAACATGTTTAAAACTGAATTTATTGTATTTCCTCTCAAGGCTTCCCCTCTTCCTAACCTTGCTATTACTGTCAGTGGTACCACCATCCTCCCAGTTAGCCAAGCTCATAACTGGTTTATCATCCTCGGTTCTTTACCCTCTTTCACCTCCCCCCCTCCCCTACCATATCCAAACAGTTCCCAAGTCCTGTTGATTCTTCCTTCAGTACCATCTCTAGTATATGCTCCTTCTCATCTGACATTGCCAAACGGCCTAGTATCTCTCCATGTCGCCTCACACGTGGACTACTGCAGTAGCCTGCTGGTTGATCTCCCTGCCTTGTCTCCCTAACCAGGGAGACCTCCCTTCAGCTGTCAAACTGATCTTCTTAAAGCTCAGGTCTGATCATGTCACCTTCTTCCCCACAGCCCCACCTCCATTCAGTAGCCTGCAGTTGCTCCCTATTGTCTCCAAGATTAAATATAAAATCCTGTGTTTGGTTTTTCAAGCCTGTCACTCTCTTGCCCCTTTCTATTTTTCCACTCTCCTTAAACCTTACTCTCTCCCTCCCACCTATTCTGCACCCCAGTGACACTGGCTCTTTGCTTGTTCTTCCTCAAGACTCTCTATCTCCCATCTCTGTGCCTGTTCACTGGCTGTCCCTCATGCCTGGAGTCCTCTCCCTCCTCATCTTCATTTCCTGGCTTCCCTGGCTTCCTTCAGGTCCCACTTAAAAGCCCCCCTTCTACAAGAAGCCTTTCCTGATACCCCTAATCCTAGTGCCTTCCCTCAGTTGATCATCTTCAATTTATTGCTTATATAGCTTGTATCCCCAATCAAACTATTACCTCCTTGAAAGCACGAACATTTTTTTTTTCTTTTTTTGCCTCTTTGTATTACCAGTATTCAGCACTGAGCTTGGCAAATAGTAGGCACTTAACAAATGCTTTTTTTGGCTTGTTGACAGACATTTGTTATTTCTCCCACTGCCTCCCCCAATTGCGGTTTCAAAAAATAAAATTAAAACCTCACAACAAATATGCATAGTCCAGCAAATAAATTCTCATGTTGGCCATGCCTACAGATATGTATGTCTCTTTTGTATTTTAAGTAGGTAGGTATCAAGGTGTTTTACCTTGAGTCCTCTGGACTTGCAATTTATCATTGTATTAATCAGAGTTCTAAAACTTTTCAAGGTTGTTTTTCTTTCTAATGTTTTGTATAAATCGTTTTGCTAATTCTATTCACTTCACTCTATACAAATTCATAGAGTTCTTCCCAGTTTCCCGTGAAATTGTCCATTTCACTACTTATTGTGGCTCAAAAATATTTATTACATTCTTCTACCATAATTTGTGCAGCCATTTCCCAATAGGTAGGCACTCCTTTAGTTTCCAGTTTTTGGCTGCTACAAAAAAGAGTTGGTATAAGTATGCTTGAACATATGAGTCTTTTTCTTCTTTCTCTGATATCTTTGGGGTAGAGGGTTATTAGTAGTATGGCTGGGTTGAGGGGTATGTACAGCTTAGTCACTTTTGGAGCATAGTTCCAAATTGCTTTGTAAAATGGCTGGACCAATTCACCCCACTAACAGTGCATTAGTATACCTGTTTTCCCAAAGCCCTTCCAACATTTATTTTCCCCTTTTGTTATCTTTGTCAACTTGATGGATGTGAGGTAGAATCTCTGAGTTGTTTTAATTTTCATTTCTCTAATTATTAGTGATTTAGAGTATTTCTTTGTATGGTTGTTGATAGCTTGGGTTTCTTCTTTTAAAAAACGCCTGTTCATATCCTTTGACCATGAGTCTACTAGGGAATAGCTCTTAGTCTTATTAATTTGAATCAATTTCTTATATTTCTTGGATATGAAACCTTTATCAAAGAAACTTACTAAAAAGATTTCCCCAATTACCTGTTTCTCTTTTAATTTTACTTGCATTGCTTTTGCTTGTGCAAAAACTTTTGAATTTTATGCAATCAAAATTGTTCATTCTATTTTCTATGATCATGACTAATGTTTGTTTACATATAATGTTTGCTCTTGGTTTTAAATAGGTATCATTTACTCTACTGAGGAAAGCTCTACTTATTCTTGTGCTTTTGAGTATTTTTAATAGAAACCAATGTTGGATTTTGTCAAAAGCATTTTTGAGCATCTATTGATATAATAAAAATGACTTTTATTATTTACATTATTAACATGATTTATTATGTTTATAGTCTTTCTTATGCTTAACCAGCCTTGCATTCTTAATATTCTAACATCTACATTGTTTATTATACATAATATGGTGGTGTAGCCATTTGTTGTAGCTATGTTGTAGAATTTTGCTAATATTTTCCTTAAAATTTTTGTGTCCATGTTCATTAAAGATATTGGTCTATAGTTTGTTTTCTTTCTTTCTGTGCTTTGTCTGTCCCTGGTTTAGTTATCAAGTCCACATTTGTTTCATAGAAAGAGATTGAAAAGGTTTCTTCTATTCCTTTTATTGTAAATAGTTTTAACAATAATGGCAATAATTATTCTTTGAATTTTTGATAGAATTCACTTGTAAATCCATCAAGTCCTGGAGTTTTTTCCTTTGGGAGTTCATTTATAGTTTGTTCAATTTCCTTTTCTGATATTGGATTTTTGAAATAGTCTTGTTTCTTCCTTTTTTATCTTCTTTGATCCTCTCTGTCTCTGGTTTGGTCATGAACTCTTCCCTTATCCATAGATCTGAAAAGTGATTTCTTCCTTGCTCCTTTAACTTGCTTGTGATGTCACATTTTGTGTCTGCTACATACCCATTTGCAATTTTTCTTAGTTTACAGTGTGAGATATTAGTTTATACCTAAGTTTTGCAAGATTACTTTCTAGTTTTCCCAGCAGTTCTTGTCAATTGTTCATTCTAGCAATGCATCATTGGGTTTACTGAACACTATACTGCTGTTTGTTTTCTTCTGTATGTTACATACCTAATATGTTCCAATGATCAAAATCTCAGTTTTTTAAAGTAGTACCAAATTGTTTTAATGATTACTACTTTGTAGTATAGTTTGAGATCTGGTATGATAGGCACCCTTCCTTCCCACTTTTTTTTTTTTTGTTATTGCCCATAACATTCTTGACCTTTTGTTTTTCCATATGAATTTTGTTATTTTTGATATCTTTCTCTGGATGCCTTTACTGGCACCAAACACTCAACATATCTAAAACCAAGCTTATTACTTTGCTTCTTCTTCCATAAAGCCTTTCTAGACCCTTTCAATTACTTCTCCATTCTACTTCATAGCACTTTGTATTTATTTATCTATGTACATATTTCTCCCCCCCATATAAACTCCTGTAGGTATTAATTTTTTTTTTAAAATATGCTCAGCTTAAACCCAATGTCTTGCATGTAGTAGGTATAAAACAATTGCTTGTTGTTGAGTTGAACCTGCTTCTCCTTCTGACTTCACTCTTTCTATCAAGGCACCACCACTGACATTATCTCCTAGGCTAGGGAACCATCTCTCTATAAAAATTAGGTGGTAGTTTCCACAAGCAGGTTTCCTTGGAATTTTAAGAAATTCTAAGAAACTTAAGAAAATTTTAAGTTGGTATGATCTGAAAAAATGTTTGGTGAAAACCCTAAAATGACAAAGCCAGTTCTTGATTGTTCAGGATCTGCATATGTGACTTGTAGACTGGTAATAGCAATGAAGAATGACCAAAATCTGTTTGACCATTTGGAAAGGGTTCTGGTAAAAGTTTTGGTGTGGAGAAGGAAGTTGAAACTCATAGTAAAAACAAGATTTATTGATCTATTGTCATGTAGATGGTGTGATGTGCTATAAAGAATTTTGAAATCAAAGTTGAGAGCCTTGGGTTCAGATTCTGAGTCAGTTACTAATTAGCCATATGATCTTGAGGAAGTCATTCCTCCTATTTGGCCCTTAGTTTATTCATTTGTAAAATTAGGAGAGTGGACTAAGTGATCCCAAAGATCTCTTTCAGCTCGAATATTTTATTAGTAAGAGAATATGAAAATATCTGAGGATTATAACATCCTCAGACTATTGGAATGTTCCACTGATAGCTATAGAGCTTTTTGAAAATGGAACTTATCTTCTTCACCCTCACCAAACTAGCAAAACCCTCCCTAATTTCTCCATCATCATCCTTCAGGTCCATGATATCCCAGTCTTGGAATAATTTAACGTTCTCTCTCTCTTTTTTTTTTTTTTACACCATCCTCCTATCACTTACAAAACTCTTAGTTTTTACTCTGTAGTTCCTTAGATGTGTTTCTTCCTTTGCATTTTCACAACCACTTTTCATACTCAAGTCTTCATCAATTCGCATGTGAACTACTACATGAATTTCCTAAAAGATCATTCTTTTTCTTCTCTAATCCATTTTAGTGTAGCAATGATGTTGGAATTACTCTCTCATAGCAAGGCCAGCTAGATCTCCTCCCTCAGAAACACAGGGTATACCTGAAGGCTTAGGCATATCTCTTTTCTAATGTTTTCCACTTGAGTGCCTAGTCTAGTGAATTCCCCTCCCTGTAAACTGCCAGTGATAGTGCCCAAGTTTTATTTAACCAATTAGCATCAATTAGCTTTCATGGTAATATATTTACTATGAAAATATAGTAAGAACAGAAGGAGCAAATTTCCCCCCAACACCTGTGGGCACACTCTCCCCTACATCACCTTGGCCTCTGGAGAGAGTGGGCTCAAACTTAACACAGTTTCCAAGTTCACTTCCAAAGGAGACATGACAGAGAACTGAGGAGTTCCTGACTCTTCTACTTCTGGGCTAGGCCACAGAAGCCTGATAGATTCCAGCTCCCAGAACTCATTATCTTTCCCCCCCAAACTTTCCCCTCTTCCTAACTTTTCTATTACTGCAATAGATACCACTATCCTCTCAGTTACCAAGGCTTTCATAAGCTATTCCTCACTCTCAACCCTCTCACAAAAAAAAAAAACCAATCAGTTGCCAAGTCCTGTCAATTCTTTCTTAAGTAATATCACTAATATGTGTGCCCTTCTCTCATCTGATACTGCCAGACATCTTGGTGTAGGCTCTCATCACCTGTCACCATTTCCCTGCCTCAGGTTTCTTCCCACACCAATTCATCCTTCATTCAGCTGTCAAATTGATCTCCTTAAAGCACAGGTCTGACCAGTACTCAGTCAACTCCAGCAGTGCCTTGTTACCTCTAGGATTAAATACAAATTCCTATGTTTGGCTTTTAAAGCCCTTCACAACCTGTCTTCTTCCTACTCTTCCAGTCTTCTTATACCTTACTCTCTCCCTCCCAAACATTCTCTGCAATCCAGTGATACCAGCCTCCTTAACTGTCTCTTCCTCAAGACTCTCAGTTTCCCAACTCCAGGAATTTTTTCTGTCTGTTCCTATGCTTGGAATGCCCGCTCTTCTCCTCTCCACCTCCTAGCTTCCCTGGCTTCCTTCAAATCCCAGCTCAAATCCCACCATCTCCAAGGAGGCTTTCCTGATCCCCTTTAATTCCAGTGCCTTTTCTCTGTTAATTATTTCCAACTTTTCCTTTATATAGCTTGTTTGTACATAATTGTTTACATGTTGTCTCCCCCATTAGACTGTGAGCTCCTTGAAAACAGAGACTTTTTTTTTTGCCTCTTTTTGTATCCCCAGTGCTTAGCCCAGTGCCTGGCACATAGTAGGCACTTTAAAAATGCTTATTGGCTGACTGAGACTTTTGGTGGTTTGCTCTCCCGATCTTCTGAAGTGCTCAAGGGAATAGTCATCTCCAATCTCCTTCACTTAGAAGGAGCAAAGAATAGATGCAGCAGAGACTGAAGCAAGAACAAGGCCATGAACCCTCTACTTCATGCAAGCTCTGGATGACAGAGATTCCAAGGCATCTCCCTACCACCTTCCTGCTCCACCTCCCCAGGACCCATCCTCCTCCTTCTCTAAACCAGCAGGAGGGAGCCCACACCAACAGGCTCACTTGGACTAACTAGTGCCTTTTAAATATATCCTCTTTCCAGCTCCATAGCTAATCACAAAGGCTCACCACATGGCTAGTGCATGAAGACCAGTTATAGAATTGTAGGCACCTGCTCCCAAGTGGGCCTGAGGATTTCATCAGCCAAGCACTCTAAGCAAGCTCATAAGGACTGGGCTGTCATACTAGGATTATGGGATTGAGAACTCAAAGGGATCTTAAAAGATCATTTAGTCCAACCTCTTTTCATTCATTGAGGAAATTGAGACTTTTCCAAGGTTATATAGTTAGTAGGAGAGTTAAAATTTGAACTAAGGTTCCCTAACTGTAAATCTAATTCTCTTGCCACTAGATACACTGCCTATTTGTCCTCAAATACAGCTTTTCTCATGTAAGTGAGCCTATTTGTTGTTGTTGTTCAGTCATTTTCATTCACGTCCAACTCTTTGTAAGCCCATTTAGGGACTTCTTAGCAAAGATACCGAAGTGGTGTACCATTTCCTTCTCCAGTTCATTTTACAGATGAAGACACTGAGGCAAAGAGGGTTAAGTGACCTGCCCAGGGTCATACAGCTAGTAAGTGTCTGAGGCCAGACTTGAACTCATTAAGATGAGTCTTCCTGACTTTAGGCCCAACACTCTATCCACTATGTTGCCTAGCTGCCCAACTGAATCTATAGTCACACCTCATTTTTTTATCCCATCAAATTACAGATCTTCAGGCTTCCATTCACTTGCCAATTGACTCTCCAACCCTGCCAGCTGCACATGTATAATTGGAAGTGGCCAGGGTATTTAGCTCCATGGTATATGGGGGCAAAGAGCCTCCCCTGACTACCTTCATTACATACAAATAAGAAAATGACCCAGAAAGAAGTGACTTGCTATCTCTATCTAGGGCTTTGTTCATCATGCCTCTCCTTTTGCATAAGATACCCTACCCAAAACCTTCATCAAACTCTATGTAATTTTTCTAATCTAAGAAATTACCCCTAACGAATTGTACTTCATTATAATTCTCATCATTGCATATTCAATTTCAAATTATATCACCTTATATCATTTATTTAGCACATTAACTCATAGCTGTCCCAATATAGGATGTTCCAAAAGCAGTGTGCTAATGTAGTTTTAAGCTATTAAAACTTGTAAATTTAATAATTTAAAACTGCATTAGGACTTTTGGAACATTCTGTATTATATCTAACTTATAGAGTATAAAATAACTTATTTATAAAGTAAAAATAATAATAATAATAATAATAATAGATCGCTTATAGACTAAATGAACCTTTCCACCAAAGAATCCAGATCAATGAATTTGTGTGTACCATTTTTGTTGGCATCTATTCAAATACCAACTACAGATGCCTTGAAATTTATATAACTTATCTTTATTGATCAGTGTTTTGAAAACCAAAATCCTTGGTAAAAGAGGCATAAAAAAACTGAAGAACATAATACCTTAAAAAACAGAATTGGCCAGATGGTAAAAGAGGCACACAAAAAAATACTGAAGAAAATAACACCTTAAAAAACAAAATTGTCCTAATGGCAAAAGAGGTATAAAAATTCACTGAAGAAAAAAATTCCATAAAAAACAGAATTGGCCAACTAGAAAAAGAAGTACTAAAAACTCACTAAAGAAAATAATTCTTTGGGGCAGCTAGGTGGTACAGTGGATAGAGCACTGACCCTGGAGTCAGGAAGACCTGAGTTCAAATCCGGCCTCAGACCCATGACACTTACTAGCTGTGTGACCCTGGGCAAGTCACTTAACCCCATTTCTAGCCAAAAAAAAAAAGAAAGAAAGAAAAAGAAAGAAAATAATTACTTAAAAATTAGAACTGGACAAGTGGAAGCTAATGATTCCATGAAACATTAAGAAACAATAAAACAAAGTAAAAAGAATGAAAAAATAGAAGAAAATGTGAAATATCTCATTAGAAAGACAACTGACCTGGAAAATAAATCAGGGAGAAATACTTAAAGAATTTTTGGACTACCTGAAAGCCATGATTAAAAAAAAAAGAGCCTAGTAATCAGATTTCAAGAAATTATAAAGGAAAACTGCCCCAATATCTTAGATCCAGAGGATAAAATAAAAATTAAAAGAATTTACCAATCACCTCCTGAATGAGATCCCAAAATGAAAATTCCCAGGAATATTATAACTAAATTCTAGAGCTCCCAGGTCAAAGAGAAAATATCGTAAGCAGCCTTTAAAAAAAACAATTCAAATATCATGGGAGTCACAGTCAGGATCACACAAGATTTAGCCGCTTCCACCTTAAAGGAGTGAAGGGTGTGGCACATGATATTCATGAAGGCAAAGGAGATAGGATTACAACAGAAAACAAACTACCCAGCAAAACTGAGTATAATCCTTCAGGGGAAAAAATGGATAATGAAATAGAGGACTTTTAAGCATTCCTAATGAAAAGACAAGAGCTGAATAGAAAATGTGACATTTAAATATAATCAAGAGAAGCATAAAAAGGTAAACATGAAAGAGAAACAATAAGGTTCTCAACAAGGTTAAACTGTACATTCTTATACAGGAAGATGATACATGTAACTCTGAAGAGCTTTATCATTATTAGGGCAGTTAGAAGCAGTATATGAACAGAAAGCATAAGAATGAGTTGTTTATGTTGGGAAGATCTCAAAAAAAAAAGGTGAGAAAGAGGGATATGCTGGGAGAAGGGGAAAGGGAAGGGAAAGGAGAGGAAAATTATCTCTCATAAAAGAGGCATGCAAGGAATAGCTTTTACAGTGGAGGGGAAAATGGGAGGGGTGGTGGACAACACTTGAACCTTGCTATCATTAGAATTCATTCAAAGAGGGAAGAATATATATATACATACTCAGTTGAGTGTAGAAATCTATCTTACCCCATTGGGAAGTAGAAGGGAAAGAGAATAAGAGAAAGAATGGGGAGGAGGCGGGGTGATAAAGGGTAGGGTGTACTAAAGGGAGGTAGTGGTCAGAAGCAAAATAGACTTTTGGAAGAGGGACAAGATTAAAAAGAGAGAAGGATAAACAAGAAAATGGGACAGAGGTAATCAGGGAAACTGCATTTTTTAAAAAGGTACCACAGACAATGAAGTAATATCAAAAAATTTTATAGTACATTTATCTGAGAAAGGGGTTATTTTTAAAATGTATTGGTAACTGAGTCACATTTATAAAAATAAGAGCCATTCCCCAACTGATAAATGGCCTAAGGATAGGAATGAGCAGTTTTCAGAAGAAATCAAAGCTATGGATAGTCAAATGAAAAAATGCTCCAAATCACAATTGATTAGCAAAATGTAAATTAAAACAACTCTGAGGTACCACCTCACATACATCAGATTGGCTGACAAAAAGGAAAATAATACATGCTGGAGAAAATGTGAAAAAATTGGAATACTAATGCACTGTTTGTAGAGTTGTGAATTGATCTAACCATTCTGGAGAACAATTTGGAACCAGGTCCAAAGAGCTATAAAATTGTGCATACTCTTTGACTCAGCAATACCATTACTAGATCTGTACCTCAAAGAGATTAAAGAAAAAGGAAAAGGACCAATGTGTGCAAAAATATTTATAGCAGCTCTTTTTATGATGGCAAAGAAATGGATAAACTGCCCATCAATTGGGAAATGGCTGAACAAATTGCAGTAAATGATTGTGATGGATTACTATTGTGCTATAAGAAATGACAAATGGGATGGTTTCAGAAAAACCTGGGAAGACCTATATGAACTGATGCAGGGTGAAGTGAACAGAACCAGATCATTGTATATAGTAACAGCAATACTGTAATGATGAACAACTGTGAAACACTTAGCTAATTTGGATAAATACAGTGGTCCAAGACAATTCCAAAGGACTCATGATGAAAAATGCTATCCACCTCCAGAGAGAACTGATGAACTTTGAATGCAATTGAATGCAATTTGAATGCAAATTGAATTATAATTTTTTCACTTTCTTTATTTTTGTGACATGGCTAATATGGAAATATGTTTTGCATGATTTCATATGTCTAGTTGATATCATGTTCCTTGCCTTCTCAACGGGCAGAGATTACGGGGAGAGAGAATTTGGAACTCAAAAAAAAAAAAAGAATGATAAAAATAAATAATAAATTTAAAAGAAAAGAAAGCCAAAATCATAATCACATAAAATGTGACAGTCATTGGCGCATTTTTTCTAAAACTTTCCCTCCATTGCAGTCATGTAATGACTCTTAATAAAAGTTTTAACATGGATTTTATCATTTCTGTTCATAATAACTTGCAAAGTCAAAAAATGAGATATTAAAAATACAAAGAAAAACTAATTTTTTATAAATGACTTTACAGATAAGGTTTCTCTGTACTTTTTTCTTGATTTTCATATCATTATTATGTTGAAATTATTATAAAGTCATAGTTATTTAGCCAAAATCCTTCCTCCTCCTTTAAAAAATGTCCTTTTGTCTTGGAAAGAAGAAGATAGGCAACTATTCATTGTTAAGCTCCAGGTCTGCCTAAGAGCTATGAATCATATTATCCTGCTGGTTTTCATCTCAGAAACTTTGACCTATGATTTTTAAATAGCTTTACTAAATGATTTATGATAAACTTAATAGTGGACAAGTAATTGAACATGGTTATTAACTCTGATTTAAATTAATTTGATGCAAAAATATTAAGTTTTTAGTGATTCCATCTCTAACAGGATTCTTGATTATCTATTCCTTGTCATTCATTTTTCCTCTTATAGGGCCATGGTGTATACTATGTTCTTTTCCTCTTCCTTCTTTTTCCTTGCATTATTTCATAAAGGCCTTTCCAGATTTTTGAATGCATGATTGAGGCAGCCCTTCTCAAGCAGCAGGTGCCTAGTGTCCCCTCCCTCACTCCCCCTTCATTTTCTATTAGCTGCTAAGGGAACAGAAAAAGTGAGTGGGAAGATGAGCTAATTTGAGTTATTGACCATAAATCATGCATTTAGAATTGGAAGGAACCTCAGAAATCATCTCCTGCAACAGCCTCATTTTACAGATGAGGAAATGGAGGTGCAGAGAGGTAAGTGATTTGCCTAAGGTGATGTAGGTAGAGCCAGAAATTCATAAAGGGTAAAAGCGCAGGGTCATGACAAGAACTCAGGTGAGAGCTTTTAAAAGCATGATGTGGCCCTTGCTTTTTTCTCTCACTCTACCTTTGGGGATTCTCTGACTCTTGGGAGTCTGGGTCAGTGCATCCTGTGTTCCTAACAGCTTGATTGACGGGAATGCTGGAGATACACATTGAAGGCCTTTGGAAATAGGCCTGGGGCTGCACCCAACTGCGTTCCCCAGGGCAGCAGGCCAAGGTGACTGGTAGCAAATTTACCTGTCTGGAAGTTGGGAATTAAGAGCAGCTTCTACAGGTTGTGATTTGTTCTCAAGGACCATGACATCAGAGAGATGATGATATGACTTGCAATTGACTTTGATTTGAGTGAAGAAGGGCTGTGCAAAGTCACCAGCCTCACTTTCTTCTCCAGATCCATCTGGATCCAGTGGCCAAATATCAATCAGGATGACTGGAGATGGCCCAGGATGCAGTGGGAGACCCTGGTCTTTTTAAGTTAAGGTCCTTTCAGGTTCTCACTTTGAGTGAGGCAACGTCCATTTAGCGAATAGGCCTCTTTAAGAAGTACATCAATGGGACAGGGTAGAAGGCAAATGATTTTCTCCTTCCTTTCATAAGACTTAGAAAGCAGTATCCTAGAGAAAGCTTTCCTGAAAACTGTGTGGGCACATCTAGGAAATACTCAGCCAAAAGACTGGACTGGGAGAAGCTGAGATTTCAAAGTTTGAAGCTGATGTTGTTGCTTTTATTTTCACTGTAGTGAAGTCTGGGGGGATTGAAATTTCATATGCTGTCCAGGAGCGTACTTGCTGCTCTGGATTTCTAATGTTAAACATTTCATTTATTCCATTCAGTTCTATATAGTCTACATATGAGGAAGTAGTCTTCTTTGAGACATGCAAAATTGGAAAGGAAATTAGAATCTCAACTGGATCAGGGCCTGAGCCATTTTGATGGAGCAGTCTAATAAGGAACTATCCAGTAGAGAGCTTAGTCCCTTGAATAAGCCCAGTCTGATCTGCCTGTCGCTGGTGATCTGCTGGCTACTGGAAAAGCTTCATGAAAGGCCTGTTCTCCCCGTCAGAGAACGTGCAGGTATTCTGTGACTGTCGACCGAGCTTCTAATTGGCTGCTGAGCCTGGAGGGTATGTGTGTGTACAGATGGCTCCAACAGGCCAGTTTTTCCTTCCTCTCTTCCTGTGGCTACAAGGCTTAAATGACTTGAGTTCCAGAGGGCTAGGGAGGGAGGAGGAGAAGGGGAGAGGATGAGCTCAGGGCCTCCTAGACAAGCTGACCTAAGAGTCTATATTTTATGACACGAGGAGTTATTCATGGGAATTTTCCTAGCCTTTGGAGGCCGTGGACCCAGTCAAATCCCCTTTCTACATATGTAAAGGGAAGGAGCAGGAATGGCTTGAGCTCAGAAAGCCTTTGGCATCCCATGCAGAGCAGCTCTTCCAGCCTCACCCTCCAGAGACACAAGAAGCACCGGCCAGCTGCCTGTGTGCGCTCCCATGATTTGCCAGTCTTGACTCACCTGCCTTCCTGTCTCTCACTGTCAGTGCAAAGTGGGCATCTCTGTGCTTCGGAGCACTTCCCTTTATAGTTTTATTCCACAAAGTTGTCAGCGACTTACATCTAGTATCCCAGAGGCACCATGGTGCACGTGGGTCATTCAGGTCTCAGCTCTGACATACATTGGCTGTGCGACTGTGGGGACATCACTTAACCAACTCTCTAAGACTATTAATTTGCAGAACAGTTGCCGTCTGAAGTCTTATAGGGAATTTCCTGTACCAATGAAATTACAGGTCCCAACTATTCCATTATATTAATGTAACACAAATTATTTAACCGTTCCCTTACTGTTGGACTTTCATTTTCCTTCTGCTTATTGCAACCATCAAATAATGCTATGAAAGTCTTGTAAAAGAAAGCTCTTTATGTTTGTTTTTGATAACACTTTTCAGGGTATATTCTTAACAATGAAATTATTGGGTCAAAAAGTGTAATGATTTTTGTAACTTCACTGCAGATGGTATATTGCCAGATCGCTCTCCAAAAAGATTCTGTAAGTTTGCAATTCCACCAAATTTATTTCCCTCTGACCCTGCTCATGCTAAGGGACCTATGAAATCTACAATTTCCCTACAAACTATGTACTACAAATCCTCAATAATCTGGTATAGTTGTAAGGAAAATCAATCTGAATTAATGAAAAGTTTGAATTTGTAATGTGTTTTTAAGGAAAAGCAGTTTTCTATATCTATGCAGTAATTTCAACTGAGTTCCAAAGTGTTGCTCAAGTACCTGGCTGGCCTAAACTTTTATGAGATAAAAATAATGTGTAACTACTGTTGCACGTTAATTGTTGACATAATAATGAAGGTCTTTAAAGTTCTTAAATGTTTTGTTTTCAAGTTTTTTTATTTCAAACTTATTCAGCAAATACTGAGCATCTGTGTGAAAGGTATTGTGTTAGGCTTTGTAAAGGAATACAAACATGGAAAACACAAGATCCCTGTCCTCAAGGAGTTTACAATCAAGACAAGATATGTACACAGGAACCACAGTCTTTTCCACCAAAATTATTATACCTAATTACTAGTACATTGTGATTTATATTCTAAGTACTAGGTGGGTTGTACTGATACCTGAGAATAAGAAATGAATGTTATATGACAATAACAGACATTTAGAAATACATAAGTCCTAAATTATTTAAGATTTATTCTTAAATAATCACAAAAGGTGATTATAAAATTTATAAAATTATAAAATTGGACAATTAAAGATTAAATTAGAACAAATTTTTAATAGTCAAGCATTCTTTTCTGTAATTGTCTCTAAAAACAATGTTAAATTGCTTAGCAATGTAAGATGGTCAGCTATGAATGACCTAGCTATTCTCAGCAATACAATGATCCAAGACAAGTCTGAAGTTGATTATGAAAATGATGAAAAATGCTAAGCATCCTCAGAGAAAGAACTGATAGTGTCTGAGTACAGATTGAAGTACACTTTTTTTTACTTTGTTTTTCTTGAGTATGACTATTATGGAAATGTTTTACATGACTACACATGTATCACCTATATCAAATTGCTTGCCTTCTCCATGAGGGGGGGTGGGGAAAGAGGAAGGGAATTTGGAACTCAAAGTTTTAAATACAAATGTTTAAAAATTGTTTTTACATGTAACTGGGGAAAAATAAAATACTAAATAAAAATTAAATAAATTGTTTAGCAAGCCTCTTTTTCCATAAACGTGCAACAATTATAATTCAACCCAACTGTGTTAGAATTATGAATTAATGGAACCTAGATTAATGAAGCTTTTACTATATTTAAGTCTATTCAACATACACTTCTGGTTATTTCTACTGATTGGTAGAAGTGAAGTAAAATTAAACTCAGAACAAAGTATCATCTGTCTTTTTTAACTGATCAAACATGAAATGAAGAGATCTTCTAGATTTCTGGGTAAGAAGGAAAACTAGCTATCCCGCAATGATTTCCTCTGTTTCTTGCTATCCGAATATATCCTTTGTCACCAAAGTTGAGGCCCCAGCTTTTAAAAAAAGAAACAAAACAATGTAAGTGAATAAAACTAAATGAAGAGCATTATAAGTTTCTCTATTAGGTTTTTATCTTATTTTTTAATTTGTTGAAATCATAGCAGTAAAAGGCTGGGAAGGACTTTATATGCATCTTATAAGGATGTTTGCCATACTATGCTTACCATGTACTATGGTTACCATAGTTCTATATAGATATCATGCAGTCATTTAACATGTCATTTTACCAGAAACTTTGGAATCTTATCATCGTTACCTGAAAGAATTTACTGAAACCATTTCATGATGCACAACTGTATGAGGCATAAACAAAAATCAGTTTGGATATTTACCTGTTTTTAACAAGCCAGTAGTCCTTTCCTTCCAGGTTACCATAGCCAATCACCAGCACACCATGATTTACTTTCTGAGTGCAGGCTGGGTCATAATAGACACCTGGGAATAAGGAGTGGATTACATGTGACATGGACAGAAATGGACATACAACTAACTGCTTTTTATTAGGCATCTTTGGTTAGCTCAGTAAGGTCCACTAAAAAGTCACCAGGAGAGACAATGTCAGCTTCAATCAGATGCTTAAAATTCCCAGTCAGAAAAGCTTTTTTTTTTTTTTTTTTTGGCTAGGCAATGGGGTTAAGTGACTTGCCCAGGGTCACACAGGTAGTAAGTATCAAGTGTGTGAGGTCACATTTGAACTCAGGTCCTCCTGACTCCAGGGCCGTTCTCTATCCTCTGCACCACCTAGCTGCCCCCCAGAAAAACTTTTTAAAAAATCAGTCCAACCACACCTCTTCCAGAGTTCTTCCTCGATTAATCCCACTCTATGCTAATCACTCCTTAACAATAACTACAAATATGTGTTGCTATATGGAAAAAAAATTTAACTCAAAGCAATTCAGTCAACCAATCAACAAGCATTTATTAAGCACCTACTATGTGCCTGACTGTGTGCTATATACTGGGAATACAAATACAGAAATGAAACAATACTTGCCCTCTAGGAGTTTATACTCTATGAGGGAAAATGCCATACACACATCTAAAAGATAAGGACTTGACTTCTGATTTCACTGGGAGAAGAGGATCATTTAAGGTTAGAAGGATAGGTTGGAGCCAGATTGGGAAGGACTCTAAATGACAACCAGAACAATTTGTATTTGTTTCTAGGTAACAGGAAGCATTGGCGTTTATGAAGCAGGGTATTGTTTATGAATATCCCTTTGGCAGCTGAATAGGAGATAAAGAAAGGAACATGCTTTTACTCTCACGCCTCGGAGAAGGCACCTTCACCCCCACTTTCCAGTTCCCCTTTTATGTGTTACCTTCTCTAGAGAATATAAACTGCTGGAGGGCAGAGGCTGGCTGTTTTTGCCTGTATGTGTATTCCCAGCAATCAGCCGCAGTGTCCAGCATGTATTCAGCATCTTACAAACGCTCATTGTCTTGACTAGATGTTCAGTTTAACAAACAAAACCACTAAGCCTCCATTCCCTCATCTGCAAAATAAGGATTTTCCTACCTGTCCTGCCTGCCTGAAAGGGTTCTTGTGAAGAAAGTGCTTTGGAAATCTTACAGAGCTCCACAGTGTGAGTTGTAGATGCTATTACTCAGCAGGTTCTAGAACTGATTTATATTTGTTGAGATGTTGCTTTGTAAATAGGCTTGTTTTTTCACACATGCATACATATGTATTCTGGCTTCAACTGGACTATATGGCAGAAATGTTTTTCTTTAAGAAAGTTTTTCCAGATCCCTTATCTTCCCATGATGTCTAGAACAATGCCACACATGAAGTGCATGCTCAGTAAAGACTGCTGAATTTCAGTTTGTCGAGGATAGGGGCTGTTCTCATTTTTGCCTGGGTTTCCCCACTGCCTGGCGCAGAAGAGGTTCCTAGTGGATGTCTGCAGAATTAAAGTGAGCTGACTTGGGAGGCAAGTCAGAGTAGCTGGGTTCACAGTCTCATTCTGTCACTCACTAGCTGTATCACTGGGTGGGGGTGAGTTGTTTAACCTGCCTGCCTAGGCTTTGGTTTCTTCACCTGTAAAATGACAGGGTGGGAGCAGATGACTTCTGAGGGCCCTTCCGGCTCTAATAGTCTATAAACTGACTGGCTTATTTTAGATTTCTGCTGTGCTCAATCTCCAGCTTTGCCAATTACAACAAGATGTAAGACATCATTTACGAGTCCAGGCCAAACATACAAGGATCTAGTTACTTCAGTATTTGGATGGATCTGTGTGAGTTCATCCACGTGGATGCTCCCAACAGCGCAGATTGTAACCTATCCACATCCTCTCCTCCTGTGCATTTCTTGTCCATGTCCTTCTGTAAATCTCTAAGGGAGAACCAGCCGGCGTGTGGAGATCTCTTGACATGAGAGATACCCATGCAGCACATTTTGGGCTGTTATTCTTTTTCTCTAACTACAAGATCATTAAGAGATCTGTCATGGTCTAGTTAACTTAAAATAAATTCCTTCGTACATCCCTCAACATGTAGGGGTGGAGGGGACAATGTTCCTATGTATAGTACAGCAGGGATACTGAAAAATGAGGGATGGTGAATCTGAGAGTTTACCACTTCTATATAGGAAGAAAGAAGCGAGAGTCGCATCCACTGCGACAGACACAGGCCCTTTGTTGGCCACGGCTTCCTTCAGGGCTTCTTCACTTCCATAGGGTAGCTCTGTGTACTGTGAACAGGTGGCTGCTCTGTTAGCCGGATTGTACTGGCATTTTCCATCCTGAAAAGAGAAATGTGGCGCATGTGCTTCTGTACATCCCAAACTCTTACAGAAGCTCCATAACCTCTTTGAAGTCCTAAATATATGTGAGGACCTAGAGTTCTACCCCCACCCCAATTAACCAATCAACAGAGTAAACTGTGTATTAAGGAACTTTTCTACAACCCACCAACTATGTGTGGATAAGCTTCTCATCAATTTAAAAAGACTGTAATACTTGGGGATGAAAGTATTCACTGCATGAAAGGAAGATGGTACTACCCACAGGAAACACCTTGTGATTGGCAGAGATTGGGTCACGCTTCTTAGGCTACTATAAAAAGCAACAAGTCAGTGGAGCAATGAGTCAGTCAAGAGCTGAAGCCATGCCCCTGAGGAGGAATTGCCCTTGGAGAAAGGAGAGGGTCAAGGGTGATTAGAACCCCACCTTCCACAGAGTTTATAACACCCCCTATCCTCACCCTTTTTATTCCTGAGTTTCTGCATTCCTAGGCCTCCCAGGCCTTTGACATTTCCTTTGGCAGAAATGGAAATCTAATCTAAGCTTTAGTAATCATCTGCTGCTGCGATAGGGGAAGGAATTATATAGTCTTGGGAAAAAAGCAATATGATCCCTCCACACTCATAGCACATAGCTATATTGCTTTAAGTTATAGAGATCTTAATGTTTATTGAAAGGGTGCTAAAGGGGGCAGGTAGGTGGTGCAATGGATAGAGCACCGGCCCTGGAGTCAGGAGGACCTGAGTTCAAATCTGGTCTCAGACAAGACACTTGATACTTAATAGTTGTATGACCCTGGGCAAGTCACTTACCCCCAACTGCCTCGCCAAAAAAAAAAAAAAAGAAAAAGAAAAAGTGCTAGGAGATTGGCCCTCAGACTTAGTGGAGCATCTCAGAGCTGGCAAGGACCTCGGAAGTCATGCAGCCCAAAACTTCTTAAACAGCAATCTCCTCTACGGTGCCCCTGAGGAGTGATCTCCTAGGCTTCTGGAAAAGTCAATCCTCCATTCAAGGGGAATTCAGCACCTTCCAAAGGACCCATTTTACTGTTGGACTGCATAAATTCTTAGAGAAAGCTGGGTGGCACAGTAGATACAGCGCTAGACTTCAAGTCAGGAAGACCTGAGTTCAGATCCAGCTTCAGACACTTAATAGCTGTTTGACCCTAGGTAAGTCATATAACTTCTGTCTGCTTCAGTTTCATCATATGTAAAACAGATAATTATACCACCTACCTCCCAGAGTTGTTATGAGGCCAAAATGAGGTATTTATAAAGCACTATATAAATTCTAGCTAATACTATTTTTAGGAAATTTTCTTTATAGCAAGCCATATCTCTGGTTTCCAACCCATTGCTTCTGGCTCTGTCCTATGGGTCCAAGCAGGACAAATGTAATCCCTCTTCCAAATGTCAAGCCTTCAAATACTTTATTATAGCTATCATGTTTCCCCTAAGCCTTCTTTTCTTCAGGATAACTGCCCCTCAGCTTCTTTAATCTTTTTATGATATGATTCTGTCCTGTCCCAAATGCTGAAATAATCAGAGATTAAAGTTTCAATAAAATTCGATTGGCTGTTGGTTTGTTTTTGGCCAGGAGAGGGTGGGAAGGCCCACAGCTCCCTTAGAGTTTGAAGGCTTGGGAAGAAGCCCCAGTTTTGCCACTGACTATCTTAGGTAACCTTGGGCAAGTCACTTAACATCTTTAGGTCTCAGTTTCCTTACCTGTAAAATGAGGGGGTTGAATTAAGTGATTAGTAATGTCCCTTCTAGGTCTAATATTCTGTAAGTATATAAGATAAATTTGTAAGAGGGAATAATATTGAGAATGAAATGGGGTTATCACAGGAATCTTCCAGGAAGCAAAATTTTCAAAAACACTGTGTTAGATATATGGATATGCAGCAAGAGTTTAAAAATCAAATTATCTTCATTCATTTTAAAAAATATGCCATTCGTAAATGAAATAGAACCCTACCTAAGAAGGAAGATTATAAAGATTAAAGACATTTCAAAATGAAAGATCATAGGACCCTAGGTCCTACATTGAGCATTTGAAGGGAACTCAGAGGCCATCTAGACCAACTACCTCATTTTACAATTTAGGAAACTGAGGACCCGCTACATTAAGTGACTCTTCGAACATACCATAGCTTTGTAGGGATAGGAAGCATCTGAATCGATGCCATTGTTATCAATGATGTATTGGAAGGCCCGAGTCATGAAGCCACCATTACAACCACGATTTTCATATTTCTCAGTTGAACAATCCACCAAGTTCTGTGCGCTGAGAGACACCAGCTTTCCTGTTTTCAGTTTAAGCTGTGCTTCCAGGGCTCCCACAGCACTGAAAGCCCAGCAGGAACCACAAGCACCCTGGAAAAGAGGAGAGAAAAGGGTAATCATGGACATCAGGGTGAGCTGACCTCCACAAAGCAGACTAGGGGGACCTCTCTCCTCTCCTGTTCCTATTTTCCGCCCCCCCCCCCCCGATCTGCAAAGGACTAAACTCAGAACAGACCTGTCAAGCCAACAGATCAAACCAATAAAATGTATTGAGCATCTATCATATGTTTGGCTGGGCTTACACAGGGGTAGGGTAGACAGGTGCCTGTTGCAGTATTCGTTTGAAAAGAGTGCAAAGAGGTCCCCTTTCTGCACCCTGTCTTCTAACATATGTGACCTGTTATTGAAACCTGAAACATTTACTTAATTCCTCCAGATTAGGGAGGGCATTGATCCTCTTGCCCACCCAAACTGCCCACCAAACTGAGAGAAGCTATACAATAAACTGTCAAGAGTTGTCAACACCTAAAAGTGAAATAGTTGATTTATCTTTTCCTGGGTTTTAGTAGCATGTGGGTTCTTGGAGGGAGCCTTGCTGGAAGGCCTAGTACAGCAAGAGGGCAGCATGGGAGCAGCAAGGGAAGGGAAAGGAACCTGTTCAAATGATCAGTGGGTGTGTCTGGAAAACACCTTCTTCACAGTTCTGACTCAAACCAACCTAGGGCAGTACTGGGGTAGGAATACGGGAGATACCGCTTAGGAAGATTCAACTTTCCCTCACAGATGTGGGGTCTGCCCTCAAGGATTTAACAATCTATTTGGGAAGAATTACTCCAGACAATTTGTCTGCTAAATTTTGTCAGACTACACGGGGCTGTGGAATTTTAGAATAAAAGGGAGATTGATGTAGGCCATAGTAGCTTGGGGATATAAAACACACCTGATATTTCACTTCAGTAATACATCCCTTGTCCCTCCAGTCCACTGAATCAGGCAACTTTTGATTGGAGTTTAGTCTGTAGGTAACATTCCTGTTCCATTGGTTAGGAATTTTCAGGGAACTCATCAAAGAAGCCACTTCTTCACTGGTCTATAAAAGAAACATTTCTTTATTTTCTTTCTGTTGCTCCTTTCGGGATCCCAGTCATTTCTACCTTCACAAGATCTCTACATGACCCCTTTTCTCCACTCATACAGCTACCACCCTTGGTACAGGCCCTTATCACCTACCCTTAGACTATTACAATAGCCTCCTACTTTGTCTCCCTATCTCAAATTAATCCTCTTACCAATCTATCCTCCACTCTGCAAGACAAAGGGATTTCCTAAAGCATAGGTTTGACCATGTCACCCTCCTACTCAATAAACTCCAGGGATAGTCATTTTCACTACAGGTACAGCCAATCATGATTGTTCAAAATCAGTTATCAAGTTTAGCATTAGGCAGCATTCCTCCCCCCCCCCTACACCTTTTTAACCAATTCACTTTTTGGTGCAAAGTGAAGTGGATTCTCTTTGGAAGAGGGAATAATTTTAAAAATAATTTTATTTTCAGGTCTATACTTTCTCCTTTGGATGAGAGAATAATTCTGTTTGCATAAGAGAATAATTTTAAAAATAATTTTATTTTCAGGTCTACATTCTCTCTTTCCATCTCCCATCCCATCCACTCATTGAGAAAGCAAGAAAAACAAAACCCTTGTCACAACCCCCCATTACAAATGTGTAGTCAAGCAAAACAAATTATGGCTCAATCCCTACTGAGCTAAGCACTTCTCTATCTGGGGGTGGGTAGCATGATTCCTCATGAGTCTTCAGGAATTGTCGTTGGTCATTGTGTCGAAGGGTTCCCAAGTCTTTCAGAGTTGTTTGTCTTTACAATATTATTATCATATGAATTGTTCCCTTGGTTCTGCTTACTTCACTTTGCATCAGTTTATACAACTCTTCCCATGTTTTTCTAAAACCATCCTATTATCATTTCTTATAGCACCATAGTATTCCATCACATTCATATACCATAACTTGTTCAATTATTCCTTAATCGATGGGTACTCTCTTGGTTTCCAATTCTTTGTCACTACAAAAAGAGATGCTACAAATGTTTTTGACATACAGGTCCTTTTCCTATTTCTTTCATCTCTTTGGGGTATAGATTTAGGACTGGTATCTCTGGGTCAAAGGATTAGGCATAGTTTAGTAGCTTTTTAAGCATAGTTCCAAATTGCTTTCTAGAATGGCTAGACCATTGGTTCCCAAAATAGGTGATGCCACCCCCTGGGGGACGATGGACAAATCTAGGAGGGTGGTAGTAGCGTGGGGTGCAATTGGGGGGGGCATTAAATAAAAATAAGGGCACAGTGGAAGCCATAAGGAAAGGAGAGAAGAAAAATTTGAAAAACTTCGTATATGCTTCATCTGTTGTATAACAGAGTTAAAGTTGCAGTGATTACATGATTTTCCAAATAAACACACAAAATGCAAGTTATAACTAATCAGTGGTCAAGTTCACCAACAGGCCTTAACAAGCAAGTGTTGGTAAGTAAGAGTGTCATACACTGTCAGGAAGTCCAGCATGCATTGGCAGGAATATTGCATGCAATGACTTGTTTATAATACGATACTATACAGTTACATGATGCAATATTACATCATCAAAATTTCAATGCAGCAAAAAACCCCACAAATTTACAATGAATTATTAAATTTAAGATACATCATTTTTTTAAAAATCATTTTTTTAAATAACACAAAAATTTTTTAAAAACTGTCAAAGGGTTAAAGAAAGATTTCTACAGGGGCGCTGAATAATTTTTTTAAAAAAAAGAGCAGTAGGCCAAATAAGTTTGGGACCTCTGGGCTAGCCCAATACAAAGTTCCACCAAAAGTGCATTAATATACCAGTCTTCCCACAGGTTATGAACAAGAGAATAATAAACTGGTGAAAATTGCAACTTCTACCAGTTTTGTTAAAATCTTGGCAGAAGGGATAGAGTTTAAACTATTAGAAAATTATTTGCAGAAATAATTATTCATGTGCTACTTGATAACTAATAATAATAGCTAACATTTATATAGCACTTACTATGTGCCAGGCTCTGTGCTAAGCACTTTACAATTATTATCTCATTTGCTCCTCATAATAACCATGGCAGATAGAAGCTATTATTATCCCCATTTAATAGTTGAGGAAACTGAGGCAATCTGAGGTTAAGTGACTTGCCCAGGGTCACACAGCTGGTAAGGGTATGAGGCTGAATTTGAACTCAGATCTTTCTGACTTCAGGCCCAGCATTCTATCCACTGAACCACCTAACTGTCCCCATTATTGAAGAAAATTAAGTTTTGGTGGTTAATTTTTTTTATTTTAAATAATTTTCTTTTTAAATTTATTTTTACAAAGTTCTGTTACTTTTTCCTTTCACTCCACCCAATAATACATTTTTTTTAAAAACTTGCAATACGTACACATAAGTCTAGCAAAACAAATTTCCACATTGACCATGTCCAAATATTCCTGCCTCATTTTGGATTTTAAGTCCATCACTTCTCTGACAGGCAGTGGGTGGCATAATTCATGAACTTGTGGTTTATCACTGCATTATTCAGAGTTCTAAAGATTTTCAACAAAAAGATTTTCTTTTTTTGTTGTCTTTGTATACATTGTTCTGCTAATTCTGCTGATTCCACTATGCCTCAGATCACAGAGGTGTCATGGGGGTCTGGCAAAGGGGCAAAGTGCCTCAGATGGCATCTCTCCATGGGGAGGATGCTAGGGAACTATTTATCATAGCACTGTTACCATATGTAAGGAAAATGTCTTCAAGGGACAGGAAGGGGATTTTTTTTTCAGCTGAGTTGAATAACCAGAATTGTATCTTCAAAAAGACGAGTTACTCTTTACTTCCTTTGGTCTGGGGGAACTCGAGGCCTCTTTAGGTCATGGGATCTAGTGAAAGACTATACTGTAAGGGACCTTTATCCCATCTAACAGCATGTGGCACCCCCTAAGAAAGGAGCCTGGATCCTTGGCCTTTTTTGCTTGTTCATTTCCATTCCACGGTTAGGGCGTGGGAGTCTCTGACTTGGCTGGGGAAAAGAGATACTGGAATCTGGAAGCAATTCTTCGGGCTGGGTGTTGCTGCCAGCCCAGCATCAATGCAGTGATCTTTGGGAATGATCTCTGGTACCCAAGCCCAGTGGACAGACTCATTCAGCTTTTGTGCTGCATCTGGACCCTGGTGGGAGTATGGAGGAATGGTAATAAGTCTTGAGACTACTCCTCCAGAGACTGATGTGGTGTAGGGGAGAGGTACTGAGGAAATGCTTACATACTGGTTCTAGCTCTCTCTTTGAAGTTAATATCTCCATAAAAGCTACTCAATGTTAAGTAATTAAATGGAACTGAGGGATATTAGTCACCCCCCTAACAGATGGGAAGAACACAGCTGGTGGAGCTGAGCCAATGGTGGTAAAGAAGAGTCATCACAAGCCCTCAGGGTACCCTAATGTCCAAAAGGGGAAATGCAGCCAGCTTAATCCTGAGAGAGGGGAGCCAGAGAGAGCCAGGATCTTTCCAGTTCCCTGTGAAACTTGTCCACTTCATCATTTCTCATGGCACAGTAATATTTCATTACATTCACATATGTATCACACCTTATTTAGCTATTCCTAAAAAGGTGGACACCCCCCTTTAGTTTCCAGGTTTGGGCTACTACAAAAAAGAGTTATAAATATGTGAGTTATTTTCCTATGTTTTTGATCTCTTGGGTAGGGGGAAGTATATGCCTAGGTAATGATATAGCTGAGTCCAAAAGTATGCATAGTTAGTAACTTTAGGGGCATAGTTCTAAATTGATTTCACAAAAGTAACACAGCAGTTACTTTTAAAAATGAGCTCAAATTTTAAAGCTATGAATGAATAAAGACATTCCAAAATCCTATCTAGAATTCAAGCAAGAGAAAATGCAGGTATGACAAACTATATGTGAAATAAAATTATTATAGGATTAATATGGAAATTGAAAAGAATCTATGAATACAGCCCTCTGAGACAGATACTAGTATTACCCCCATTTTACAGTGAGGAAACTGGGGCAGACAGAGGTTAAGTGATTCGTCCGGGGGCACACAGCTAATAAGGGTATGTGGCAGAATTTGAATCTAGGTCTTCCTGACTCCCAAGCCTAGTGCTTTTATCTACTGTGCCTCCTAGCTGCCTGCATGATATCATCAAGGACACACAGGATTGGGAAAGGAGCTGGATTGGTCACATGACAAAAGGGATGAATAACATACAGATAGCCTGAATGCTACACTGACAGCCACACAATTATCAAAAGATTCAAATAGAGGCCTATGCTGTTTTTTGGAGAGGCAGTCAGGGTTAAGTGACTTGCCCAGGGTCACACAGCTAGTAAGTGTCAAGTGTCTGAGATCAGATTTGAACTCAGGTCCTCCTGACTCCTGGGTAGGTGCTCTATCCTCTCCACCACCTAGCTGCCTGAGGCCTATGCTGTTTTGAGCAGATCTATAGAGACTTGTGAGAAGACATGAACAAAAATTGAACAGAATAAGAAAGCATGGATGGGTTGCAAGCTGCCCTAGGGAAGGGTGTCGTGTCTAGCTTCATTTATATATGACTTTTCTGCTTATTAAAGTGTCTCTTTTGTTGGCTGCCTTCAGAGTCTTTCAAATAGAAATCAGATTTCCTGCAGACAACAGTGTAGGTTTGCAGGTAGGGAACCCACCATGTCAGCCAGATGGTTCATGCTTAGATCGTAGGAATGGAGTCCCATTGAGTGCTCCAGGTTATGCAGCATTACAAATTTTAGATTCTTTTCCCAGATGAGTCGCCGTGCTACTTCTTCATTCTAAAATTTAAGGAGAATAGACAGTTATTTTACACTTTGGATAAAAGCTACAAATGAAAACCAGCATAGTATGTTGAATTATATAGTAAAGCATTTTCTAGATCTAATGTGTCTGAGACCATGCAAATGGAATACACGTAATATAATTCATTACCGAAAATCAACTTACATTTCCAATAACAATTATTAAGTATACATTAATTTTTATTTTTTATCTTATAATTTATTTGATGGAGATCACTATAACAATATGTATGTATAAATATATAATATAACATTTTCTTATCATACTTCTCTATTATTAACAGTCTAGCATAGAAGTATCCTTGAAACTCTTTCTTTGTATTTATTTTCCATTTTTTAAATAAATAAAAATTATTTTTCTGCCTCTTCAAATCATCAAAATGTTTACAAACAATGAGGCATCATCTTCCCATTTTCACAAGATGATTTTCATTAGACAGTTGTATTTCTTAAAATTGCTTATAATCCTCCACCATGCTCCTATTACCTCATAAAACAGTGAGAAGCAATGGAGAGAAAAACATATTTACAAAAAGTTTAGCTTAAACAAGCCAGCTCTACCTTATGGTATGTTAGGAAGAAACCAGAAGGACAACAGAACAAAAAGAGAAAAGGAAAAGCTGCACAAAGATTTTTATAACAAACATTTTTCTTCATCAGTGACTATGAAGCCACCACATTAAGACTCTTAACATCACAGTGACTGATGCACTACACAAAGAAGTAGAAATGATACTAAAGAAAAGGCTATCGGAATAACTGAACAAGACCAATTACACACAGAATTAAGTTTGTCCTGGAGGCAAGACAATTCTGGGGACACTGTGAGACTATTCTCAATATATCTGGAATAGGAAAGTGTACCAACTACTTGGGAAAAAAAATCACAGACCATATTATTAGCCTAGAAGGCAACAGAAAATATCAATAACTTCCAATCTATATGACTATTATCTCAGCACCACAAAATCTTTATGAGAATAACTTGCAAACACATTGATGAAGGTACACAAAGGGAACAGGCAAGCTTTTCTCTACTTTAAGAACAAAAAAATTGAACTGCTTTGTCTGGTCCTTCCAACCGCTCACTATTTTTATTGTCTCAGTACCCAGTGGCAATTTTTTAGCTTTGTCCCCAACAATCTACAAAAACTGTTCTATTGAAGGTTACTGAGGAATTCCTCCTGGCCAAATCCAAAGGTCTTTCTTCTGTCCTCATTCTTCTTGACCTGTTTTCACCATAAGAGTCTCCTGATCACTCCCTCCTCCTTGAAATTCTTTCCTCTCTTGGCTTCCATGACATGATCCCATTCTGGTTCTCCTGCCTCTCTTATTGTTGCTTCTTCTCTGTTCCCTTATCATGGATCTGTTTCCTACCTTTTGCATCTCAACAGTGGAAACTTCCATCCCTACCTCAGGCTCTGTTATTAGCCTTTTGCCCTCTTTTTCTTCACTCTTTCTCTTAGTTCATTCATTCTCATGGTTTCAGCTCTCATGGTTATACTAACAGCTCCCAAATCATCTTCAGCCCTAGCTTCTCATCTGACCACCAGGCCTATTTATTTTTTCAAATTGTCTTAAACACAATTGAATGTCTTGCTTTCACCTCAAGCTGAATATGTCCAAAATTGAACTGGCAAGAGCTTTAGTACTGCATTGATTATGCCCAGTGAATTTTAGGAGACTCCTGGGAGTTGGTACAGCCTCTCTGAAAGACTCTGGAAGGCCAAGAACAATTGCATAAAATTAGAAGGGGAGGAAGGGGAAAGGTTGGTCTGCATTGCTGGAGGAAGTACCCATATTCATGATGTCATAGATCCAATGAAAAATGTTCACACTTAAGGCTTCCTAATCCCATTTTAATTTCTCCATTTCTATCAATAGCATCATGATTCTAATCAAGTTGTCCAGGACCAAAACCTTTATCTTCCTTCCTAATACAAATGGTGTACAACATTGATCCAAAAAGTAACTTTATCCTAACCCTGGGCAGCCTCGTTTTTGAATGTAATGGGAACTACCTAAGGGTGCAGTGCATCTGGACAGCTGGTAAAACAACTCATGACATTTATCCTCCTGAAGGTGAATCAATAGAACACAGCACTGTCATGCAGAGAGGACTATACATATGTCAGGCTCAGCTAGGTGGTACAGTGGATAGAGAGCCATGCCTGAAGCCAGGAAGACCTGAGTTCAAATCCAGTTTCAGACACTGGCTGTGTGACCCTGGACAAGTCGTAACCCTGTTTGCTTCAGTTCCTCATCTGTAAAATGAGCTGGAGAATGAAATGGCAAATCACTCCAGTATCTTTGCCAAGAAAACCTCAAATGGGGCCACAAAGAGTCGGACATAACTGAAATGACTGAACAACAACAATACATGTATCTAATTCCCGTAGAATATAAGGTCTCAAAGGGCAGGAAACGTTTTCTTCTTGTCTTGGGATCCCTAAGCACACTGCCTTGCACAGAGCAGCCACTTAATAAATGCAATAGAAGGAAAGAACACTGATGTTTTTTTCAAAGTGAATAGGAAGGAGGCTGAAGCGGCCATGTCCCCATGTGTGGAGTCTTTGGCTTCTGAGTGTAATAACAGTAATTAATAACGGCTAACATTTATATAACACTCTGAAGTTTGCAAAGCACTTTACGGAGAGAACTCGTCTTCATTTGATCTAACCCTAGGAGGGAGATGGTCTATTTTTTGGTTGTTGTTCAGTCACTCACTCACGTCCGACTCTTCCTGACCCTGTAGACGACAGCACACCAGGCCCTTCTGTCCTCTACTATCTCTGCAAGTCTGTCCTCCAAGTTCATGTTCATTGTTTCCATGATCTTATCTATCTCATCCTCTGCTGTCTCCCTGTGTCACCGATTTTGCAGATGAGTAAAGTGCAACAGAGTGAGTGACTCAACTATCTGAGTCATAATTTGAACTCGGACCTTCCTGATTCCACATCCAGCACTTTAGCCACCCAGTTACCAGGGTGGTATAAGATCCCAGTGCATCTAATGGCAGTTTTTCAGCTGTCATCTCATCTACCTGTTCCTTATATTGTTTGCCGTAAGTTTTCTTCCATAATTTCCAGTGGCTGTCCAGCGTCGGATCATGATGGAGGTGCGCCATTGTAGAAGCACAGGCCAGACACATCCAGGCGACCAACTTCATTCTGGAAAGGAAAAAGTAGAGGAGATAATTCTCAGTCATTTAATTCAGCAAATATTTATTGAGTTCCTACTACATGTAAGAAACTGGGCCAGACCTTGAGAATAAAAAAAAGGGGGGGGACAGCTAGATGGCACAGTGGATAGAGCACTGGCCCTGGATTCAGGAAGACCTGAGTTCAGATCTGGCCTCAGACACTTGACATTTACTAGCTGCATGACTCTGTGCAAGTCACTTCACCCCATTGCCTTGCCAAAAAAAAAAAAAAAAAAAACATAGAGTGGAAAAAAAAAAAGACACAGTCCCTGCCCTCAAAGAGGGTTGGGAAAATACAATAGGTTCAGAAATAAGGAGGATTCAGGGTGGAATGTGGTGGGGACAAAAGAGAAAGCCAAAGTGCTCTAGGAAAGAGAGAAAAGGGAGAGATCATTTTCAGTTGGAATAATCAGGAAGCTTCATAATAGCAAATGTTTACATAACATGTAAAGGTTTGCAAAGCATTTTACAAATATCTCTCATTTTATCCTCACAACAACCCTGGGAGTGAGGTGCCATTATTATCCCCATTTTACAGATGAGGAACATGAGGCAGGCAGATATTAAGTGACTTGCCCAGGATCACACAGCTAGGAAGTGTCTGAAGCCATATGTGAGGTCATGTCTTCTGACTCCAGGTCCAATGCTCTATCCATTTTATCACCTAGTTGTCTTCACCTTCATGAAGAAGGTGTGACTTGGGCTGGGTCTTGAAGGGAAAAAAGGACTTCAATAGGGAAAATTAAGTGAGAGTGTGTTATAGGCAAGGGAGATGACCTATGTGAATACATAGAGTTGGGAGAAGATGGGAGAAGATCGGGGAACAGCTAATAGTCATTTGGTTGAAATATACCTAGGATTATAGGTTGTAATTAGACTATGGGCCTTAAATGTCAGGCCTAAGGCGTTCATATAAAGCCATTGAACATCTTTAAGCAAGGGACTGACAAGGTCAGACCTATATACCAGGAAGATTATTTTGGTAATTATGTGAATAATGGCTAGATCAGGGAGAGACTGAAAGCAGAGAGACCAGTTGGGAGGCTATCACAATAATACAGGTCAAAGATAAGGTGGGCCAGAAGCAGGGTAGTGGCAATATAAGTCAACCATGGGCATGGATGTGAGACATAAGTGATAGTCATTCAGACACGGCTCATACTGGCTGCTTTGTGAAGGGGGCTAAGTCACTAACGACCTTGGGAGTTGTAGTTTTTCCCATTCCAGGAAGAGACAAAGCTATCACTGTCTCGAGACTGGAGGAAAAACTGAACTCAGTAATCTGGTTCAATAAACTGGAAAACATAATTGCTGGGAAAAACTAAAACAGTTTGGTAGGAATTAGGTCTAGAACAAAGTCTTATACCATATTACACAGTAAATTCAAAAGGATATATGTCTAGAATATTAAATATCACTAAATATCTAGAATATTAAAAATCATAAAAAATTAGGAGAAAAGCAGATCATATACCTTTCATAGGTAAGAGATGGGTAGGAGATGAATTCTTAACCAAACAACAGAGGCAATTACAAAAGATAAATAATTTTAATCACAAAAAATCAAAAAGTTTTTGCACCAACAAACCTAACACAACTAGAATATGAAGGAAAGTAGTTTACTGGGGAGGAGGGGGAACTTTGATATAAAATATTTTTGATAAGGGTTTGATATCCAAGATACAGAGACAGGTAATGGAAATACATGAAACCTCAAAACCATTCCCTAGTAAAGAAATGGTACAAGGATATTGGCATTCATCAAGAGAAGGATTGCAAACTATTAACAAGCATGCTAAAGAATGCCCTAGAATCTAGATCATTAATTATAAGAAAAAATGCATATGAGAACAGTCGTAAGATTTTCTCTCATACCCAGAAAACTGACAAAGATAACTAGAGATGGGAATAGCCAATATTGGCAGGGGTTGGAGTTTAGAAACAACTACATTAGTGCATTGTTGGTGGTGCTGTGAATTGGTACAAACATTCTGGAAGCAATTTGGAATGAATACAAACAAAATAATAAAAATGTTCATGCCCTATAACACAGAGATTCCACTGTTACGTATGTACCTCCAAGTGGTCACTGACAAAAAGAAAGGGACCATATACATCAAAATATTTATAGTATTTAATACCACTTTTTGTGGTATTAAAGAACTAGAAAAAAATAGGTATGTATAGATTGGGGAATGGCTGACATTGTGGTACATGAATGTAATAGAATTATCACTGTGCTATAAGAAATGATGTGTGTGATGAATACAGAGAAGCATGGAAATACTTACATAAACCGAATCAAAGTTTAGTAAGAGCCAAGGGAAAACAATATACATGACTACAACAATGCAAAAACAAATGAATGTTATGAAATCATAAGAGCAAGCATGACCCCAAAGAAGAGATAAGAGAAGACATCTCCCTTCATCCCTTTGAAGATGTCCAAGTCCATGGATATGACAATTATTTTTTGATGTATTCATTGGCTTTGTTGAATTTTTTTCTCTTCTTCTTAGCAAAATTATTTCTTATAAGGGATGGCTCTTTAGAAAAGGGTAAGAGAAGGAATGCAGGAGGAAATCTAGTGATGTTTTAAAAGCAAGATATCAATTAAAATCTATTTATTTATCTGAGACTGAATCTCCCTATCTGAACCAAGATGGAAGTGTAACAGGTACTCATGGGCCTGTTCTCAATTCTAATTGATACAGAAGTTTTAACCAGCTTTATTTTTCTGACCTGGGCCAGTTCACCCCTCCTTAAACAGCCTGGTGGCCCTGCATTGCTGGGGGCTTAACACAGTAATGCCAAACTCAGTGAGTACACCTAATTGGCTTTAGCCCGCTTGCAGTCCAGAAGTTCCAAACTCACGCTATTCACCTGGGTCTCCCTAGCCCAGTAGAAGGGATTACAGGAATACACAACCACACATGAATAAAATCTTTTTTTTTTTTAAAGAAAACTGTAAGAGAGGGTTTGTTTCTTTGTTTGTTTTGTCTTTTTCTTGCTGCTGCAGCAGTTTTTAATTGGGCTACTAGAGCCACAAAAGGGGAGTCTGGGAAAGTCAACAAGGGGGACAGAAAGCAGTGACTGCTGGGAGGAGCAACATGGATAGAGGATGCTTTTCAGGAGAACTGCATCTAAGCCTTGAAACAGTTGGAGCCTTTTCCTTTCCTGGGTTCACTGCTTGGCTTATTTAAGAAATGCATCAAGGAGTAACTAAAGCATACTTATTCCAAGAAACCAAGGGAATGAGCGTGAAGTTATTCTACTCTCCTTTTCTCTTCTGTTGTATTGCCACATGTAATAGGTGGCATTGTTTATTACTAAATGCTTCTCTGCTCTTTTACATTTTCTTCCTGGTTTTTTGTACTTTCAGTGTAGATTTTCTAGCTAAAGATAATTTAATTGTGTCCCAGTTAGTATCTTTGTTATAGAGAGTATGACTGAGAGGGAAAGTTGGTGGATAATTGACACACAGAAACTAAGCTTCTGGGAAAATTCATTTCAAAAGATGGCCTGCCTTGGAGTCAAGTCAGAGCTTTTATTAATAATCTGTATTTTTCTAACATTGCAGGAAAAAGAAGCACTGTGGATATGGGATCCCTGCCCTAAACTAAAAATCTCATGAACTCATTTCCTTATTTCCCAGTAGAAAGACTGCTCTGAACAAAGTGCCTTTGGATTTTCTCCAACGTCCAAGGAAAAGACCTCTACAGAAAGTCACCCGCTGAGCCAGCCCCAGTGGAATGGAATAAGCATGGTCAAAGGGACTCACCCACTCCTTTAAGGAAAGGGGAAGAAAAATGTTCTTCAGCCATATTGCTCTCCATAGCAAAAGAGAGATATGGTGAAGGAAGAATTTGATTGGCATTTCATCTGTTTAGATGGGGGCGGAGGATTAGGGAAAGAGATATCAAGGATGGCTCCATGGTTTCGATTCTGCAGAGGTTCTGTAAATACCACTTCCCTCACTAACCAGAACTTATGAAGCAAGGATTTACTAAGATTTCTCAATCCCTGGTGACTTAAACTCATATCTTTAAAAAAAACAAAAACTCAACCCTGGGGATTTCCAAGATTTCTCATGAAATTTAATCAGAGAAAATTCTCTCCCCATCTATTGTTTCAGAGGAATTCACATGCTTTACAAAAATCAACATTTTGATTTTGTAAAGGAAGAAGAAAGACCTGAAGATTAGGTAAAGCCTCTGGATGGGAAAGGAGGAGCTTTCATGTGCTGTGTTTTCTCATAATGCCCTTGAGTTCCACAGGTGGTCAAAACACTCTCCGTATTGCTCTGAGCCAGACGGGTCAAACCCACCACTTTCAATAGCAACACTCCCTGAGTATGACCTGAACCAGACTGAAATGTCATTGGAAAATATTTAACAAAATATTTAAAAATACGATAAAACATAGATAATATTACATTTAAAACTAAGTCAATAAATGGCTCATAAGGATCCTTTTATTAGGATCAGTTCTCCCCCCTCCCCCCATTCCATTGCTCTAGGAAACACTTTAAGATTATAATGTGCAAAGTGCTAACCTGTATTGGTAAATGAGGGAAGGGGCAGATATTTATTAGGTACCTACTATGTGCCAGATAGCATGCTATGTGCTTTACAAATATATATTATCTCATTTGATCCTCCTAATAACTCCATGAAATAAGTGTTATTATTTTACCCATTTTACAGTGAAGGAAACTGAGGGCAAGGTCTGAGTTTGCTAAGTTAAGTGACTTGCCCAGGGTCACACAGCTAGTAAGTGTCTGAGGATAGATTTCAACTTGTTTTTTTCTGACTCCAGGCTCACTGCTCTTAACTCCTTAAAGGGACTTTCCTCAGCCAGGAGTTACCTATACCAATGAAAAGTTTCGTCCATAACCCAACTAAACAAGGTGAAGTAAAGACCTGAATAGGAGTAATTTTTATCTAATAGGTGACACTGAGCCATTGTGATGGGCTCATGATTGGAATGAGAGGATAGAAAAGCTCATCTTTGAGCTCTTTGGTTTTATAGACAACTCATCTTTGTCTCTTTCTGATCTCTGACATCCAACTGATTTCTGTTGACAAGGTCTATTAATGCTACCTCCAGTATGGCTCTCAAATCCATTCCTTCCTTTCCATTCCTATTACCATAATTCAAATCCAGTTCTTCCTTACTTTTTGCCGAGAAAATTGTAATGTATTTCTAACAGGTCTTCCTGTTTCCTCTCTTTACCTTCTTCAATACACCTTTCAATCAAGGGAGGTAAACAGACCCTAACAAAATAATCACCATAATGCATAGGTCAATATAATGACCACTCATGATTCCAAAGGACCAATGATGAAAACTGCTATCCATTATAGATGTGATGGATTTGGGTACAGAATGTGACACCTATGTATCGACTGATTGATCAATTGATCAATATATGACTGTATGTATTTGTGTACAGTCTTTGGGAAGATTTATTTTGCTTGACTGAATATTTGTAACAAGAAAATTATTTATTTTCAAATGGACTGGGGAGTGAGAGAGAGATAAAAATACATTTCTATTGATTTTTAAAAATACAGAGATGGGAATGCTACAGATATAAAACGTTGCACGCATGTTCAGACAAAGTCACTGCACACTTAACTGTTTTACTTTATTACAAGAGATTTTTCATATAGGTAACTATAAAAGGTATTTGTAAAAATGTATAATGTAAAAACAAAACACATCAATAAAACTGGAAGTGTAAAAATAGGGAAAAATTAATAGGTCTGGCCACATCACTCCCCTGCTGTATGGCTCTCCACCTCCTGCTGAAAAAAAATTATTAATCCCTTAGCCTGACATTAAAGGTCCTCTATGTTCTGGCTCCAATCTATCTTTGTAGTCTTATTTATCACCTTTTCCTACATCGTTCCCTACGCTTATCAGAGCATGGATCATAGATTTAGACCATGGATGTCATCAGATCCAACACCCTCATTTTACAGATGAGGATATAGAAGACTATCATGTATAAAATGATGGGATTGGATCAGATTATTTAAGTCCATCCAAATTCTAGTCTTGTCATTCTAAGTTACACTTAGAGATGCTCCATGGTGTGGTACGTAGAGTGCTAACCCTCAGCAAGGCACATAACCTCTGGCAACCTCAGTTTTCTCATCTGTAGATTGGAGATAATAATAGCACCTACCTCCCAAGAATGTGATGATGATCAAATGAGATGACATGTAAAGCACTTCGCAAACTTCAGACTGCTACGTGCTAGCTATTATTACTATTTTTGAGTCATCGCAATCTGAATTCTTTCCCTAAAAGACTCAGTAAATTTTTTAAAAAATTTCAAAACAGCATGTCTGTGTTGGGCTAAAATGGCTTTTTTTCCCACATAAATTGATGCAAAATTTCATAATGCCATAAACATCACAGATGCTTAGCAAATGTATATGTAACTGAGTTATATTTCCTAGTTTATTTTTCTTTTCTAACATTTTTGCAGTTCAAAGACCCAGAAAGTTTATTCATTCTTGACTTTGGTTTATAATACCAAACAATTTCTCTATGTCCTTGACATACAGGCCAGATATGGACTTTTTTAAAAAAAAGTTTAATCCTTTCAGAGTGGAAAAAAAAAGCAAGATGGACTACATAATTTCTGAGTTTACTTCCTTAAACTACATGCTCAAAATCTGGCAAGGAGAGAAAGATAAAAATGTAAGTTGAGTATTTATAGTTAAATAGTCAAACAAGAGAAAAGAAAAGTAAAAACCTACCTGGAGAAGGCAGCAGGTGAGCTCCTTCTGCTGGACTCTTGGAACATCGTGGACTAATGCCAGAGATTTCAGAGGAACAAGAGATCTGCAGAATTCACTTTTATATAAATTAGAACTTGTCACATGAGTCCTGCATAATGAGGAAGCAAAATGATTTCACTTTCATTTCATGATTCCCTTGGTTAGTAGCCTCCTACTTCCTGTTTTGTGTGTGTGTGTGTGTGTTTTGTGTTGTTTTTTTTTAATAACAGTGTGTTAACTATTCAGAACTGATGGATCTAAATGGTCATCCCCTCTCCACTGCTTCACCCTCCAGTAACAGACCAGACAACTTGAGACCAGTAAAAGCACCCAAAAATACTATAAGAAAATTAGGACAGCAAGGAATAGTTTACCTGTCAAGAGCTATGGAGAATGGAAGACTTTATGACTAAACAAGGGATAGAGAACATTATGGAATACAAACTGGAAAATTTTGAATACATTAAATTAAAAGGTTTTTGCACAAACAAAACCAATGCAACCAAAATTAGAAGGGAAGCAGAAAGCTGGGAAACAATATTTACAACCAGTGTGTCTGATGAAGGCTTCATTTCTAAAATATATAGAGAACTGAGTCAAATTTATAAGAACACAAGTTATTCCTCAATTGATAAATGGTCAAAGGTTATGAATAGGCAGTTTTCAGAGAAAGAAGTTAAAGCTATCTATAGTCATATGAAAAAATGCTCTAAATCACTATTGATTAGAGAAATGCAAATGAAAACAGCTCTGAGGTACCACATCACACCTATCAGATTGGCTAACATGACAAAACAGGAAGATGATAAATGTTGGAGAAGATGTAGGAAAATTGGAACATTAATGTATTGTTGGTGGAGTTGTGAGCTGATTAACCATTCAGGAGAGCAATTTGGAACTATGCCCAAAAGGTTAGAAAATTGTGCATACCCTTTGATCCAGCAACACCACTACTAGGTCTGTATCCCAAAGAGATCATAAAAAAGGAAAAAGGATCCACATGTACAAAAATATTTATAAGAGCTCTTTTCGTGGTGGCAAAGAATCGGAAATTGAGGGGATGCCCATCAATTGGGGAATGGCTGAACAAGTTGTGGTATATGAATGTAATGGAATAGTATTATTTCATAAGAAATGATGAGCAGGCAGAATTCAGAAAAACCTGGACTTACATAAACTGTTGCTGAGTGAATTGAGCATAACTAGGAGAACACTGTACACAGTAACAGCAACATTGTGCAATGATTGGCTTTGATAGACTTAGCTTCTCTCAGCAATGCAATGATCTAAGACAGTTCCAAAACACTCATAATGGAAAATGGTATCCACATCCAGAGAAAGAATTATGGAGTCTCAATGCAGATCAAAGCATACTATTTTCTCTCTTTTTCATCCCTGTGGTTTTTCCCTTTTGTTCTGATTCTTCTTTCACAACATGACTAATGTGGAAATATGTTTAGTATGATTGTATATATCTACTATAGCCTATATCAGATTGCATGCCGTCTTGGGGAATGGGGAGGGAAGGAAGGGGAAAAAATTTAGAACTCAAAATCTTATTAAAAATGAATGTTGAAAACTAAAAATAAATCAAACACATTTTTAAAAAATAAAGATTTAAGGACAATAAAATAAAATAAAAAGCACCCAAAACAGCAGCCAAATGAGCCTGTTCTTGAATCCTTCTCCTCAGGGATGTATCCCTTCTCCAGAGTTAGTGGTGCAAGAAGGTTTTTAGCTCCATTTTCTTTTCTTTTCTTTTCTTTGAAGGCAATTGGGGTCAAGTGATTTGCCCAGGGTCACACAGCCAGTAAACGTCTGAGCTCAGATTTTAACTCAGCTCCATTTTTGTCAGATATGAACACTTAGTTATCAGTGAGATTAAGATGAAGCTTCTGAAATCCCATATCCTCCAGGTAGTCTTCCCAGACTTACCATTCTGCTTCCTCTCAGTAATTCTCTACCTCTAACCTGGAGATGGAATGCTTTGCCTTGGCTCCTTTTCCCAGCCCCCATCTCAGTGTACTAGTTCTTTATCCCCACTCACAAAATCCATTCATCTTCAATATAAATGAAGTGTAACTCCTTTCTGACACTAGTGTTTGGGTGGAAACAATTCTTAAGTATGTGATTTTTTCGCAGACGTGACAGGATGTGGAAAATCTAAATCTTTATAATACTAGGCTGTATTTTGGCTGTTCTTCTCGGGTCTAATATTTTCATTCCTATGTCCTTGAAATCTCTGCCAGTGGGTTTGGCTTGTCACAAGTTCCTCAACCTCAAGGACTATGACTTGTATTTCTTCTGCACTAAATATATTGTTTGCTGACTCCAACTGTACTTTTTAAGAGAACCACGCCAGCAAGTCTGAAATGACTCCTCCAAAAATGTTCATGGTGCCTTTGTTTTTTTGGTCGAAGTTGTCAAACCCAACGAAACTTTTTCATTCAAAATAGGAAGCTTTTAGTAAGAGGTACCCTGCTGCAGATCACAAGAGATGTGTGACGCAGAGGGTAGAGCACTGGACTTGCGGTCAGGAAGACCCATATTCAAATACTACCTCAGAGAGCAGCTCTATGCCTCTGGATAGGTCACTTTTCTGAGACTCAATTTCCCCATCTATACAGTAGAGATAATAGCACCTACCTCACAGGGTTGTTGTGGGGATCAAATGAAATAATGTGTCTACAATGCCAAATGAGATAATGTGTCTACAATGCCAAGGAGTGGAGTTGTCATTTCCTTTCTTCCCTCAGGTTTGAATGATTGAATGGACGGATGGATGAATAAAGTGTCTACTAAGCCTTATTATGTACAAAGTACTAAGCTAAACCCTAGGGATACAACTCAAAAAGTAAATTGGACCCTGCTCTCCAGGAGCCAACATTCTAATGGAGGAGCCAACCCAAATGGAAAGTTTCAGCTGCAACTCAGATGGAAAGGTCCCATGGTGCTTAGGGTACAGCCACAAAGCAAATGGCTAATACCTCTTCTTCCATGTCATTTCCACTGAGAAAATGACATCAGTTTCTGATGTTTACTTAGGATTAGTGCCAAGGACTTTGGGGGCAAAAACTTTTTTTTTTCTGGGTCTTCAATAGATGTTGCTGTAGCAAGAGCTGCCTCTCCACAGGTGTTGCCTCCAGGATGATGGCTACAGACACTGGGCTGGGCACATTGATATTACGAAGACTCCTGGGTTCGTGGTCCTTGGCTGTCTCCATCAGGGTCTGAGAGGAAATAGTGGTCAAGGTGACAGTGATTCAATGTGCTTGGCACATGCTGCCTCCTGTCTCTTCCTCGGGGTGCCTTTTTACTTTAGCAATAGTTGACTTACCTGCCCTGTGGGTGGCAGTGGGTTGACAGTTAATGGAGGATGACTGGCCCCTTCTTCACAAGGGGCCACCACTCCCAAACCATGGCTGTGAGGGCTGGGCTAGAAGCAGGACTGGGGGTTTGGGGGACATAGCTAATCTTGAGGCTCTGGGTTTAGAATCTTGGGCTGTCTTGATCAGGGTCTGAGGGGCATGGTGCTCAAAATGGTGGTGATGGGTGGTGGTTCCTCTTGCTTGGCACATACCATCTCCCATCTCACCCTCAGGATGGCCTACTGCTTCAATTAGGCTGGCTTGCCTGTTAATGTAATCATAGAAGGCTCAGAATATAATCACAAGGTGCTCAGGAGGTATTAAATTAGACATAGGAAATGTACCTATGGCCTTGATCTCTTTAGTGTCCAAACACCTCTCTGAGTCAACAGAGATACAATAGGAAAATCTGAGTAAACAAATTAGTCACACCTCAGGGAGCTTTTAGAAAAACTAATCCCTGGACAAATTTCAAAAGTTCCAGTTGAAGACATTGCAAACCTGGAACTGCCTGCAGAGGAACCCCCTTCAAATAGAGGAGAGAGGATTGTTTCTGTTCCCACTTCATCATCAGCCATACAGCTTTGAAAGAGAGCTGCTGAATCAGTAGGAGACATTGCATCCAGCAGACAGCAGAGACACAAACTCTGGACAGACATGAATACAGAGACAGCCTTTTGAGAGCTGAAGCAACTTCAAGGAACATGGTCCCTGGCAAAAGAGAAGAGAATCAGATTGTGGAGAGTAGCAGACCCTGGGAACACAGACGAACAACCTGATTAGCAAAGGAACTGCACTCAGAGGGAGCTGCTTTAGGCTCCAGAGAAAAAAGACTGTTAGGCCCTCCAGTACCAGAAGTTGTGAGTAACCACATGTACGTATAGCTACATACATATGTATGCGGTATGTGTGTGGCATTACCATTGGACCCTAAATTTGAGCTCATTCTTCACATGGACATTGAATATATTCTGGGGAGTGTGCCCTAGGTTTATGAGGGGAATACTTTGTAACCATTGTTCTTCCATGCCATCTTAGTAAATGTCATTAATAACTGTGTCTGTTAACGGGAAGCATATTGATGGGGGCTCATGGGCTAGAGTGTTAGAAGTACAGACCCACAGGATTAAAATCCCCCTAGAATTCAAGGTCGTAGCCACCGTCTAAAGACCCACCTTGCAAACCTACAATTGCAAGCTGAGGGAATATCACAGAGAAAGTACTGTAAGAATCCTATATAAATCTGAGTTATTATTATGACATGGGGGACAGCTAGGTGAATAGGTGAGGAGCACAGTAGATCAAGTGCCAGGCCTGAAGTCAAGAAAACTCATCTTTCTGAGTTCAAATCTGACCTCAGACACTTATTAGCTGTGTGACCCTGGGCAAGTGACTTAACTGTGTTTGCCTTGATTCCTCATATGTTAAATGAGCTGGAGAAGGAAATGGCTGTGACGGTATCTTTGCCAGGAAAACCCTAAATGGGGTCACAAAGAGTCAGACACAACTGAAACAACTGAATAACAACAATTATTATGATGAACTGAGGAGGTATTAAATGTGTGTACTTGGATTTCTTTTGTGTCTTCCTTATCCTGTTCAGGACCTGCCCTGATAAGAAGTCATAAAGTTAGCATTATGTCATAATCTGAATTATGATGTTGATTAATCAGTCAGTTAACATTTTTCAAAGATCTAACATAAGCACTGTAAGGACATATAAAAGAAAGACTATGGTCCTTGTTCTTTCGTTGTTAAAAAAAATAATGATTTAGGTAGGCAAAATTGATACGGGTTAAAAAAAAAAATCAGAATATCTATAAAGCAACATGCAAACGACCCAGTGCCAATCTTTAAGGTAAAATATATGGTACCTTCCCCCTGTGCTCCCCTCTGTCCCCTAGGAGGAAGAGGCAGGTACAAGATAGGAAACTTCAGGGAGGGGGTCTATGATTTATTACATGATATTATATGCATGGTATGAATATGATTATAAGGCAAAATGCCCCCAGATTTTAATCTGTTTTTGAGTTTTCACTGCCTGTCAGGCATATACAAACATTTACAAAGCACAGCTGCTATACCACAAACCTAAGAAACAGGAAACTTGAGCATAATGCCCCCACTCATGAGATGGAACAACTTCCCACAAAAAGAGTAAAAAGAAAAAAAAAGTTCCCCTTTTAACATCCTGTGGGGCCTGACAAATGAAAAGAGCCACTTGGATGGGGCACTATGGCCAACAGAAGCAGAGACAGAGAAGAAATCAGGGGACAAGAAGAAAACCACAGAAGCTTAGGGAAAGGGAGATGAGGAAAGGGGCAGATTTATAGCCATAAGGTGACTGAGAAATGTCTCTTCTTTGGTGGAATCCAAATTAAATTAAACAAAAATTTTAGTAAGTAACTAATGTGCATGATGGAACCAGAAATAGTTGAAATGGGGACTATTGTGCATAGATCATTGTGCCAATCTTGGTTGGTGCTGGGATAGATAGAAAGTTAGGTTAAGACTCTGTCCTTACTCTGACTGAGCATAGTCAAGCAGGGAGATAATACATATATAACGATGGTGCTAACACACTATATAGGATAAGCTCACCAGAAGGGAGCAAAACAGTATGAATTAAGAAGAGGGTGGGGGATGACAATTACTGATACAGTGGATCAAGGACGGCAGCATGGAGGAGATGGTATTTGAGTTTAGCTTTCAATGATGGGCAGTAATTCAACATGCAGAGAGGAAGAGGGAGAATATTTCAGTTATGAGTTAAGGTATGGAAGTGAGAAAATACAGTTCAGGGCCCAAGGAGCAATCCAGTTAATAAGAGATAAGACTGGAAACGTGTCATGGCACTAGATTGCACAGTACTCTGAAAGCCAGGCAACTTTATTATATATTATTAACTTTATTGATAAGCCCAAGGAAGTCACTGATGTTTTTTGAGCAAAGAAATGAGATAAACCCATCCATGTATAAGAAAGATTATTGTGGTATGAAGGATATATTGGAAGGGAAATTCAGTGGAGCCTAGAAACCTATTAGGAAGTTTTTACAGTGGTCCAGTGGTTTGTGGTATGGCAACAGCAATGGGTACAGGGGGAATGGAAGGAGGACATGGATACAAGAGGCTTTGTGGAGGTAGAACTTAGAGGACTTGGTTGATTAGATAGGAGATGAGAGAGGGAAGCTTTTGGAACACAGGAGAGCGAGTGCCATCAACAAAAGTAGTGGGGTCAGAAGGAAGACTAAATTTAGGGGGAAAGATGATAATAGTCTCAGTTTTGAATATGTTGTATTTTCAGTGCCAATAGGGCTGCTGGAGATGTTTATCTGAAGTTAAGAAAAGTGATGAGGCTCGGAGATATAGATTTAGAAATCACCTTCACAGAGATTGTAGTTAAGACCGTGGGAATAAAGAAGATTGCACAGAGAGATGAGAAGAGGAGACGTGAAGAACAATAAGTAAGCAAGATCAGAAAAATGAGGAGTCATCAAGGCCAAAAAAGGAACAGAGAGAGAAGAGTAGAACTAGGAGGGCATAATGTCCCCAAATCCACAAGTGGATAGAATATCCGGGGAGAGGACGAGGTGAACAGTGTCAGGCGCTACAAAGAAGTAAAGGAGGATGGGGGGAGGGGCATTGGATTGATCAGTTATGGGGGTAGTGACTGACTACCTTTGCAAGAGTAGTTTCTATACAATGATGGGGACAGAACCTAAGCAAGGAATTGAGGAAGGAGTGAGTGAGTGGAGAGGAAGTGAAAGCATGGGATATGAACCACTTTTTGAAGAACTTTAGCAGTTCAGTGACAAAGAGAAGAGAAATGTAACTAGATAGGCTGGAAAGTGGAAGGAGAAGAGGTTTGTTCTGTTTGGTTTGGTTTTTAAGATGGGGGAGACGTAATTTCATTTTTAGGAATACAGGAAAGAGTCAATTAAGAGGGAGAGATTGAAAATGCATGAGCAAAAGATGAATGGAGAAGGTGAGGAGTTACACTTCTTCTGTGACCAAAGGTAAGGATGAGACAGTTGATGATCATGCTGATGATAATAATGATGATAAGAGACAGCTGTTGAGAAATTTTGAGCTGAGGGAACTCAAGTGGAATGGGCTAGGTTCATTCTTAGTGTAAAGAGGGGCGTTTCCCCATCCAGCTGCTATGATAGATGTGATGAGATTTTGAGCAGTAAACAAGATGCACTACACCCTGTCCAACCTCCAAAGGATGCCAGTTAGAGCCACGGGATGATCTAGGGGTACAAATGTGTGGGTATGATGGATGAGGAGGGGCAAATTCCTACCGGCACCCAAAGACCTAATCTGTAAATGGTCTGAAGCAGAGGTGGGGAACCTGCGGCCCTGAGGCCACATGTGGCCCTCTAGGTCCCCAGGTGTGGCCCTTTGACTCATCTCAGACTTCACAGAACAAATCCCCTTAATAAAAGGATTCACTCTGTAAAACTTGGGCTCAGTCAAAAGGCTGCACCCAAGAACCTAGAAGTCCACACATGGCCTCAGAGGCCAAAGGCTCCCCACCCCTGATAGGTTATAATGGCCCAGAGGAAAAGAGGAGGGGACAACTGGACGATAAAGGTAGGAGTGATTTTGTTGGAGACAAGCTCCATAACTAGCTTTCACAGGGAAGGTGGAAAGCAACCAATCTTTCTACCTTCTAATTATTTAATCACATGCCCCTTGGAGTCAAATCACATGTTCCTTTGAATAAGAGCACGATGCCCAAGGGAGCCCCAGCTTCTCCTTTAAAGACCATTGCTCTAAGTCATAAGAGAATGAAGTGCTCCTTTTAAAAATGGAAGAAGGATTGAAATGCAAAAACATGGAGAAAAAGGGATTGAAGAAGCAGAGGAAAATCCTGACCCTTGACAGACCAGAGGATGGAAAAACATAGCAAAGGAAAAAGGGAATAAAGACCATTAAACACTTGGAGCTAAGAAATTGTTGTTACTCTTCCTGAAAAAGAGTGGCGCTACACCCTCTGAGGGAAAAGCAGCTGCTCGTTTTCTAAGGAATTATGACAAATGCATAGAGAAGACTCCCTACTGAGACAACTCCATTTGTTGATCTGAAATGAACAGAAAGAGAGTCGGGCTACCTTCTCAGGCTCTATATGCAGGATTTAACGAGGCTTGTTCAACCTGATGACTACTACCTACTTCAGGTGATTCACGTGGACATAAAGGATGTTGCCAGAGGGAATCTCAAAAACATTGCTAAGGATGATAACGTCTTGGGCAAGAAACTGAAGACCTCAGGCAAGGAGCTGTGTTTTAATTACTACTAATTACTGAGCTACTAATGAAAGACTAGAAGAGAAAGGCAGAAATAGGACATTTGATCAGCTGGTTAAGATGATGTCTGATTGGATTTTGGATTTCTCTGGAATGAGCTCTTGGCCAGGAATGAAACACACCCAAAAAAACCCAAACAAACAAACAAAAGAAATACACCCAGCAGGGGCTGCTAAAAATATATTTTCCTGAAGGCTTGTCGATCAATTAATCAAGTATTTGTTAAGTGCCTACCACGTGCTAGACACTTTCCTAAGTGCTGGAGATACATGGACAAAAATGAAAACAGTTCTACCCTCAAACATTCTAATGGAGGAGACATGTACATGTAGCAGGTTTTTTACTAACCCACCTGTAGCAACCCCATGGACAAGGGTGTAAGTGTGTGTTGCAAGATGAGAAAAATACCTCTCAGGTGATCTTGGGGATAAACACACCAAACTCCACTCCTCAGACTGCTACTGTCTCATCCTTTCACAACAGTTCCACCTCCCCCCCAACCACTAATCATTATTTATTTTTGCAAGTATTTATTCTTTCTCTTTCCCACTGCCTCCTTTAATTGAACATCCCCCTCCTCCACAAAAAAGATAACAAACATCTAAGTCCAAAAACAACAATGACAAAAATCCCTCATTGACAAAGTCCAAAATGCAAATCTCATGGATTTTAAGTACATCACATCTCATCTCTCTGACAGGAGATAAGTGGCATTGATTCTTTTTTGGTTCTCCAGACATGTGGTTCATGATTCATTAATCAGTATTCTAAAGTTATCCTTCTCTATAATGTCACATTATAAACTGTTCTCATAGTTCTGCTCGCTTCACTCTGCATCACAGAGATCATAGAGGTCTTTCTAGTTTCCTCTGAAACTGTCCATTTTGGTACTTTTATGGCATATTAACATTCTTTTTTTTTTTTTTGCTTTTTTTTTGGTGAGGCAATCAGGGTTAAGTGACTTGCCCAGGGTCAGACAGGTGGTAAGTGTCAAGTGTCTGCAGTCATATTTGAACTCAGGTCCGGGGCTGGAGCTCTATCCACTGCGACACCTAGCTGCACCCTTGACACATTAATATTCCATTACAGTCCTCTACCTTGATTTGTTTAGCCATTCCCCAATAGGTAGACACCCCCTCATTTAGTTTTCAGTTTGAGGCCACTATGAAAGGAGCTAGAAATAAGTATTATTATATATATGGGTCTTTTCCCACTCTCTTTGATCTCTTTGGGATATGCCTACTTGGGATACGGTATAATTGGGTCAAGTGATATTCATGGTTTAGTGACTTTGGGACATAGCTCCAAAATGCTTTCCAGAATGGTTGGACAAATTCCTAATTCTACTAACAGTGCCTTAGTGTGCCAGTTTGCCTACAGCCCCTCCAACATCTGTTATTTTGTTATTTTTTGTTATTTTGTTATCTTTGCCAATCTCATGGGTATGAAGTGAAACCTCAGAGTTGCTTTAATTTGAATTTAATTATTAATTTGGAGCATTTAGTCATAAGGATATTGACAGCTTAGATGTCTTCCTTTGAAACTGCCTATTTCATATCCTTTGATCATTTATCTATTGGAGAATGGCTGTTAGTCTTATAAACTAGAATCTATTCCTTCTATATCTTGGATATAAGATGTTTATCACAGAAAATTTCTACAAAGTTTTTCCCCCCAATAACCAGTTTCCCTTCTAATTTTTAACTGTATTAGATTTGTGCAAAAACTTTTCAGTTTTATATAATCAAAACTGCCCATTTTATTTTCTGTGATCCTACTGTTTCTTTAGTCATGAACTCTTCCTCATCTATAAATCTAAAAGGTAATTTTTTTTCCTCGCTCCTCTATTTTGCTCATGTCACTTTTTATGTCTAAATTATGTATTATTTGGAGATTATCTTGGCATACTGTGTGAAATGTTCTACACCCCATTTCTGCCAAACTGCTTTCCAGTTTTCCCAGCATTTTTTATCAAATAGCAAGTTCTTGCCCTGGTAACTAGATTCTTTAGGTTTAATTAAACACTGCGCTACTGTGTTCATTTGCTTCTGTACTCTCCTTTCCCCTGCCATGGACTTCAGTGAACAGTCAATCAGTCATGTGTGCTCCTCCCCGTCCAACTATGGACAGTCTCCAGTATGAGCTACGGTAGACAGTCAGAAAGGCATGCTTCTGAATCAGGCAGGCTGACCTCCCCGACATTGCAATGACATGATCACTTCCATTGTGGGAATTGGGAACTGTGACCCATCCATTGTTGTTCAGTCATTCAGTTGTGTCCTACCCTTGGTGACCCCATGGACCGTAGCATGCCAATACTGTCCATGGGGTTTTCTCTTGGCAAAGACACTGGAGTGGAGTGGGGTAGAAATGAAGCTTATATTTGTATTGTGATGTATGAAAATAAAAGTATTGACTGTTTTAGCATTAAAAAGACACTTCAGTGGTTTGCCATTTCCATCTCCAGTAGATTAAGACAGAGATTAAGTGACTTGCCCAGGGTCACACAAGCTAGTAGGCATCTGAGGCTGGATTTGAACTCAGGTCTTCCTGACTCCAGGCCCAGCTCTCTAACCACTGAGCCACCTAGCTGCCTCCATCGACATTATCTGACACTATACAAGCAGGCACAGATTTTATGGGGAGAGGTAAAGAAAGAAAAAAAAAAACAACAGGATGGATTGGAACACAGGTCCTTTTACTTTAGTCAAGAAGAAGACAGCAAGGACAAGGTTCAGCTGAGAACCACACAGGGGGAGTTGAGGGTGAAGGAGAAAAGAGCGAGTGTGTCTTTTGTGAACTCTGCAGGTAATCCGTGTATGAACTGAACTGTTTTTTTTTTAGGATGATGGAAACACTACCTATTTTGTATTTTCTTTACTTAACCATAGTAGGAAGAAGTTAGTTAACAAGGTATTAATATGGGTAAAACAGCACAAGCAATCTGTGGTAACAGAAGGCTTCTTGATAGGATGAGGATGTTTACAGGAAATGTAGCCATTTATTGGCAAAGGGGCTGACTGAGGAAGTATAGTGTTTCCTAGATGGAATGGAAGACTTAAGGATCTTGGGAGGCAGAAACCCATCAGAAGGAGTGGGGAGAAATCTAGGAACTTTCGACCCTCAGGACAAAAGAGGACCTTTGGGTGCAGAAAAACACCAGCATCAGCAGCTAGCTGATTTCAAAGAAAGGGCATTGCTACCCCAAACGGAATACAATCATGAGCACTTTATCCTACAAGGGAAATGATCTGCCTGGACATAATTTCACAGTTTTTCCTGAGGGAAACATAATTTCTACGGGCACCTGGTGAATTGAACCCTTCTCCACGTCTGCCCCCTCCCTGCTTTATTGATCCCCGTTTGCTTATTTTCAGGAGTTTTCTATTCTTTTAAAATAGTATTTGCTGTATGAACTTTTATAATGGGTTTTGTCTCCAGATGAAGATAAGCTGATTCTGATTTGATTCTGAGTGTTTGCTGTAAAGAAGTGGACCAACCAGTGGAGGAAGACAAAAAGGAACCTATAAATCAGTAATCCTAGACTTAACGGCAGGCCTACGTTGAAGCTATTTTTCTCTGGAGACACATAAAAGAGCTTGAAAAGAATGTACCCATGAACTCTGTCCAAAAGGCCAAGGTGGGCAAATCCTCAAATGGTTTTATATGTTCTGATGAGAAGATGCCATTTTCTTCTGGGGCTACAAAATGGCCCAAAGGGGAACAGATAGGGCCAGGCTAGATCTAATGAACTTCAATTAAGAATTGTATAAGTTTAGGAATCTCTGAGTCTCAGACTGGGGAGATTTATTTTATAGATACTTCTGCTTCCACTGGTCTTGGTCCAAATGCTCTCTACCATGGCTTGCCTATTTAAGGCCCTACATTTCTTAACGTGAGTATAACTTCTTAATGCTATGTAAGAAAACAGGCTCACTGATGCACTGTTGGTGGAGCTGTGAATTGGTCCATCCGCTCTGGAAAGCAATTTGGAACTATGCCCTCAAATTCACTAAACTGTGCTTTCCCTTTGACTTTCTGATACTACTACTGGGCCTATACATGAAAGAGATCAAAGATAAAGGAAAAGGACTCATACATACAAACATGTTCATAGCAGCTCAGCTTTTTTTTTTTGTGGCAAAGAACTGGAAATTCACTGGAAGCCCATCAATTGGGACATAGCTGAATAAAATAATAGTATATGTGATGGGGGGCTTGGGTGCTTGTGCTTGTACTTGGACCCCAATTTCTCTCTAGTCTCAGAAACACTGTCTCTGACAATCACTCCCCAGCCCAAGGACACTGTGCCTAGCAATTACTCATGCATAAAGACAAACAACTTTAAAAGACTTTCAAGAACTTTGACCAATCTAATGACTAACCACAATTCTAAGGAAGGTAAAGCATTCTGCTTTTGATATATATTCTTTGGACATGGCCAATGCAATGACTATGAATAGTTTTAAAAGGGTTTTGTTTTCCTTATTTTTTCCAGCGGGAGAGAGGTGTAAGAGAGAGAAAATTTACTTTTATTAATTGAAAAAAATAAAATACCTTAAAAATTAACATATTGTGCTATTAATTATACCTCTTCCATCCCTGCCCCTTTTTCAAACTCTCCTGCTCCTTTCAAATAAGCTATACCCCTGACAGACCTTCAGCATTCAATCATGGATCCCGCCACACCCATCTTTCTGAAGTCAAATTGGCCCTCTGTGTTACAATGACTAGCTGGGTTCACCTTGGTGGTTATTCATATTTCATACATATATGTACAGACACGTGATGTCATGGGTTTTATTCTTCCTTGAATTTGTCTTGAGTGAATTTCTGGGTATCTATTGCTATTCTTCATACATTACAACAACCCTCTATGGTGTTCAGCTTGGTAGACACATCCACAAGCAGTTTTCTCCACTCTCCTGCCCTTTCAATTTAAAGGCTTTTTGACTAGATTTGCAAGATTCTAGGGAATTGTATCTTTACTAGCCTTTGTTAGGTGTACTCTACACTCACTCTGGCCCTGGACTTCACATGCTGGAAGTACTCTATAGCCTCCCAGTTCCTCTGATTGGCTGGTTTCTTCCAAAATCTCCACTTTAAAGAAAACAAACAGGACATCCATGTTTTCATTCCTCTCCAAACTGCACTCTTAACTCTCTACAAATCATAGATACTTCTCTAGCCTGGAAGTTCAATCACCTCCCCCATTATCACCTATCCAGCTTCCTTTTTTATGTTGTCTTCTCCCATTAGGATGTAAGCTCCTTGAGGGCAGGGACTCGGGTTCTTTCTGTTTGTATTTGTATCCCCAGGGCTTAGCACAGTGCCTGGCACATAGTAAGCACTTAATAAATAAATGCTTGTTGATTTGATGTGTAGTCTCTTCATTTTTTTTCAGGAAAATGCCATTCCACTATTCTAAGCCACAGTCCAGTTACTCAAACTCCATTATTGGATGCAGCTGTTTAACTCTCATTTAGATGATCTCTAAGGTCACTTCTGGCTCTAAATATACGATCCTATGAGAATATCTTTCCACCTCTAAATGAACCGGCTACAGAACTCTACAATTTCTCCCAACCCCACACCCATCATGGGCTCTAGCTGAGCAGGTTCCATGATTTTGGTGGAAGGCTCCCTGGGTGTTGGGGGAAGCAGAGACACTGCACAGCCAGCAAGTAGGGGTAAAAGTACCCTATGGAAGAGTCAAGGTTGGTAACTGGGTAATGGGTGATGGAACTGAAGCGGGGATTCAGAAAGCTATGTCTGGTGCAGAAAAAGGGTCAAAATCAAGGACCATACAACTTTAGGTAGCTAGTCTGGGGTCGGACTGCAGGAAGTTCTGGTAACCAGGCAAACAAGGAGATGAATCTGATGGGGCTTTAGGGATGTGCTGCCCTCATCATTCTGCAGGAATGTGTGGATTTTTATGAAGGATTCTGAGCATGAAGCTGACCTTCAGCCTCTCTGGATTTCCTCTACTGAGACTGTTCCTGTGGTCAGGGCCCTTGCTGCTCTTTATCACAAATGTGGGTGGGTTCAAGGAAAAGTCAGCTCCCAAGATCTCATTACCACATCCATAGGCCTGGATGTTAACCCAATTCAACTTATTAAGCAATAAGCAGAGGTACTCCTTCAAAGTTAAGCTTGCTGTGTTCTCAATAAGGGAGAGCAGGGAGGGAGGGAGAGAACTGGGAACTCAAAATTTGAAAAAAAAAAAAAAGATGTGAAAATTATTTTTACATGCAATTGGGGAAAAAATAAAGTATTAAATTGAATTTTAAAAAAAGTTAAGCTTGGTTAAGCTTACTAGAGGTGGAAGACAAGGCTTCAGGTTCCTTTTTCAATGCCAGAAGTTTCCAGACTGGTCCATTAGGCCATCCATTGAAAGGGCACTAAAACAAGTGATCAATACTTGGTTTATTTCAAAATATTTAAGCAGAGAGAGAAAAATACACATTTCTGGTATAATCTAAACTTACTACAAAATAAGAAAATCATAGTTCCATGAAATAAGATGGAAAGCAGGCACCTCTCACTTTTGAGGATGAAGAAGAGATTATGGCGACTGACAGACCCAGACGGAAGGAACCCTGAAAGCTAGACCGACATCATTCCGCATCTTCATCCGTGTCTCTGCCTCTAGGCAGAACAGAGGGCTGACCTGTTCTGGCTGGGTGAGAGTCGGCTCTGTTTGGCAGCTCCCCAAGCTCTCCTCACATAGGCACAGCAGCAGCACCAGGACAGCCTGCCCGCCCACGAGATGCCATCCACACCTCACTGGCCGTGGGCATGTTCTACCCCGTGTCCCTCACACCTGACCCTGACATTTCAAAGGAAGATGAGTAGAGGCAGGGGTTGGGGAGAGGGAGGGGAAGAGAAGGAGGAGGAGGAGGAGGAGGATGACATCTGAAGGGCACTTTGTAATACTGGAAGGTAAGCTGTAGGTGAACCATCTTCAGACCACCAAACTTGCTCCAAGAAAGACTGGCCAGCTCCTTTCCAAAGGGCATCCCCCATCTTGCAAGAATGGAGGGAAGGTGGGAAGAAAGGGTCGGAGGAAATCGAATGGCCACAATCACATCTTGGGGAAGCTGGCCAGGCTGGCAATACCACAGGCGTTGTTCTTGTTCCGGGCCATCAGGATGTAACCTTTGTTGCCCCACTGCTCTCCCCAGCTGCAGGAGCAACAGAAAACGGTCTAAATGTCTTCATTCTAAATCATTTAAATTTAAAACTCAAAAGCATATGGAAACGATTGGTCATAAATCAAAATAAATTAAGAAAAAAAAGAAAAAAACAGTGCAGATGCTTGACCCGCTGCCTGCTCTCTAGTGGGGGGAGAGGGACACAAAGGGCCTGGGAGTTTCACCTGCCCTAAATGCCAGAGAAGGTGACGCTTTGGTTCTAGCTCACTGCTCGTTCCCCAGAGGTGTCTCCCTTAACGAACAGGCCTTTACCAATCTCATGCATCATTTCTAAAGTCTTATACTTCCTGAATCCTCCAACCTAGCCAGCCTCACACCTTGGCACAGAGTAGGCACCCAAAATATGTTTGTGGAATGAACAAATAAATGATTGCTTATCATTCTAAGGCATTAGCACCAGTTAGCCCTTTATAAAGCCTCTAATGCAGGGGTAAACAACTGGTTGGGGGAGTAGAGTAAATCCTCACAACACGACGAAGCTCGAGTCACAGACAGATTCTCCCTCCTCACCGACAAAACTGGAAAAAGTACTGGGTCCTAGGCAAATGCTCCCACCCTTTTACTGGCCTACCTAGTGACGAATGATTCTAATTTTGGAGCTGGGAATTAAACTCTTAACAGAGAATAAACATAACTTCCATCTCTGAGTGGAATCACAGTCTAAGGAAAAGACAAAGCAATGGAAATAGCAATAGCAGAAACAAACAAACAAAAAAAGGCCCCAAATGGAAACCAGCACAGGCCACAGAGGCCCTTTACTGTTCAGTCATTTTTCAGTCATGTCTGACTCTTCATGAGCGCATTTGGGGTGTTCTTGACAAAGATACTGGAGTGGTTTGCCATTTCCTTCTCCAGCTCATTTTACAGCTAAGGAAACTGAGGCAAACAGGGTAAAGTGACTTGCTCAGGGACACACAGCTAGTAAGTATCTGAGGCCAGATTTGAACTCAGGAAGCTGAGTTTTCCTTACTCCAGGCCTGGCACTCTATCCACTGCTCCACCTAACTGCCCTGCAGAGGCGTATTACAGCCTCATTAACATACTTTCTAATAGCTTATAGTTAGAATTTATACAGAGCTTTAAGGTTTGCGAAGCACTTTACAAAGATCACATTTTATGTTTACAACATCCTTAAAAGGTAGGTGCTATTAGCCCCATTTTAAAGATAAAAAAATTGAGGTAGACAGATTAAGTGACTTGCCAAGTGTCTGAGGCAGAATTTGAACTCAAGCCTCTCAGGTCTTCCTGACTCCTGGTCCAAGGTCTATCTACTGAGCCATCCCGCTGTATTTTCTAGTTTTACATAGTTTAATTGTAATTATTTTCATTCCTAAATATGGGTAACTCCCAAGTTATAACTGTCCCGGCTCTAGGGGCAAGCACAACAAAATGTACCCTGAAAAAACAGCACAGAAGATGCCATCAGATAAAGACTTTATGACAAATTCAGATGTAAAGGCAAAAACTTCAGGACATGGTGAAGTCAATACCCCTAGACTTCTGCTTCTCCTGGAAGGTGACCCTCCCTTTAGACTTTGTATGGGGCTGGGGACAGCCAGGTGGCACCATTGTGCATGGAGCACTGGGCTTAGAATCAGAAAGACATCTCCATGAGTTCAAGTCTGGCCTCTGACTCTGGCTGTATGACCCTGGCCAAGTCACTTAACCCTGTTTGCTTCAGTTTCCTCATCTGTCAAATGAGCCAGAGAAGGAAATGGCAAACCACTCCAGTATCTTTGCCAAGAAAACTCCAACTGGGGTCATGAGTTGAACACAACTGAAATGAATGAACAATTCAGGTGCTATCAGAGCTCAGACTACGCTCTTAGGTGCTCCTCAGTGAGCCTTCTAGGACTACTACCTTCCTTGGCACAGGGGAAGAAAGGAACTCTAGGAAAGGGGTGGGGAGGCTTGATGCTTAGGGAACAGGGTGAGAAAGTGGGCAGCATTTCCAACATTTACCTGTTTTTGATGATCCAGTGCTTGGTGCCCCTTTGAATCCCATATCCCACAGCCAGCACTGCATGGTTGAGATTACCACTGGTGCAGTTTTCATCATAATACACACCTAGGGAACAACTTTTTATAGGTTAGGGTTCCTGGCAGTTCAGGGAACTTTCTGGAGGGGCCTACTCTGTGAGACCAGAGGGACCCTGATGCCACGTCCAGAGATGAGATCAGGATCCCTCTGTGGTACCTCCCAGTCAGGAGCACCTCTGTGGGGTCTCTCAGCTTAAGGGACTCTTCCGGGAAGCTTCTCTTTCCTATGGCCTGATCACAGAATTTTTTCGTCAACCTTTCCGGATGGCAGCAATAGCTGCCAAGTTTTCTCTCGAGTAAATTCAGAAGCCAAAGATATGAGCTAAGTCCTAAAGGTCTTCAGGCCTTGCCCTCCCCCGCCTTAACATCTTACCTTTGCTATAGAACTGGAAAGAGGACAGGCTTGCATCAATTGCAACAGCTATGGGTCCCACTCTGGCCACTGCCCTCTTCAAGGCTTTCTCACTCCCTTCAGGGATCTCTCGGTACCCCCGGCATTTTGCTGCCTTGCCAGTAGGATTATACATGCAATTTTCATCCTGGAAAATCAGGGAGATGGAGGATGAGGAGATTTTTAAAAGGCTGAAACTTTATCAGAAATGAAGATACGGCAATTGAGATGGGCTGGTGGGTGAAAACTGCCCCAGAATTTGCTTTTGTATGAAGTTGAAGAGAGGACGTATTTCTGTGTCTCTGGCTTTCATATATGGGGTGACCTCAACCTAACAGGCCAAGAAAATCCCTCTGATGTTAGGTCATCAGGAAGAATTTCCAGGGCCTTAGGTCACTGTCAATCACTTTCCACAACTATGTGCAAAAAAAAATATATCCCACAGGCAACTGAGAAAGTGCTCATTTATCCTCCAGGTTTAATCCCATAACAGGAATGGAGGTGGGAGGAAGTAGAGATAAAAATTTCTCAAGATAAGGGCTCTGTGCATTTTAGTATTATCTAAAGCAAAGGATTTTCTTATTGGAGTTTGTACTTAATAATCCGAGGTTTCTCTTAACGCTGACATTCTACAAGCCTATGAATGAAGATATGTCAGCAGTCTCTTGAAACACTATCCTTGACCACACTTTCCAGTACTGGTTGCACTTTTACTCACACCATCCAAATCACTGGTCATAGAGGAGCCAGAATGTGCCTTGTTCCCCACTGCCACCCCCAAATCTCTTTTACTATCATCACTCAGCAGCCTCTCCCACTTTGAGGTTCATTTAATCTAAATCTATTACCCAATTGAGAAGATGGTAATGATTATCTACCAAGCTCAAGGACACTGCCCTCCTCCTCTGAGTTCAGGGCCTAGCTCAGTGTCTTTCTCTCCACCCACACTTCTGCTCTCATATTAGGGGACTCCAGCACACTGATGGACACTCTCTCAATCACCCTATGTTGATCTACTTAATTCCTATAACCTATTCCTCCACTCCATCTTAGCTACACAGAGATGATAACACCTTCAATCTTGCCAATCACCCACATCCAATTTCATGTTCACAAACTCCAAAATTCCTTTATCTGCTCATAATCTTTTGACATTCCATCCTTTCCTCTGCCTTATGACCCTACCACTATTCCTTCATCTTCACCATGACCTCCAATCCCTCCACCCCTCAGTTTTCTCCCAAACCATCAGCCCTGCACTGTCTACACTCTCCTCCCTTCCAAGTCTCAACCCTTTGGTAAACCAATTCAACTCTACATTTATCATCTACACTCAAATCCCTTACCCACTTGTTCTATAGCTAATCATGCCTTGCCAAGCTTTGGCGTGGCTTGGCAACCCAAACTTGGATTACTCCCACTATATGCTCTCTTGCACATATTCACATACCACTAAATAAGAGAGGGAGAAAATCATGAAACTTTGCTGACCACATATTTATGCTACATTATCTCATTTGGACCTTCATTGCAACAATGTTAATCCTTTTATACCTACATAATGGATTTACTATCCAACTTGTCACAAGAGCTATTCAAAACCACTCGGGCCCTCCCCACATGCTCTTAAGCTCAGGACTGCACTAATATTTCACCAAAACACTTGAGGCTGTTAGCTGGGAGTGCCCCTCATTTCATACCATTCAGCTATTCCCCCACCCTCCAACCTCCTCCTTTACCCCATCTCACATTACGAGATGACTTTCTCCTTGCCAAGGAAAGTCCTTTTCCATAAGCACGCAATCCAATCCTATCCCGTCCCACCCTATCCCTTCTCCAGCAGATTGCCCCCACTATTATTCCCACTCTCCCACTAATCTTCAGTCTCTTCTGTCTACCAGCTGCTTCCCCCTATTGCCTACAAACATGCCCAAGTCTCTCTCACCATTAACAAACCCTCACTTGATCTGACCATCCCTGTTAGCTATAGTCCTAGATCTCTCCTCCTCTGCTCAACTAAAATTTCTGAAAAAGATGTCTACACTCAGTACCTTCGCTTCCTTTCCTCTTACTCAGTTTTAAACCCTCTGCAACCTAGCTTCTGAGGTCATTATTCAACTAAAACTATTCTCTCCAACATTAGCAGTGATTTCTTAATTCCCATATCCAATGGCCTTTTCCCAATCCTCATCCTTCTTGACTTCTCTCCAGGCTTTGAACCTGTCGGTCACCCTCTTCTGGATGGATAATCTCTCACCTCTAGGTTGTCATGACACAGTTCTATCCCAGTTCTCCTCTTACCTGTCTGACTGCTCCTTCTCAATCCCCTTTGCTGGTTCTTCCCCCAGGTCAAGGCCATTAACTTAGGTGTCCCCCAAGGCTCTAGCCCGGGCCCTTTTCTGTTCCACTCTAGACTATCTCACGTGGCAATCTCTTCAGCTCCCACGGATTTAATCGTCTTTTCTACAGAGATGACTCTCAGACCAATGTATCCATCTCTCACGTTCCTCCCATGCTCCATTCTCATCTCTCTAACTGCCTATTGGACATCTTGACCCGGATGTCCCGTAGACATCTCAAAATCAACATGTCAAAAACAGAACGCATTATTTTCCCTCCTCCTGCCCTCCCCCCTTCCCAACTTCCATATTATTTTCAAGGGCACCACCACCATCCTCCCAGTCACCCAGGCTTACAACTTTGGTGTCATCTTAATTCCTTTCTCATCGACTTATCTAATTCCTTTCCAAATCTTGCCATTTCTACACTCACAATCTGTCTTGTATACATTCCCCTTTTCTCCACTCACACAGCCATCTCCCTGGTGCAGCCCTAGGTCTTGCAAGCCTGCTCCATTCCATCTTTTCCTCAGCTGCCGAAATAATTTTCCTAAAGCATGGTTCTGATTACGTCACTGTCTCTCCCGTCCCCCATCAATAAGCGTCTTATTTTCACAACCCTCCACGTACTCTATGATCCAACAGCACTGTCCTTCCTGCTGTTCCTCACACAGGACGTTCCATTTCCCACAGCTACTCCTTTTCATTAATCTCCCTTCACCTCCTGGCTTACTTCAAACTTCATCTGAAATCCCACCTTCTGGAGGAGGCCGTTCCCAGGCTTTCTCACTGCTACTGTCTTCCTTCTGGGACTATCTTTCATTTAGACTCTATAGATTTTGTATGTACAATTTTTATTTTTTTTGTATACCGTCTCCCTATTAGAATGTGAGCTTCTTGAGGGGAGGAACCATGTTTTTGGCTTTCTTTGTATGTCCAGTGCTTGGTATTGTGCAAACCACATAGTAAGTTCTTAAGAAATGCTGACTAATCCTATTGTTATGTAGGGTTCTCAGAAAAAAGCACAGAGTAGTTGAGTAATCTCAAAACTTTTTGCCTTCTGACTACCATTCCAAAGTCCTCTATGCGCCTTCCTATGTATCTACGCCCTTTATTGCTACTAGGATAACATATCATAGCATCATAGATAAGAGTTAAATATTAACAGAACTATAATGGACTTTAGGAGTCATCTACTCCAGTTCTCTCATTTTATAAATGGGGAAATTGAGATCAGAGCAGCCAAGAAACTCTCCCAAAGTTGAATTTACACTAAAAAGCCCAGTTCATCTCCCTATTAAATGCCTTATGGGAGTACAGGAGTTAATTTCTGTTGTTTAAAGCAACAATAAATCAAGAATCACCTGTTTTCTACTAGTTCATAGCTGCAAATTAATTTATAATAATTGATCCAATTTTCCAAAGGCTTTAACGCCTAGCATGCAAAAAAAAAAAGTGTCAAATGCTTGTGGCAAACAACACATAAGGAAGGTTCTCGTTCTTTAAGAGGATTCTTTTAGAGAATCCCAAATATGGTCCTCTAAGAGAGTCACAGATATTTTCTCAAGAATATGCACTTTCTAAAATTTCCCAGGGACAAGTGGCAAGAGAGAAGAATTGTGGTTTTAAAATCGGCAAGTCTCACTGAGTTGCTCAGCAAAGGAGACATCTTTTCCCACTTGTCTGCTTTAGAGACATGGTCCCATCTCACAGGCAGGATGAGTGGGGAACAGGCTCAGGGCTGCAGTTCTAGGGCTGGAAGAAATAGGGATCTGAAGATGCTATCCGTGGGCAGAAGGGGACCTCACCTGGCCAATGTAAGGGTAAGCGTCTTCAGAGTCTATGCCCCGGTTCTCCTGCACATACTGGAAGGCATTGGTCATGTACCCCCCGCCACAGCCATCATTTTTGGACACACAGTCCACAAGGTTCTGGGGGCTCAGGTTGAGGAGTTTACCAGTCTTCTTCTTGAGTTGGCCTTCCAAGGCACCCACAGAACTGAAGGCCCAGCAGGAGCCACACTGACCCTGGGATGATTAGAAACAAATATTCAGAGGATTAGTAGGCATTTTAAAAGAGAGAAAAGTACATGTTTAACATATGGTTTACTTACTGTGTCCTCTTCCAAATTCTTTTCTATGTCCTTATCAAGTTTTGTTGCTATTGTTTTATATAGTCAATTTCTTTGCTGTTCTAATTCTGCCTTCTAAACTCTATAATACTTCATATCTTTTCATATTTCTTTGAATTCCTTTTATTTATTATTGTAACAGTACAATAATATTCTGTTACACTGTTGTACTACAATTTATTCGGCCATTTCCCAACTGCTGGACACATAAGTTGTTTCCAGTTTCTTATTATAAATAAAGCAATTATAAATAGTTTTGTACTGATTTAGTAATTTTCCCGGTTAGTAATGTCTCTCCTATGTAGTCACAATTCAGGGATCAATTCAGCAAAGGATATAATCCATTGAAAAACTCTTATGTACAGCAACTATTTAAACCCAGATTGGCTTAGAATCACAGAATGGTAAATCTGGAGAGAACATTAATCTCTCATTTTACAGATAAGGAGACTGAGGGCCAGAGAGCTTACCTGCCCAAGATCATACAGCTAGCCAATGGCAAAGTCAAGCCTAGAACTAAAGTCTCCCAGCTTCCAGTCCTGTGCTCTTACCACCTTGCCATACTGCCTGGAACACTCCCTGTTATTTCCAACCATTAGACAACTAGTATACTCTCAGAGAATGAAAATTAATTTTTATTTCCATTAGAACAAAACATAACTAAAAAGGTAAATCTGCTGGAATGACAGAGGTAGGGTGAGGATCATGGAATGTGTCCCAAAACCAAACAGAAGTTGGACTTTGCCTCCATTACCACATATAACTGAGAAATGACTGGCCCCCTGCCCAGATGTCCTAAGTAATGAAGGTTGATCCAGAGGAAAGAGAAGAAAAGATTCCTGTCCATGTATCCATGGAAATTTCTCAGCTCATTTGATCTTACTACAGATCCTCTCTTTCATACCTATTCATTCTTTTTTTGGGGGGGGGAGGGATTTAGAGGTAATGGGGGTCAAGTGACTTGCCCAATGTCACACAGCTAGTAAGTGTCTGAAGCCATATTTGAATTCAGATTTTCCTGACTCTAGGCCTGGAGCTGTAGCCACTGTGCCACCTAGCCCTACACCTATTCATTCTTGATGAGAAAAGTAAAGACCATATATAGCACAGACAGAATGTACAAAACCACATATAGACCACACACAAAAATTAATCAAACAATGAGTTACAAATAAAATACGGTTAAATATAGAAAAGTAGAAATACCATAGTGATAGAAACTAGACTTGTTATTTCATTAATATAAGGTGAGTAAATTCCCTATACTAATGCAGGCTGGCACCCTCTTTGCAACTTAAAGTCTTCAAGATTTGCCTATGGTCAACATAGTCAATATGTGTTGGAAATAGTGGGACTTGAAACCCAGATCTTCCTGGCTTCAGGGTCAACTCTCAATCCACAATATCACACTGTCTCTCAATCCTATGTGCTACATTTGTAAGTCATAATGCAATAAAGTTAGTAGCAAATAATAACACAATGAGTAAAAAGGTATAGGCCAATATGTAAAGTAAAAAATACTTTGCTAAAATAATGTCTGAGTAGTTTAAGGGGCTAGTCTAAACTTAATTTTCTGCCAAATTACTATCTACTTTTCTAACAGTTCTTGTCAAACATAAAGTTCTTCCCTTAGCATTTCTGATCGTAGGTTTATTGTACACTAGGGGTTATAGAGTACAATAGTTTCTGATTCTGTCTTAGATTGTCCGTTTCACTGACACAATTTTCTACTTTTTAACCAGTTTTGATCACTATTATTTTATAATATTAGGTCTAGAAGTGCTATTCCCCATTTATTCCTTCTTTTTTTAATCCATTATTTCCATTGAGAGTTTGGCCCTTTTTTCCCTCTGAATTAACTGTTATTATTTTGTCTAGTCCTGTAAAGTACCCCTTTGGCAGTTTGCTTGTTGTTCAGTCATTTCAGTCTTGTCTGACTCTTTCTGACCCCATTTGCGGTTTTCTTGGCAAAGATACTGGGGTGGTTTGCCAATTCCTTCTCCAGCTCATTTTAGAGAAGAAGGAACTGAGGCAAACAGGGTTAAGTGACTAGCCCTGGATCACACAGCTAGTAAGGGTCTAAAGCCAGATTTGAACTCAGGAAGATGAGTCTTCCTGACTTCAGGTTCAGCCCTCTATCCACTGTGCCTTCTTGCTCTTTTCTTACAGTCCACCATTAATCTCACTTATCTTGCTTATTTTCCTATTTTCTGTTTGTGTATTGCTTATATAATTAAGCTTGACCAAGCTTAGCCTTGGGGGAGAGGGGAAAATGAGAAAATACACCTCTTTTTTGCATAAGTTGGGAGCTATGAGTATGCACTAACTGCATATCCTTTCAAATTTGGCGGATTTATTGTTTAGTTTTACTGAAATGCTTTTTTTCTGTCTCCTTTTATTCTTCATCACAAGGGGTAGAGGGATACACTCAGAAGTAAAAGTTTTGTAAAAGCAAGATATCAATAAAGTTTCAATATAAATATGCTTAAGTAAAAGAGAAAATAGCAGTAGATTATATCAACTAAGACAACATAGATAAGATATTACATATCAAAATCTATGGAATATAGCCAAAGAAAATTTGTAGTGCTGATTTCTTATATCAATAAGAGAAGGAGAAATATAGTGATATGAGTCTCTACTTTAAAATTTTAAAATAAGCAATATACAAACAGAAAATGGGAAAATAAACACAGCAATTGATATTAATGATAGAGCTGGGCTGGGCCAGGCCTGGCATCAGGAAGTCCTGAGTTCAAATCCAGCTTCAGACACTTATTAGCTGTGTGACCATGGGCAACTCACTTAGCCCTGTTTGCCTCAGTTTCCTCTTCTATAAAATAATCTGGAGAAGGAAATAGCAAACCACTCCAGTATCTTTGCCAAGACAACCCCAAATGGGGTCACAAAGAGTCAGACACGACTGAAAAACGACTAAACGATAACTGGATAAATGGTAACTCCCTTAAACTGCAACACAACTCAGATCATACACATCAGACAGTGTTGGCAAAAACTAAAAAAGCATACACTCCTCCTTTCTTTAGACAAATATTAAACATTAAGTATAGCCTGTACTACCATGCACAATCACTTTTTAATGCTGTCTCCCGTTAACTGTTTTGGGTGACCGTACACTGTGAGAGCTTCAATTGTGATGATGCTGGGGTTTTGTACAATAGGTCAAATTGTACAAAAATGTATTTTTAAAAAATTCTGGGTATTGAAACACCCAAGTAAAGTCTTTACAAGGATTTTGGGAGACTTAGAGAGATGGAAGGGGCTCAGTCTTCCATTTCCAGACTTCTCAAAGACCTCTGGATTACTGAGAAACAACAAGGACTAACTGAGGTAGCTGATAAGACAAATGCATTATATTAATATGCCTTTTGTTCTTAACCTTCCACAGTATTAGAATAAATAAGACAATTCATATAGATGATCCTAAAGTTAATTACCTAAAATAGTACCTAGTAACATATTTAGAGGAACTGCTGTTTCTTCACAAATATGTTGTAGTTTCCTTTCTGCAGCACCAATCATTTCACTTCTGGGCCACTGAACAAATTTGTTTAGCCTCTTTTTGTCTTGCCAAGACTCTTCTTTGTGCAAGACTGAATACTTCAAAAATCTGTCATAATACAACCTTGGTATGTAACACGACCCACTTCAGGCTATGCTTTTGAAACATTGACTATATAAGCATTTTATAGAGTTGAAAAAAAGACAAATTCAAAATGGTTTTGACAAAACTCAAAGAAGGACTGAACAATGGAGGGATATCCCCTGTCTATGATAAAAGAAGGGAGTTACACTAGAGGGCCTACAAGGCCCTTCCAGCTCTAAATCCACGGTCCTGTGAAATCTCTTAACCTCCAGGGCTCTGGTTTCTTTGACATTATATATGTCCTATGACTTACAAGCCTCTTGTGAGGAGCAAGTACTATACTGTACATGTGAAAGTGCTTTGAAATATATAGTTGACTTCACAAATGTAAGGTGTAATTAATTATTATTAAAAAAAAAAGAGTGGTTGTACATTATTTTTAATACCAAAACACTGGAAACAATCTAAATATCCAATAGCTAGGTAATTGCTAACCAAAACAGGTATATCAATGCAATGAAGAGTTCACTGCCATGAAGCTATGAAAAACAAACAGATGTGCAGAAATATCTATTCAAGATAACAAAAAGTACAGTTGGAATAAATGCATATACACCGACTACAACTTCCATATTTCAAAGGATCTATATTACTCTATCATTATGGACACCCCCTCTACCAACACAGATTGCGGCCTAAATTTATTTTTTATTGGATGGTGTTTTGGAGTTACTGTGGTCAAAAAAAATCATCACCTGAAGCCAACCTTGAGGCAAGCCTCTCTGAACTTAGCCAGGATCACCCTTAAACAACAGGCACGTAATTAAAACAGTTCCAGCTTGGTAAGATCTGCCAGCTTACACACTGCCAGAATAGCCTTCCACAACTAGGGCCATTTCCATGCTATAATGAATCATGAGAGAAGGACTTTGTGGGAGACAGGGACGGGGGAGAAAGGGAACTAAAACACATTTGAATGTGTGATTATAAGAATTAGAAGAGGTTAGAATGTTAGTTATTGTTAAGCTGCTACTAGTGTTTATATTCATAAGCACTTTTTATTGAAAAATGGTTTAAGGTATTTTAAAACTCAAAAAAGCTTGCCATTTAAAAATGAAGAGTAGCAGCCATGTGCTGTGTAATCATTTGTAAAAGGGCAGGAGAACTCCAAAGCAGATGAGCAAAGAAGCGTGTTAAGGGAAAGCACTGTCTCTGGACTTGGGGGATACTGACATACAAGTATACAGAGGAAGGGGAAAATCTCTAGACTTGGATTTCACTCTCAGAGCCTCATTTTTCTGCCTCCTGTCTTGTGGGCATCCCCTTCCACTATCCCATGAAATAGAAGCAAGCGATGGAAGTGGTCACATACGCCGATCCTGGAAGCACAGAAGTACCTGATTTTTGACCGGGGTGACATATCCCTTTTTTCTGTAGTCGATGGAATCGGGAGTTCTGCCCTCCTGGTCAGGGAAATAGAGGGTGTCATTGTTCTGGGAGCGAGACAGGGGCACCTTCAGTCCGGTCATCTTCTGTACTACCTCCTCGCTGGTCTGGAACACAGAGAAATGGCTGAAGCAATTAGCATTATGAATGGAAAGATGACAAATAAGGTAGGAAGAAAGTGATTTCAAAGATTGTGAATTATGCGAGCTGTCAGATTAGAAGCTTCTTTTTGTTGACTGGGGAGTCTGGAGACAATCTTTAAATCCCAGGAGTTTCACAGAAAGGAAGAGTAGAATCGCAGAACCTACTCTCTTCCCCAGTCCCACTCAAATAAAAATCTTCTTTTCCAACTGACTTTATTACCTCTGTCTCGGTGTTCCATATGCACGATCTTTATGTTATTTTTGACTCCTTTGCCTCCATCATCTCTCATATCCAATCTTTGCCAAGTCCTTTCAGTCATATTTCTACAATATCTCTCTTATCTGTCCTCTTTCCCTCTAGCCTCTCTACCACCCCCCTAACTAAGCCTGGACTAGTTTGGTAACTTCCTAACAAACTCTTTTGTCTCTGGCCTTAATTCTTTGCAAACAATGCTTCTCACTACTCTCTGAGTAATGTTATTTGCGCATACATCTGGGATTTTAGTCCTCAGCTCAAAAACCTTTCAATGGTTTTAGAAACCATTGCCTACTGAACAAAGTTCACACTAATATAAAGCCCTCTGATAGAAATCTGGCACCATCTTCCTTTTCCATTATTGATTCCTATTACTCCCTTCCCTTGTACATTATGCTAAACCAAACAAGGCTGCTCATGATCCCCAGTCCGCACTGACCTTTGCACTTTCCTGCCTCCATACCTTTGCTCACACTGTTCCCATGACTAGAATATCCTCTCCCTTTCTTTGCCCACTGAATTCTGAATTCTTACCCAGCCTTTAAAGTGCTGAACTTAAAGGCTACCTCCTTTATGAACCCTTCCTGATCCCCAAGAATCTGTGCCATGTGTTTTCCTTTTTAAAGTCTGGCTCACGGCCTGAGTCTTCCTATCGGCAAAAGTTTGGCAATATAACTTTAAGTCCTAAGATTATCTGACTCCCCACTACTGTATGTATGTGGGGGAGGGGGGTGAAGAATATGGAAAAGCAGCATAGCTGGAGGTAGTAGAGGAAAGTCCCTCTTTCTAATTCTGTTTCCTCTATGAAAATGACTTTTTACTTTGTCACTGTTGGGGGGGAGGTGCTTACACAGCTAAAAATAGGGAAAAGCACCTTTTAAAGGCATAGTGAAAATATGTTTTGAATTGGAATTTTTGCACAAATTTTCTTAAAGCAGGGGACATATTAATAATTATAATTTGAGTTTATAATTGAGTTTTCTAGGGCTATACTAATAGAGAATTGTGGTTTAAGGTATTTTAAAACTCAAAAAAGCTTGCCATTTAAAAATGAAGAGTAGCAGCCATGTGCTGTCATCCCAATAGAGCCTGGGATTTGAACTCAGCTCCTTTAACTCCAGACCCAGAGGTCTTTTCACTATGCCTTTAGAAGGTGCTTACTATATATTGCAATATTTCAAAGATCTTTAATTTCATTGATGTGGGTACTCCCCTCACTAATGCAGATTTCGACCCTACTATAACTTAATAGATGGTCTTTTAAGAATTGCTGTGGCTAAAAAATTTCATCATCCTACATGGGGCCAACCTGGTAATAAGCCTCTCCAAACTTAGCTAGGCCCTCAGAAGACAAGTAATCTAACTCTAGACCTTTCTCTGTTGACTCTCCAGTTTTGTAGAAAGCCTAAAGAGCTTTCTCTCTATTAGTATAGCCCTAGAAGACTCAAGGTTACTACTTATCACTTCCATCATACGGCATCCGAGTAGAACCTTGATGGACTTTAATTATAACTCTTGTTATAATAATATTAAATTATAATTATTAATATGTCCCCTGCTTTAAGAAAATTTGTGCAAAAATTCCAATTCAAAACAGGTGAAATTCAGAAATTTGCTATTTGCTTTATAAAAGGGTTCATTGCAGGTTTCCTTTAAATAGATTTCCCCTCTCCCCCCCACAACACATTTTTTTAAAAATGCATATGGCTGCCTTTGATTTTTCTATCACTTTCATTTCCCCATAGATACCTTTCCCCATTCCTGACCCAGGGAGCCATCCCTTGTAACAATGATTTTAAAACAAAGAGGATAAAAGCAGTTCAGCAAAGCTAACCAATACATTGTGTCAGACAGTTTGTGCATTATTCTCCACTAGTATATGTATCCCTTCCTCTGTAATGAAGGGAAGTATGTTTTCTGAACTCTTCTTCAGGGACATGCTGGGTCATTGCAACTGAATACTGTTCAGTTTCATATTATTGATTCTTTCTGTTTACATTGTTGCAGTGAGTATATATACTGTTTTCCTGGTGCTACTGGCTTCACTCCCCATCAGTTCACATATGCCTTTGCATATTTCTCTAAATTCTTCATATTCATTGTTTCTTACAGCACAATAGTAGTCCATTTATATTCATGTACCACAATTTGCTGAGCTGTTCCCAATCAAGGGGCACCTACTTTGTTCCCAGTTTTCTGCTATCACAAAAATGCTCCCGTGAATGTTCTAGTATATATGGCACCTTTCTTGGTATATATGCCTTAGGGGAAAATCTCTGGGTCTAAGAGTATGAACGTTTTAATCATTTTTAGAATAATTTCAGGGGGAATCTAGGTGGCTCAGTGGATATGGCACTGGCCCTGATGTTAGGAGGACCTGAATCCAAATCCAGCCTCAGACCAAACACTTCACACTTACTAGCTGCGTGACTCTGGGTAAGTCACTTACCCAAAATTGCCTAAAAAGAAAAAGAAAAAAAAAAGAATAACTTCAAATTGTTTTCCCAAATGGTTGCACCAATTCACAAGTATTCCAACAGTGTGATAATGTGCGTGTCTTTCTTCAGCCCCTCCAACATTGACTATTCCCATCTTCTGTTATCTTTACCAATTTGTTAGATGGGAAGTGAAACCTCAGAATTGTTCTGATTTGCAGTTCTCCTATTTTTTGTGATTTGGACAAATCTTTCATATGGTTCCTAATAGTTTATAATCTTTGGAGATAATTTGTTCATATCCTTTGATGCCTTCTCCTATACGATGTAAATGTTTGTTTCAAAATTATTGAGGGAGAAAAGGGAAGCTGAGAAATTTAAAGTTAAAAATTGGTTAGAAACAGACATAAAGCATTTCTAAAATTATAATGTATCACAGTAGGATTCAGAACTCATATAAGATAACTGATGATAATGACCTTTACCCTGTAGGACCTTCATAGCACTATGTTTGCAAACTTTTTGCATTTATCCTACATTACAGTCATTTGTGAACAAGTCATAAAATCACAGAGCTGGAAGGAATCTTATTCAGCTCAACCCTCTCCTTTTACACATGAGGAAACTGAGTCCCAGAGAGTTGAAGCAACATGCCCATGGTGACAAAGGAAGCAGATGAGCCTGGGATTTGAACTCAGCTCTTTTAACTCCAGACCCAGGGGTCTTTTCACTATGCCTTTATGCCTCTTTTACACATGAGCCCCCTACTACAACTGTAAGCTCTAAGAAGGCAGGGATCATGTCTCAGTTAAACTTTACGTCTCCTTCAATGCCTAGCACAGGGCTTTGAACTTAAAAAGCATTTGTTAAAAAATAAGTATTTACGAGTAGAGAAAAGGGATAGATGGGCAAACCCTCAAACTCTAAAGGTTAGAAGGAAGAAGGAAAGGAACCCAGCCTGTCTGCCAGGCTTTAAAAAGGTAAAGAAGTAGAAAAAATAGCATATAAAATAAGGACCAGATTTAGTAGAGGTTGTAGAGGAAGAGATAAGCAAATTGAACCTAAGCTCTAAATATTGTGTTTTGTCTGTTTTTAAAAACTTTGACATGAAATTTGAGGTATTAATTTTTTTCCTGACCTCAAAGTGTCTCCAATGACTGGTCTGAAGTGGGCAAAAAAAGTGCTTCACCTAAACACCCGAAAAGCTGACGGATGGCAGTATTTGTTTGAGGAGTCCCAAAGTAAAAAAAAAAAAAAAAATTAAAAGGCAAATGTAGAAATTCATTGGTTGATACAAAACAAAACATTCACAGCAGCACCCTTTGTGGTGGCAAAAAACTGGAAACAAAGTGGGTGCCTGTTGATTAAGGGAAGGCATAAGAATTTGTATTATGTAAATGTAATGAACCAGCATTGTACCAAAATAAATCACGAATGTGAGGAATTCATAGAAATATGGGAAGACTTGTAAGAATTGATGCAGAACAAGGACAGCAGAATCAAAAAAAAATACATACAGTGACTATACACAATATACACAATGTAAATGAAAACTCTCAACTCAAATTAATTACAGTAAACAATCTGGGATGCAGAGAACAGAAAATTTAACACATATCCCCCTGCTCTTAGTAGAAAAATGGGTACTACGGGTACCAGATACAGGAGCTTCCCTCATCAGACATGGCTGTCAATTATACTTAACTCTTTTTTTTTTAAATTACAATGGAAGGTTCGATGGAGGAAAGGAAATATATCTGAAAATGACTATGATGTGCAATAAAAATTCCAAAACACATTTTTTTAATGGAAAAAAACCTTAGGATGAGTCTGGCTCCTGTAGCCACACTGAGACTTAACCTTTACATGAGGAAGTTGAAGCTAGGTAATGAGACACACTTACCATGTCTCCCAAATGATTCATAGCCAGCTCAAAGGTGTGAAGACCAAGAGAGAATTCCAGGTTGTGGGTGGAAATGTATTTCAGGTTCTTTTCCCAAATCAGACGTCGAGAGATCTCATCCACCTAAGCAGAGCAGAGATAGCAATGATGCTGACTGAACATCCTTTGTATACTATACTACGTATAGCCCTAAATTAAGTACTATCAGGGATTCAGAAGGAAGAAAGACACCAGATACTCCCATCCTCTGAGAGGACAATGTGGGGAAACTAAATATATGTGCATGAGAAAAAAAAATTTAAGAGTACTTATAAATTAGTACATAAATGAAAAATATTACAGTCATATTAAGTTCATAAGTTCTGAGATATCAGCCAAGAGAGTATGCAGAATTGGATCAGATTATTCCGGGAAGTCTTTTGGAAGAAAGCAATGTGAGGTAGTTAGGAAGGACATAAGAGGAAGGGATTTAAGGTTAGGATAACAAGTTGGGGGGAGGCTTGGAGGTCAGAGGGGGTAAAGTATTAGTGAAGAACAGGGACAGATTTGCCTAGAGTGGGAAATTTATATTGATTTATATTGAAGGGCATCTAGTAGTTAAAAGAACAATGTTATAAGGTAGAAGAAACTTTGACTCCTCAAATACTTTCAATTGGCACAACCCAGGCCTCCCTCCAGGTCCCCACACACCTTGCTGTTATATTCTTTTCCATAGGATTTCTTCCACAACTTCCACTGTGTGTCTAACATCTCCTCTGGGTACAAAGCAGAACTCACCACCGATGGCAGCAACAGCAACAGGATGCTGAACCCCCACATCCTGAGGGAAGGAATACTGTCCAGATTTTGGATGTGCAAGGGGTATATATGAAAGCTGTATTCAAATTCCAGACCACGGATAATGGGGGTGAGGGGAAACTGTCACATTGGGAAGGGGGACAGAGTACTGAGAATGGTTTATGACCAAAGAATAAGAGTGAGGATTCCAGATCTGGATGAAATCTAAACATCAGACAAACACATTGTTTTTCTCATCTAGTCCCTTGACTCCTTCCTGTGTACTTCATCCTGGTGAAACATCACCCAAACACACACAATAGAGAAACACTAATAAATATGTATACAGAGATGTATCTAGGGCAGAGCAATTAGACCTTTGCACTCAATTTAGAGGGCACTGCTAGTATTTGTAATTCTTCAGTAGTTTAGTGCTATTAGAAAAAAGTTAATTAAAATAAGAAATTGACTAGATGGTGGACTGAGGAGTGTTCCAAAGTCTGCTCACACTCCCACACATATCCATTCCTTCCAACTGAGCCCTCATTTTGCGCTGTTTGCCTGGACATAGTTTAGCATACTTGTCTTCAATGCAAAGGTTTCTAGCTCTGCATATGTGGAAGGAAAAGGTAAAAATGATCTGATTAATATCTTCTCCCTCTCCCTCCAGTATGCCTAGCAAGCTTGGAGGGGATGATAAGGAAAAGGGAATGGCCAAGGGCAGGGTAGAGGTTGAATAAACACTACATAGAGGTTTAGATCTGATCAGTGGATCTCCTTAGACTCTGACCTACTCTTCTTTCAAAAGAACCCTTCCTAATTTCTTAGATATATATGGGACTGCTGAGCCAAAATTTGCTAACTGGAAGGATTTTCCTCCCTGTCCCAATCTGTCTAGCTTTCTCTGCCTCTCATTCTCCTTACTTATTTCTATCTCCCTCTCCCTAACTTCCCTCCAACATCCTGCCCCCTCCTCTACTCCCAACTCTACTGCCGTTTCTCTTCTTCCTCCTTTCTCAGGAAACTGCTCTAATATCAACCAGCTGCTGTGGACAAAAAGTTTCCCTTTCTTTTCTACTGTCAGAAGCCCTGTTGCTACATCCCAAGAGAATCAAGCACGAAGATCACGTCAGAAATCAGGCAGCCCCGAAGGTCAAGTATCCAGTCCCCCAAAGACTCACTCTAATCTTTCTTCTGCTGTGGTTTAAAGCCTCCTTCACAGAAGCAGTTATGCAGAGCAACATGCCACATGGCATCATAATCCTAGGTACTAACAATTTTGAGTAAGCTTAGATTACCGAGGGCCATTTTGACCGTGTCTTCAACCCTTTTCATGATTATACCTGAAGTATTAAAGGCCAATCTTCAGAGTCCCCTCTGCACAAGCCCAGCCATATCAAATGTTACAGTTACAATGTTGAGAGGCCCAGAAATCTTAGAAAGATAGGATGGCTTTAACACTTCTCCCTCCACTTCTGTATTGTAGTATTTGGCTCCCACTATTTACCAATTGTACACCAAGTTCTAAACTCTCTTAATCCCTCTCTTGCCTATCCTCTTTTGAAATCAGGCAGACATCTACAAGCAGAGCCTTAGGGGAAAGCGAGTGGGTGGGAGACAGGCCCCTAAACCCTCTGCCCTGATCGTTATTATAGGACAAAGACCATTCACAGTATACATTGCAGATTTCCAGGTAAGCAACATCTATTTGGCAACAACATGATCACTAGAAACCACTCATCTATATTGTAGTATCGCCTGACTTTCCCTAAATGGACAAGGATGAAAAGCTTAAGGGCTGAAGTAGAGGAAGAAGCACAGCCTTACCTGATGATGATCTGCTCTCTGGTCTGGAGAGGAAGGCACAGGCACGTTTCTGAGTGGTCGGTTATGGATGCTAGTTTTATTCCAAAAAGTTTGAGGAAGTCAGCTCCAGCAGTCGGCTGGAAAATCTGGACTGTCAGGCTGGGAGGAGGCAGGCAAGGGGAGGGGGGAAGAGGGGGCAGTGTGGAAGGAAACCAAAAGGGAGGAGAATAGATTTGCAGATCGACAGGGAGCAATAGTTGCTGGGTGTTCAGTTTCACATGACTTTATGGCCCACAGAAAACACTTCTTGGAAGCTTGACTATTCAACCTCAACACATGATCCTTGCAAGTTTTGTCTTTTCTGCTCATCTTCTTCTGGATGAGAGGGGGACAGACTGTGGGGTACTAGTTTGGCCTCCCTAGTCCCACCAAACGAATTTTCCACACACATACATACTCACCCATCTTTTGGGGTACTGTTTCCTTTAAAACACACACACTTACACACACACACACACATAGATATCAATGTTCCTTCTAGTCTATAATACAGACTAGCAATGTTTTACAACACCGAAATTATCAGATGACCTTCACTCCTATTTTAGAGGCCATTCTACCTCTCCCATCCTTAGATGTCTCAACTTTTTTTCTTGAAGTCTCAGAGGAAGAATTAATGCACCTGAATAAAGCTAACCCCCCACCCCACCTGTGCCCTTTATCACATCTTCTTCTGGACCTTGAGGGAACTTGGGGGGAAACCTACCATTCAAAACCAGATTCTGGACCTGCCTCTGCCCCTAACTAGCAGCTTGACCTTACATAAATTATTTCACTTCTCTGGGTGTGTTTCATTGTGTGTATGTAGAAAGAGGTGATTGGACAAAATAATTTATAAGCTCTTCTCTAACTTCTATAATTTTTTTCTCCATTAATTACTTGTATCCACTTGAAAAAAGGGCAGCTAGGTGGCGAAGCTGATAGAGTGCCAGATAGACTCATCTTCCCAGGTTCAAATCTGGCTTCAGATTCTTACTAGTTCTGTGACCCTGGACAAGTCCCTGTTTGCCTCAGTTCCTCATCAGTCAAATGAGCTGGCAAACCACTCCAATATCTTTTTCAAGGAAACCCCAAATGGAGCACAGAGTCAGACACAGCTGAAATGACTGAATGAATAAATTCAACTAAAAAAAATCCCCATTTTGACCCTTTTGAAGACTTCAAAGCACTGTTCTCTCCCCTTCCTTTTACTGCCAAACTTCCTGAAAGAGTAGTCTACACTTACTTCTCTATCCCTGGCAATCTGCCTTGTTTCCAACTTCACTAAACTGTGCTCTCTCAAGATTGTCAGTCTCTCAACTGGCCTCATGATAATCATCATCCCTCTTTACCTAAAGCATTTAAGATAGTTGACACATCAACAAAGAAACAAGCACTTCTTCCTCCTTCCTTGGCTGCTTAACTCTGCTCCCATCTGGTTCTCCTGTCTGACCAATGTCTGTGTATATAGATATATGTGTATATATCTATGTATGTGTGCATAATGTGTGGAAACACACATATACTTGCACAAATAAGTACATACCCATATGTATACACATATATGGATACACTTGTATATGTGCCCCATTAGAATGTGAACTCCATGAGCAGGGATTGTCCTTTGCCTTTCTTGTATCCCCAAGTTAGCACACAGTGGACACTTAAGTGGTTAATGACTGAATAACTTCATACATACACATATACACACACACACACATATGAATGTAAGCTCTTTGAGGACTTTAATTTTTGCCTTACACCTCTGTTAACAGGGCTAGCAGGTGCTTAAAAAGTACTTGCTGATGGATTGACATCTCTTTCTACTAGATTAAATTAATTTAAAGCTTCTTGAAGGCAGCTCATCTTTTCTCTCCCCCAGCACCTTGTATAGTTAAGATCCTCCCAAGAATTTGGGAGTCTGGAAGAATCATGTTCAAAACCAGTCTCCCCACCAAAAAAAGTCCCAGACCCTGTGTGTGACCTAAAGCAATTAACTGAACCTTTCTCAACCCATTTCCTCATCAGTAAAATAAAGAGATTACCTACCTCAATCAAAGGACTATTGTAAGAATCAACCACACGATATATATAAAAGTGCTTTGTAAACTTTAAAGCACCTGATAAATGTTATGAGTTCTAGCTTATCATTCAATGTATGGATTTAAATTTGTTTGGAATAGGGCTATCATCAATGTAGCAAACTCCTCCCAGGGATGCACATCAGGAACTCTCTGGGGCTTGGAGAAGCTAAGTAACTGCTCACGGCCACTCGGTTAGTATGTGACAGAACCAGAAGGTGAACCCTTGGAATCTTCCTGATTCCAAGGCAAGCCCTCAATCCATTTTGTCAAACTCTTAAAAATCCAAAATTCAGCAACTTTATGGTGTCAGGTCACCAAACTTTCTGACTCTTATAAGTTATTCACCAGGTTATGATGTCTCTACCTCTGACCCCAGAGACAAGATAGTATCTTTCCTATATATAAGAACTTCTTTTTCCACGGAAAATAAATGATCTGTTACCTAGGAGACTAGTCAGATGTAAAATAATTGAATCAGACATAGTATTTCCAATAATGACAACACATAAATCAATGCCATAAGCACTAATGAGACCATGGGGGAAGGGGAAGGTAGAAGGGATTTTCCCTTTTTTAAAGTCCTGGATCCAGGGATGAGTATTTTGTGATGATTATTATATGCCAGTCATATGAGCCCTTCCAGACCATTCCCCCACCCAACCCAGCATGTGACAGATCACAAGAGTCTGCCTCAGCCCCAACCCCACCCCTTCCATAAACAGATGACATGGGAGAAGGAAAAAGGATGATTCCAGCAAGATAAAACACATTTGGTTTCTTTTCCCCAAGACAGCTGGATTCTATTCCTAGATTCCCCTGCAGTTCAAACTCTATTCCAGTTGCTTCAGCCCATGCTAGACGGAGCAGACGGTCCCAGAAGGAAACCAAGAACAACCCTAAGCAGACTGTCTCCCAATACTTAACTTTCTTTTCATTAGAGAATAAGGTTATTTTGGGACAGAGGCAGGATCTGGAGCTCTCCTTCTCCTTGGAACTCTTTCCTATATATAAAGGCACCCTCCCCTCCCATCCCTCGAAGGAAGCAAGATCAAAAGGCAGATGAGTGATCACAGCCCTGAAGTTGTTTTTTTTTTTTTTTAAATACAGATTATATAAGCAGCTCACTTAGGGAATAATGTGTTTCTTATCTTTGGTGTCTTAGTATATGTATTTTTCGGTAAGGCATTCTGCATCACATAGCACATCTATGTCTTTCTGTTTCTGTATACCTTGGCAGGAAGCATTATGCAAGAAACCTGGGCAGGGATCGTTATGGTCACAATCAAGACTAAACGACAGAAGGGTTTTTAAAAAGGAAAAAAATATCTTTGCTTTAAAATCTCTGCTACATAATGACATCATTTGTGCCACCATGAGACTTGACATGGGTGCCAAGTAACAAAGGATGGCCAACAAGAAAAATAAACACAATTGAAAATAAAACCCTGAAGGAAGAGTAGGAACAAAACCCTCAGAGTCTTTTCTCCCTCCCTCCCAACACCCTACAATAACTGTACAATATTAGAGTCCTAATCACATTTAAAAATAATTGATTATCAAAAGACAGATTCAAATGGAAACTCAACTTTTTGGCTTCTTAAATTGTGATATAAATATATAATATAATATATATATATATATATATATATAATGCATGTATGCTGTGTGTGTGCACATAGATTTTTAAAAAATAAAATATCTCCTTTTCCCTGTCCTTTTGCTATCTGGTACCAGGGTGAAAGGAAGGGGACAGGACAGGCCAAGTCAATATGACATTCCCCTCCAGCCTCCTGTTTTCAAGACACCTATAACTACATTAAAAACATCTTGCCCTTAATAACTCAGCCTTGTAATTAAAAACTGACCTGAGCCAACAATAGAAAAAAAACCACTGATGTCACTTCACTGTTTATGACCAAAGGCTCAAAAGCCATAGTAATGGCCTATATCCTCAATCAGATGGTTATGTTAATTGCTAAGAAGCCCTGTTTGATAGGGTTCCTACCCATCTGCCATATAGTATTATTATATTTATACCCACTTGACACTTCCTACATCTAGCAAAAAATTTTAAGAGACCCAGCTTGACTCTAAAGGCTAGGAAGAAAACAAAGGGTAGTATTATAGACCCATTTTCCATCCGTGTGCTAGTAACAAGGAAAAACGTCATCTTCTTTTTTCTGTTTAGGTCTGGCTGCAGCATTGGGATTGAAAAAAAACTTATTTTTGAGATGAAGTTGGTATCAAGGTGCACAGCCCAGTGTAGATCAAGGCCTCTTACTGGGGCTGTCAAACCAAGAAGCTGAGTTTCCATGGGGTTATTTTCTCCGCAGTGCTTGTACAGTGTATAATTCTGACAGAAAATGCATTGTAGTCCTTATGGCCATGTGTCTAGGGTTTCTTAAAAAAAGTTTAGCACCTGAGCCCACTTTTCATAATGTCTTGAAGTTCTCTCCAAATGAGGAGCACCGCCAACAGTGAGAATGACCCAGTTCTGTCATTGACAATGTTCAATAAGAAGGTGCCCACACAAAACACTCCTACACAACTGATCATACTGGCTGGGCATAGATGTGAACACAGCAAAGAAGTTAATCTAAATACACTTTGGCTGCAATATGGAGCAGAAAATACCTGGAATTAACACTTTAGGACTTGTTCTGAAACACACACACACAGAGACACACAGACACATGCACAGTCAGGGACCAGAGTTTGCATAATCCCCCTGCCACAGAAGAAAGAGACACAGACATAGACACACACACACACACACTCACTCTCTCTCTCTCTCACAAGTTTCTTTCTAAAGGAATTACACACACACAGTACAAACTATCTGTATCCATTCCTAAAGCCATGTGCCTGCTCTTTCTTGGGCCTCATACACAGAGATACTCCTTTTCCCCATTCTTTCTCCCTGATCCAATTCAGAGTTTGTCCAAAAAAGTCTCTGCATCCAAGGTGATTATCAAACCCTCTGCAACTGGACCCAGAGGTCTCTGTGTAGTATCTTCCAGCCTGGAACACTCCAAGCTTCATCTCTGCACAAAACTCTGGTCGGGAGAAAAAGGGAAAAGATCCCCCAGTCCATCTGGTCTCAGTTTTCAAAGTTCTCAAGAGCCTTGATGATCCATTCCATTAATTCTGACGACTCTACCGGGGGCAGGGAGAGGGAAGTGAGTGGAGATAGGGAACAACGGGGGGGCATGAGGTGGATTTTGGGGGTGAGGGAGGGGAAGGGAGAGTATCTTTATTCTGTTTACAGAAAGATTTGTTTTTTTTAAAAACAAAAAGTGATTTCTCTCCCCCACCCCCTAATCCTCACCCCAACAGTTCTATTCTGAAAAAGAAGGAAAAATGGCTAAGTCAGGAAATTCTTCATTGTTATAGGTGTTACCCTGGTCTCCCAGCATAGACAGCATCTCCTAATGAGAAAAAAGAATAAAATTGGTATTAAAAACCAGTCCCTTACATCCATCAGGTAATTTCTCACTGTACTCACACTAGCATCAATAGGCCCCACATAAATGAATTTTGTCCTCATGAGTTAGTTCGGCCACCAATTCCCCAACCCCAAATCCTCCTGCTGTAATTTTATTTTCTTTCTTAATAGAAGAGGAAGAAAAAATTATTTCCCTCCCCTACAGCACTATTCTGTTCTTAGATAAGAATTTGAAGTACCATCCCTTTCTATCAAACATCCCTTTCTTCTGGCAATCTTTGCTTAACAAAGCCTTCTCCTTCCCTATGTCCCCTGGTTCCACTCTCCATTCACTCTGCCCTCTCTTCTCGCACTTCTGTGCAGGCCTCTGTATAGTCATGATTAGTGCTACACTTCTCTAAGCCTGCTTTTATTTGCTTGTTAGGTGGTATACGTCCTCAACAGCCCAAAGGCAGAGACTGGCTTCCTCTTACCAGGAGCCACATCCTCTCCCCTTTCTCCTCCCATGCTGCTTAGTAAACAGGTGGCTGGCTGAGTCAAGGGTGACCCAGAATCCAGTGGTCATCTTTCTGAATCACAATGCTCCTATGTTCGTCCCCCTTCCCCCACCTCGACTGAGCCCAATTCTCTGCAGTTTCCTCCCTGTCTCCTAGAGCCCCTCACCTGGAAGACTTCAGGCTGGCTGGGCTGCTGTGGTGGTGGCTGCACGTGCTGTTCCCCAGAGCCAGATCGGTGGTGGGTCTGCTGCCCCTGTGGCCACTGCGGCCACACGTTCACTCCCTCTGCCGTGCGGGCCTGAAACTGTCCCGTGGGCTGTCCGGCCTCTGCGGCTGGGGAAATGCCATCCTTTAGTGACCAGGCCAGTCCCAGCGCTCCCCCCACAAAGTCGAAGGAACTCAGCCAATGTTTTTTGAAAGCTGTGATTGTCTTGCCTGACAAATATTTGCCCTCACATAGTAGAACATACTGGAATTTCTTCATGTACTCTGTATTAATAATAGTAACTGGTACTTATAGAACACTTTAAGGTTTACCAAGTGCTTTACTTATATATGACCTTGTTTGATCCCCTTCACAATCCTAAGATGGGGACTACACACACGATCAGCCCTGTTTTACAGACAAGGAAACTCAAGTAAATGGCTTAACTTCACTGAGCCTCAGTCGCACAACTTGTGAGGGGAAAGGAATAAGAATTTACATAGCACCTACTATGTGCCAGGCACTGTGCTAAGTGCTTTACAAACATGATCTCATTTGATCCTCACAACCACCCGGGAGGTAGGTGCTATTATTACACCCATTTTGCAGATGAGGAAACAGAGGCAAACAGAGATTCAATGACTTGCCCAGGGTTACACAGCTAGCGTCTGCAGCTGCATTTGAATTCAGGTCTTCCGCCTCCAGGCCTGGCACTCTGGGCCCTCTGGTGCCCCTAGCAGCCTGACTAGTAGGTCTCTACACACTCCACCCCCCAGACTCCTTCAATGACACCAGCTGCCTCTCCAAAGGCCGGTTGGACCCCCCCTCCCTGCCCAATGCTGAGGCCAGCATGCCCTCACTAACACTTGCCCTTCCCCTTATGCCCTCCCCTCTCCACAAGGGACTCACCAAAGCTAGAGCCCCGGCTGGCGAGGCTGGGGTAGGCAGCAGTGCCTGGCGACGCAGTAGGGGCCCCAGTGAGAGACATGGGGCTGAAGGAAGACGGTGTTTGGAAGCTACCGACAGCAAACTGAGGGGACCGAGTCTTGGATGCGGGAGGGGGGGCCACCTGCTACATAGACAGGACATGAGCAAAGCAGAGTAGAAGCATCACTAATCTTCTCCCTGGGAAAAACTCCTCCTTCCCTCAAAAGCTAGTTCAGTGAAAATATAACTGAACAAAGATGAACACTTCCCTTCCCCAAAAAGCCAGTTCACACTTTTATCTCCTACGAGGAAGTGCTAAGTAACTCTCTACCTCTACACTCTCAAATATGCATTTGTATGGCTGGTAGAGGGCTTTCTGCAAACAGCTAGCTTCTTTAGCTGTGGTCTGTGTTCTACTATCTCTACTAAGAATTCCTTCAGGGCAAGAATTGAATCTTCTACTACCTGTCTACCCTCAAAGTATCTAGCTCAGTATTCCACATAAAATTAATGAATTAACAAGCATTAAGTGCATAAACCTGGAGGCTGTACTAAGTGCTGGGGATACAGTCACAAAAGGGATCTGGCCCTTGCCCTAAAGGAGGGTACATTACACATTGTACATGTCAGGTGTCTGTATAGATGCAGAGTGCAGGTGTGCTCTCCAGCAGGCTGCCTTGCTGAAGCCCTCCACATATATTATCTCACTGGAGCCTTATACCAGCGTGCTATTATTATCCCTGTCGGAGAAGGAAGAGGAAGAGGAAGAGAGAGACTCAGAGAGATAGAGGCCCTCGCCCACAGTCACATTGCTTTTAAGTGTCAGAGATAGAATTCTGACTCCGAGTTCATTACTTACATTACTAACTCCTTTGCATCTCCCTCAGAAAATACATATGTGGAATTAAAAGACAAACCTATTCAAGATATTCTTTGTACAACTCTGATTAAAAGTTGGGAGCTGAAAGACATAATGAAGAATGGGGCTAAAAGATATGTGAACTAGCTATGGATTTTCACTGTGAAATCTCTACCTAGCCTTAAAAGCTGAAGGGGGAAAGTATTATTCAAGGGAGATCCAGGGAAGTTTTCCTATTTTACCAATGAAAAAAAAAATTCATCAAGTGGGGTAAAGGCGTGACAAGGGCTTTACCTGGGCAACGAAGCCAGGACGGGTGCTTGGGTTCCAGGCAGGAGCTGTGCCCTGTGTGGTGTTGGAGTGGCGGGAGATCTGGGCCAACATCTGTCCTGCAGAAGCTGGTGGCTGGACGATGGTCCCAGGAGGAACCAAGCTGTTGTTTCTAGAAGAAAATAAGGGAGTAGAAAGGTGGAATAGTAAGGAAACCTGGGAAATAAAGCATGCATCATCATCATCTTTGGGCCTCTCCTCTTGGTTTCTCTTTGTGCTACAGGAAATCTGATAGAATTTAGAAAAAAGAGAGGCAGAGCGCACAGGATCCACAAAGGATACCCACGAGCACAGGGCTGTAAAGCCAGTGCAAGGGATGGGGCCTTGCATTGGGGCAGTATAAGCACCCTTGTTTGCTTGAGTCTAGTAGTAAAGCTGGAGAAAGAAATCCTGTTTTTGTAAGTAGAATCTTCATCAACACCTTCCTCCCCCCCCCCCCCCCCACCTCAGAGGACTAGTGGCCCATACCAAAAGGACTCACCTGAAGTTCTCTGCTGTTCTGGGGACTGTAGGGAACGTATTGCCCTGGGAGAAGAGCTGCTGGCTAGCTGGGACAGTGCTGCTCGTGATGCCTTTACTCTGATCTAAGAAAAGTAGGGGTGACAGGGTGAGGTGACTACTCAGGCTTCTGTACTGCCAAGTTCAACACATCATCCAAAGTCACAAGGGGGTGATGGTAAAGAAGACTGCAACTGCCTAGACCTGGATCCAACAAGAATCCAAGCTGGAATCTTGCTGGGGAGGAAGTGGAGGAGGGAGAGAAAATGTTAAGTATTTATTCTATGTAAGTCACTGTGCTAATCAATGGGAATTCAAATGCAACAGCTCCTGCCCTCAAGGAGCTTAGAGAGATCAGTAAATACAAGGTAATTTAAAAAGTGACAGAGCTCTAACAACTGAGAGAAGGACCAAACCTATGATTTCACTAGCAGAAGACTCTGCAAGTCTGAGTCTCAGAGGGCTGCCTAATGTACTAGGATGTTCAGTGACATGCCCAGGGTCACCAAGCTGGTGGAACTCAGAGATGCTTCACCAAAGCTGAACCCAGTTTTCCTCTCTCCACTATGCCATGCTGGCTTCCAAATGGGGGGATTAGAAAAGAGAAGAGGGGCATATACCTGAACTAATGTTGGGGTAGATCTCAGCAAACCTTGGATCTCTATCCTGACCAAAAAGGCTGTCGGACTTCTCCAGGGACTTGCTGTGCTCTGGGCCTGTGGCAGACCCAGGCTGGACTGAGACCTAGGGAAAGTAAGAAGAGAGGGATGTGAATTCTACCTGAGACTGCCTTATTTCAGGGTCCTTTAGATTAAAGGTCCTTTAATCTAACTAGTATGATATTCTTTAAGATGGGAACCTAAATACCCTTAATGTTCAGAATTAATAATGAGCATGATATGAGGGAAGGCCCCAGGCACTGCCAGGAATACAGACAAGATAATCAATTCCAAAATGTCTTCATTTTCCTAGTTTGTCTGATGAACTGTCCTCATTCATCATCATCTTAGTCACTTATCTAAAGAGTTATAACAGTCATAAAGTCTCAATTCTTCAGAACTGAGTTTCAAGGCCCCTCTGACACATCTGCCCACTGGAACCCTCCGGTTCCCCAGGCTGGCTCCCTGTGGCTGGCCCAGGACTTGTTCTATTTCCTGTCCACTGATGCCATGAACTCTCCTTCTTCCAAATGTTCTCATTTCTCTATGCCAAATTATGTCCTTCTACCCTAACACTTTTCAAGTTCCACTTCAAATCTATGAAATTTTTCTTAACTCTACCTATCTAATCATTCCAATGCTTCCTAGGATGTTTCTACTGTATACATTTCTCATATCTGTATTAATACTTTTTGCTATATTTTCCTTATATGTAGTACAGTTGTCCATTCTCTTCCCTATGAGGCTATAAATACTTCCAATAAACTACGTTTTTATCTTTTCTAGGTATCCTCCTAAAGTGCCTACTGTAGGACATCCTCAATGTAGACTGCTGAATAACCAGGCCCCAGATTAAAAAATCTGTAGAGGTCTGATCCCTCATCATGGCCAGCCTGTCCTACACTGCCACCCAAACCTGAAACCAGCACATGGATTTCAAATTCAGGCCCTCACTACACTTATCTTGTAATAACCTCTTGTAATAACTTTCACTGCTCTAATCCATGCTATGTACTCCTGCCAGATTAATCTTCATAATGCACGGCTCAAATTTACATTACTCTTTTGTTAAAATTCTTCAATGGCTCTGTTAAACATCAAATAAAATCCAGATTCCTTGGACAACCCATTCAAAGCCCTCTACAATCTAGCTCCAGGACCTTCCCAGTGAAACTGGAGGACTTACTGCCCCTATCCACTGCTGCCATTTTTCCCCTTTCTGCTTTTGTATATACATACAAAATTAATAATTCCCTTTGCTTAGGTACTGCCCTCCCTTCCTAACTTCATCTGTTAAAAAATTTTATCTCATCTTCTTCTAGGCCCAGCTCAAATGCTACCTTCTCCTCCCTTATCCCCTCAGTTAAATATGACTTTATCTCCCTCCTTTGAACCCTCATAGACATTCGGTATTTCTATTACACATTTACCACACTTTACTAGGTAATGCAGTAATGTGTATAAATGTCACATGTCCCCTACTAGTCTCCCCTACAAATCTCTCAAGAAACTAGTTCATCTTTATATCTCCATCAGTCTCTAGTACAATGTCCTGTAAAAATATTGCTAGTACTACTGTTAAATTTAATATATACTTCTAAAAAAAGGAAGTCTATATGTAAAAAAGATTTCATATACACAATTTCATATACAAACCTCTTCTGTTCTTTGTACACTGAAATGTTCATGTTTGTTAATATTTGTCAGATTCATAACAAAAAAGATTTGGAAAAACAATGTCTTGTATATGGTGCTCAAAAAATACTTGTTGAATAAGTGAATACATTATTAAGAGAGGTCTGGCTCAAACAAAACAATATCCATTGAAGGGGGCTCAGTCTTATAAACTGTGTAAAGAGAGGAAACTGTGACTAATCCAATTAAATTCAACAAGCAAATAAAGCCCCTACTATGTTCAAGAGACTATGCTACGATACAAAGAAAAACAGCTGCTACCCTCAAGTTGCTTATCTAGCCTACGGTGGGATACATGATTCAAAAGGACAATTAATATAATCTAATTTAAAGTGGGAGAAAGCACTAGCCAATTGGAAGTGTCAGAAAAGGCTTCCCATAGCAAATGGTAACTGAGTTGAGTCATGAAGGAAGCTAAGGTTTCTAAGAGGGGGAAGAGAGGAGGGAACTCATTTCAGGCTCAAGAGACCTTTAAGGAAGGCTATGGCAGAGACAAGGAAAGCAACCACAACTAGATCATCTGTAATTAACAGGGATATTTGTGGAAGGTTAGAGTATAATGAAACCATATATATACTACGAAAACAGCAATCTTACGAAACAAAACCCACCTCTAAATCTATGCCCCAAGTTCTTCTAAAGATGATCTCTGCAACTCCAACCAGAATTCCTGGCCCTTACTAACTATGCAACAAAAACTTCTGTCCCTAGACAGAACTACAAAAGAAACAGTATCTGATGACCCCATGACTGCCTGCTACTCCCTCTGCACCTTCTTGGTGGAAGGGACCAACCGGCCATTGACCAACTTACCTGCGAATGATTATAGCTGGCCAAGCCATCTCTTCCCGACACCACATCAAGCTCTGTTTGCTGCTGCTGCCTACAGAGCAAAAGAGGACGAATGAAAAACAAATGGTCTAAAGATCCTACCAACCCAGGCCTAGAACTGCACCAACCTCCCCCATTTGACAGATGAAAAAACTAAGACCCTGAGATGGTCACAAGTCTATTCACCCAATTATTCTCACCACTCACCTGGGTGCCAGCTGCCCAGAGCCCATTTCCAGGGGCAGATTAGCTGTGGGGCCTAGTTGTGGCCTCTGGATTGAGTTGGACAGTGTGGGCCGTTGCTCTTGGTTGGAGTTCCTGGAAAATATTTTGTGGTAGAGAAGGGGTAGGTAAGGGGATAGAAAAGGAGAGAGAGAAATCTGACTATGTTTGCTCATAAATCTCTGTATATTAATTAATTAGTGAAAATACCTATCAGATGTCTGTTCCTACTGATGGACTTTACCCACAGATGGGGCAACACTGAAATCACATGGACAAATAAGAACACAATACAAAGCTTTACACCCAATAAATACTTGCCTAACCCTTTTACCCTTCAGTGCTTTGTTAGAAAATTTTCTGTTGACTTTGTGTGTCTCACTTCTCTCTCCTATGTAAGCTCTTTGAAGCAAGGAACCATTGTCTTTTCTGCAGCATGTAAACTAAATACCTAAGATAATGCTATCAGCCCCTGCACTCAATTTCCTACCTTTCCCATTCTTGCTGTTCCCTGAGCCCTATAATGTAGAGGACACGAGCCACTGGATTTCCTTTTTGTATCCATATTCTTCTTTGTCCAAAGCCCAACGGTAGATTGGAAGTGATGTTAAGAAAGTCTCCTGTAAGATAGTTCTCAGAAACCTTTGAGCCTGGACTAATGGACTTTTTGTTCCTGTTCAATAACAGATTAAGAATGAGACACTACCGCTCATATCCTGTTCAACTTCAACGATGCGCAGAGGACAAACCTGTATGATCTTGAGGGCACTGACAAAGAACCTGATTGTGCTCCCTGCCTCCAGTATAAACAAAAATGTTTCTTTATCCCAGTCTAGAAGTAGAACTTGCTGCATGAAATCTACTCTATGCCTGGTCAGTGGAACACTGTCCTCAAGAGATTCTTCTCACATTAAATTGACAACTAAGGAACAACAAAACACTCCAGAATTTCACAAAGGCTAAAAATCTCGTTTATTCTATAGGGTTAATTCTTTTTGACATTCTCCTCCACTCTTTTCCCATGGATGATTTATTTTGTCAATTGACACATACACCAAAATATGGTAGGTCTATAATACCCTTCAATGTGGCCACCAAAACAGATTTGTCCAGTCTGAAGTGATCGTGTCTCAAAATAACGATACTGAATCTCTTACAGATCACTGTCAAATCTATGGTTGGTACCCAATGTTGATTATAAAGGTAGTCAATTACTTTGAAGGGGTGGAGGAAGAACATGGATAGAAAACAGCTGTGGTCTGAAAAGCCACTTGGGCCAGAACGGTGACTCTACAGATATACTACACATAAACATGAGAGGAGGGTGGGGGTGGGGGAGACAATAGTGAGCCAGGTAAAGTCATCTGCTAAGAAGAAACAGCTAGGGGCGGCTAAGTAGCGCAGTGGATAGAGCTCCCACTACAGAGTTAGGAGGACCTGAGTTCAAATCCGACCTCAGACACTTGAAACTTACTAGCTCTGTGACCCTGGGCAAGTCACTTAACTCCAATTGCCTCATCAAAAACAAACAAACAAACAAAAAAAAACCATCTAAACCTTGAGACAAATGCTATAAATGTCACTGTGTAAGTGTCTACTAGGGAAGAGTAAAAGGGATTCATTTACTACTCCATAGCAACTGGTCTGATACCCAGGATGGTGATCACCCATCTCTTCACTGTTCAAAATTTCTACAGAACAGTTTCTCTCCCACCTAGACCCACCACTAACAACAGCCTCTGGCTATAGATAATGGGAGTATGAAGACTGGAAGCAAACCCACAGGAGTCACACTGCCAAAACCGGAGTATGTTACAGTAGGAGTAGAAGGCAGTACTGGACTGAAGAGTCTGAAGAGACCTCAGTTTGAATTCCATCACTGAGATTTAATAGTTGTGTGACCATCAACAAGTCACTTAACCCCTCTGAGTTTAGTTTCCTCATCTACATATTAAAGAAAACCTACAGTATCTAATTCACCAGCTTGCTATAAGGATCAAATGAAATAACATATGCTTTATAAATTTCAGCTGTTAACTGTTTAGTGAACAGAACTCAATTCACACACATCAAGCACTGAGACTTTCTCTGCTCTTGTTGTCCCCATTAGTGTCAAGCCAAATCAACATGCATTTGCAATCCAAGTGCCTGACTCCTTGCCCCTGCCCAGGGTGTATAGCAAGCCTCTCCCTTTGCAATGAGAAATGAATCCCTAAAAATTATATTCCAGCACTTACCCTCATCCCCTACCAAAAGTGTCATCTCTGTAACTGGCATGATGTTGAGGCATCAGCAGAAGGAGAAACTATATCCACATCTCTTAGTTACATAGTCTAACTCCCTGGCCAAAAATAAAGGCACCAGAAAGAAATGGCAAAACATGCTAAAATGTTTCTCTTTGGAAAAAAAAAGATTATAAATTTAAGGAGGAAAGAAAGGTGAGAAAAGCCATAGTCCCAGGCACCTGGCTCTTCCTGGAACCAGTCACCAATACCTGTGTAATGTTACCCATAGAAACCCAGAGCAAAACTGTAGTAAGCTTGACTCCAGTGATTCCAAGTCAGGAAAGTCAAGTGAAGGAAGAAGGGAAGCACCTCAGGGTTCACCTGTCCTTTGTTACATCAAGTGGATTAGAAATTATTTAACTTTCCCTCATAAATCCTTGGATTAGCTGACCCTGATCTCAGATTAGTATTTCAAGGCTGGTTTATTACTCAATCTAGCCTTAAAGGTGAGGGTTAGTGACCTGATCTAGGCCAAAGAGGTAGATTAGATGGAAAAAGAAAAGCAGGCAAGTTAGAAGAAAAAAGAACCTAAGGGAAAGAAGACAAGATGGAAGGAAAGAATCAAAGACTGGTGAGACAGGACTGGTCTGGTCGTGGGAAAGTGTATGTGAAAATAGGGTCTGGGGTAGGTGATGGGGGAAGGAGAGTCAGTCAAAGTGATTAAAAAGAAAAAAAATCATTTCTAGAAATAACTGAAAAATAAAATTGAGATAAATATCCTCCTCTTCGGTGCCTGTAATTGGAATTATGACTATAGGTAACAGCAGAAAGAGAAACTGTGTTCATTTTTCCTATTTCCATATTTTGACTCCCTGGCCAAAACAAAGTTATCAGAGAAAGACAGTGAAACATGTCATGTTCTGTTAAAGCTCCCTCTAATTGAAATAAATCCAGACTTTCTGTCTCACCCAATGGCCCCAAATCCTGCAGAGAACAGAAAGGTGAAGATTCAGAGTTGAGTGTTCTTTAATATTGCTTAGGGGAGGAGGGAGGGAAGAGAAAAGGAGGGGGAGGGCTTAGCCCTGGTTAATCTGGAGGGGCCAGGTGCACCAGAAATGCCCTCGGTGGTACCTACTTCACGCTGGTGTTGGTACAGATGATGTACTCAATCTCATCTGAGTAGGGGTTCTGGAAGGTAAAGGAGCTGGTTCTCATCCAGAGCCACTCATGGTTCTTGGACCGGAACCGGAACATGACAGACAGAACCTGGCCTTTTAATTTCACCACCTGGAAGAGTTTTTATCGTGTCAGTGGGACCCCAATCAAAGAAAACGGGCTGAACAAACACACTGACCCATAGCCCCAACCCCAGTCCCACTTCTGTCCTAGATATACCAAGCCCTGTCTGCATTAATCTGCACTGCAAAGATTATAATCCAGCTCAATAAGCATTTATCAAGTGCCTACTATGTGCAAGGCACCATCTCAATGTTGGGGATACACATAAAAAAAAAATCCCTGCCCTCCAGGAATTTACAGTGCATGAGAGTGATAGAACATATAAACAAACAGGTACATACCTACTATGAGAAGGGAGAGGGCAGCAACAAGTGGGAGATCAGGAAACGCTTCCTGTAGGAGATGGCATCTGGGCCAAGTGTTGGAATAAGCTAAATATTCGCTTTAGAATCCTGCCACCTTCTACAGAAAGCCTCCAGGTGGGGATGGAGGAGATACCAGGAATAGGGGCCAGCATATGCGCAAGCAGAGAAGCAGAGATGGAATGCTGTTTTAGGAAATAGCAAGGAAGGCAGTTTGACTAGAACATAAGAGTGTAAAAGAAGGCTAGAAAGGCAGGCTGGAGCCAGACGACAAAGAGCTTCCATTTGGTCCTGGAGGCCACTGACGGCTCATGAGCTGGGGTGTGACCTGTGCTTCAAGAAGATGATGTTGGCAGCTGTGTGGAGGACAGCTAGAGAAGGGAGAACTGGGGAGCCACGCATCCAACCATGAGGCTGCTGCAATAGTCCAGGCAAAGTGGTGATGGGGAAGACGATGGCCGATGAGTGCAGGGAAGGGAACAAAGCTTTGCTGCGTCGGTGTTCTTCAGTCTGTGAGGTGTGTGCATGCATGCTATGTTCCCTTTAGACCAGACATTTACGAAAGGGCAGTGCTCTGCACACAGGGAGCCTTCAGTTCTGGGCAATTAATGCGTCTAGCCTAAAGCCTTAAACACCAACACTGAAGATTTAGTGTACCTGGAGATCACGAGGGGCTAAGCTAAATGAACTCTTGAGGGCCTATGCATACAGATTATACAACTAATAATGATGTGTAAGTATTTTCTGGCTTTCAGCTCTTTGTTTCCCGTCATGATCACACACATGAGGACAAAACAAAGTCATTTTCTTTAAGGGAGGATAGCCAGACTAAAGCCTCCACAACTTTACAATGTTCTGCCTGTTCAAGACAGAACCACTAAGTAGCTGAAAAATATGGAACTAAACATAGTTTATTTTATCTCTACAAGGACCCAAACTCTTAGATTATTATGGCTAGAGCCAAAGAAGGAAGCAAATACTTTCTGAGATAAGCAGGGAAAGGGTCTTGGAAAGCCCACTTAGCCTTGGAAAGCATATCAGCTCTCCAAAAGAAACAACAGAAGAAACCTAGCCCTTGGAGACAGTGTGGTCTCCCAAACCTGAAAGCCTCAGCAACCTGGACATGGTTTACATTAAGCTAGTTGATTCTATCCTTCTGATACCAACGTGCTTCTGTTTTTAGAGCAGAGAGACAAAAACTGCAAAAGTCCAGTTAGGTTTTGCAAGGAAAATTGCTCTAAAGCAATGGTAATTTGGGACTTACTTTCTACTTTAAAAAAACAATTGGAAGTGTTTTCTTTTCTAGCCAAAGAATCAAAAAATGACCTCTCCTATGTCTCATCCATTCCATATCACAGAAACTCAGAGCTGGAGCTTCAGAGGCTGCCTGGTCTGACCCACATGCACCACTAACCTCTTCTGCAGTGAACCTGATACACAGGCATCCAGCGTTTGCTTCAAAGTTTCTAGTAAGGAGGACTCACTATTTCCAAAGAGCACTAACTGTTAGCAAGTTGCTCTTTATATCCAGGCCAAATTTGCCTTTTGGTCACCTCTACTTATTACTCCTAATTCTGCCCCTCTAGAACTAAGCAGAAAAAATCTAAACTCTCTTCCACGAGAGAACCTTTCAAATACTTATGGATAGCTATTATTCTCCCCTCCACTCATTCCCCTCTTCATTAGAGATCTTTAGGACTTTGGTCAACTAACAATTAGGAGTAACCGAATATCAATGAAGGGGGGTTACATGGTTCAGTGGATAGAGACCCAAACCTGGAATCATCTTCCTGAGTTCAAATCCTACCTTTGACACTTAATAGCTGTGTAACCCTAAGCAAATGACTTAAACTTGTTTATCTTAGTTTCCTTATCTGTAAAACAAACTGGAGAAGGAAATGGCAAACCATTCCAGTATCTCTGCCAAGAAAACCACAAATGGGGTCACGAAGGACTGAACAACAGGATATCAATGAATGAATTATCAGAAATGGATTATCCTACCCAAAACAAGTTAGGTCTTCTTTGAGATTAGATCCAGGTAGATAAATATGTATGCCTCTCCCTCCATTCCAAAGCCAAGCAGAGATGAAATGGGGATAATCTGTTATTTTAAATTATTTTATCCTAATCTTCTCTATAAATAGAAATCTGAGTTGAGTATACTGAACAAGTGAAAGTATAAGTGCCTTGCACAAAGTAGGTGGCCCAATAAATAACTGTTGAATGAATGAATGGATGAATGAATGAATGCCATATCAATAAAGTCTATTTCAATCTGAATCGAAAGCCAGAATGAAAGGAATTACCTGTTGGAAACTGTCTCTTAGGAGCTGCTGGTCTTCATGATGGCAAAATTCCACAATATCTTTTCCCAATAGCTCCTAATTGAAGAAAGGAGAGTAAGGCTCTCTTTACCTAATGCCTCAGAGTCATTTTGCTACCCTTTCCCCTTCCACTTGATCTGGGATTCAGGAACCTGATTTTTTATTTCCAATTCCATCTTTAACTCCGTGCTGCTCTTGGGCAAAGTCCCTTACCTCTCAGGATCCCATTCCATACAAACAGGAAAAGTCATTTTATCCTTTTCCCCTCGGGTTAATCAGTGTAAATGTGTAAGAGACTTGGCCAACCCCTCAACAAGTGTTTTCGGATGGATTATCCAATGTGAGTATTACCAGACCTTTTACTGCCTTCTCCTCATCTTCTACCCAGGTAACTGTCCTGTTAATCAGCACTTTTGCTGGAATAGGGAGAAAAGAGAAAGCCTAAAACCATTAGATTTAGGGATGGATCCCCAAGTTTCTAATGATACTAGAAGAAGGGTTCTTGACATTTCTGTCATGGACCCATGAGCAATCTGAGGAAGTCCAAGGAATTCTCAGAATGATTCTTAAATGCATAAAATGAAATACAAAAAAAATCATGAAGGACCCTAAGTTAAGAACTCCTAGTACATTAGACCTTTTTCTGAGCTACTAAGGATGTCTCTACTTAGCAAGAAGTAGAATGTTTTCCACAGGCCCTACTGTTATGAATTTTATATTCAGGCTGTTTTCACTTGGATAAGGGCCTTGAGACTGCAGGTTCCCCACCCCTTAATGGATTTAATTTAATTGACCTGATGAATGCAAGATTCTAATAAATACTGCAAACTGGCATCTAATTTCCCTATTTTGTAGTCCAGGAGTGATCCTATTAATCTGAATTAATCTATATGAGTACATGATCATAGCTATAAAATGGGAACACAGATGTGAAAGTGTTTTGAAAAATGAAAACCAGTATGTAAATACAAAGTAGCAACTATTAATGTCAGTCACAATAATAGTAAATAGATGTGTGTGTGTGTGTGTGTGTGTGTGTGTGTGTGTGTGTGTGTGTGTGTGTGTGTGTATCAGGTTGCCTTTACTTGTTTCAGATGTCACATATGACTAACCTTAATACAAAGTTGGGAGAAAAAAGAAAGCCAAAATGTCAGTTACGTCTTGTATTGAGCACCTCACCTGTGGCTGATAGCCCACAGTAGCTATGCAGCGATGGTCCACAAAAGTAAAGATACCCTCAGTGTTGTGACGGGAGATGAATTCTGTTGGTTGGCAGACATTGCTCATGTCTGTGCAGTTGGGAGAACTGGTCACCTAAGAACCAAGAAAAAGTTAAGGAAAAAAGAATCTCACCGCCTAAGTGCTTCAAGGGAACCAAAACACATGTGTCCCTATCTCCCAAATAATCATTTCTAAAATGACTTTTCACAAGGCCTCATATGTCCAGGCACAGTAACTACTGACTATAAATAATTCATATTATCTGTGCCTCTATATAAAGAGGGAAGAATGACACAAATATAGTCAGGAAAAATGTAAAGTCTAACAGGAAAGTCCTTTTAGAAAACAGTAAGGAAAGGGGAAACCAGCCATTTATAATCCAAAAGCCCCCCCTACTCCCTTCTGATAGAGTTAGGTTCTTCAATCCAGTTAGAAAACTGAGGCCTACAGTAACCAAGGAAATTGTCCAGCAGTGTAGGTACAGGAAAATCAGAAGCCCTAACTTCTAATTCTTTCCTCTAGTTAATCTTGTAGATATAAAAAAGAGATGATGTACAGTTCTTCCCTAACACAGGAGCCAGGAAACCAGAATAGAGAAGGCAAACAGAGGGTCAAAATTACAAGGGAGCACATAAGGAGAGAAATGACACCCACCCCTCATGCTTTCCAGCTTCTGTTAAAGCCAAGAAGGTATCACAAACCCCCAAGCAATTAAATTAAATGTCCAAAGTTTAACATTTTTGTTTCTGTGGAGTCAGGTAATAAGACAGAACAGGAAAGGACAAAAGATGTATGTATAAGCCCAAAGCAGGAGGGGGAGGTGGAGTAAAATACTTTACACTTGCCTGCAATCGGCCAATGGCCACAAGGCAGAACTTGCTTCCCTGGCTAGCCTCTGGGTCATCATCTGGGAGTGAGACACCTACAGAATAAGATAAAATCAAAGAATAAATAGCGATATTAACAATAGAGTCAAGAGATGTCCTGCCCCAGCAGTGACCTTGAAAATAAATAACACACCAAAAACCAAACAGTGTTCAACCAAATAGTTATTTTTACACCTTGGGAGGGTGAAGGTGGGTAGAGCCATACTCCTGTGTGGAAGAGGAAAATAGGGTAATCTCATTCCTTCCTCAGTGCTTTGATATTTGCTTTTTTTTACCCAGAATAATAGCAATACCATTTCCCTAACCTGAAGACCAAACCAAAGGAAGAAGGAAAGACCTAAACACTTTGGACTGTAATTTGCACATTTATTACAAATTAAAATCCATTTTTAAGTTCAAATTTAAGCACCGCTGCCTGGAAACTAATTTTTTTTGTTTGTTTCATTTTACTTTCTCCTTTCAATAGACAAAAGGAAGCATCCAGACTCAGTAGGGGAAGGGCTGGAAGAATGGAAGGGGGATAGAAGAAGACAGTCTCAGGAATCCAGAATCTTTTGCCAGACCAGTTGGAAGAGGGGTTTTCTCCCTGACTCACAGATCTAGCCAAGTTATTCTGCTCCCCCTCCCCTTTGACTTGTTCAATCCTGATGTCAAACTTGACATAAGGCACTCTGCCTACACATCCTTCCCACCAATCCAGGGCCCTCCTCTACTTCAAAGTTTGGAGACCCCCTACTTCGGAAAACTTTTTCTATAGGCTACCCTGAGCTCTCATTACTCCTTTATGTGTTCGGTGGACATTCTTGTCAATTTATACTTAAAGATATACTGTATTTGCTCATATTTATTAATGCTCATTCATGTTTAAGTAGATATACCCCATATATACTCTGTATGGCCCAGTAACTGAGACAATATTGAGTCTTCTTTGGTCCTTCTATGGTCCTCTACAGAGTACAATACAGTATGCTGCATACACTGAGTGAATAATAAACGTTCATTCACTTTTTACCCTTTATGAGAAGTCATGCACAAGAACTCTCTTACCTGCTGGGGGCCAGGCCTTGATGTAGCCTGTGCAGTGGACAACCACAAAGTGAGGCTCCCCTTCCTTCACAGAGCCAAGCCCATTCCTAGAGAAAATCATATATATAAGGAGAAAACACAGCTTTAAAGATAGGCATACTAATGCATTGTTGGTGGAGCTGTGAATCAGTACAACAGTTGTGGAAAGCAATTTAGAATTATGCAAGTAAAGTTACTAAAATGCCCATACCCTTTGGCCCAGCAATTTCCCTAACTAGGCTTATGCCCCAAGAAGGTTATTGATAAGAAAGCCTCCATACAGACCAAAATATTTACAGAATCACTTTTTGTGGCAGAAAAGAACTGGAAACAAAGTAGATGCTCTTCTATTAGGGAACGGCTAAACAAACTGCGGACAGAATATTACTATGTTACATGAAATGATGACTATGATGAATACAAAATGATCTACTACAGAATGCAGGAAGCAGAGCTCAGAAAATAATATGCATAATGACAGCAACAAGGTAAATAGAAGAACCATAAAACAATTTTTTAAAAAAGTGAATGTTGCCAAATTACCGAAAACAAGCATAACTCCAAAGAATATCTAAAGAGATTATTTTTTTCCTTTGCAGAAGTGGGAGGTTCACATGTGGAACACTGTTTATATTATGAAATGATCAGTTTTGCTGATTTTTTTCTGTTTATTATATGGGATGGCCCTCTGGGAGGAAGAAAGGGGATGGATACTGGAAGAAATTCTGGTAATGTAAAATCAAAAGATAATAAAAATAAAAAAATTTTTTTTTAAAAGGTCAAAAAAGAAAACCACCCTCATGAAACTTTATTTATGGGTTAATTTTTGGTTTTGCATGGCACATTTAACTCAAGGCTTTAAGTTATCTGACAAGATAATCAGTAGCCCTTTTCCACACCAAAGCAACTGATATACTATGCTCTCTTACTGCAGCAAGAAGAATTCATCTTAGGGAGACCCATGATCATCCACACAAAATGTGTAGACTTCTTCCTGGGTAGGGATACCCTGGAAAAGGGTAACAAAGAGAAACAAACTATTGTGCTTTTTTCTCTGGAGAGTTGACAGGAAGACTATCTTTTCCGAGGCAGGGAGAAGAATACAGTAATCTCTGGAGGAGACAGGCTACCCCAGACATCTGTGAAGCACTCTCTCTGGACATGATGACCTTCAAAACTCACCTGCACCTGTTCCTCACATAGCTCAATCTGTTCACGGAACCTGGATCCACAGAGCTATTACCGCACCTGCCCAGTCGAAAAAAGAAAGTTTAGGCTGACCAACGTGAGAGCTTCCTGTTGCACCCATGAAGCTAACAGACCAGGGACAAGTGGTCTTCAGAGCAGAAGATAAAGCAGTTTGGGAATTACACTGCTTTCTCTAAGAAATGAGACTTTTAACAAAAAGAGAAAGATAGAAAACACCACTGATAATCTGAAATCAAGACAAAAACATACTATATATTCCTTGTAAAAAATGGCAACAGAAGGAGTCTACAGACTAACTGCTTACATCTCTTTTTTCCAAAAATTTATTTATTTATTTATTTTTAGTGAGGCAATTGGGGTTAAGTGACTTGCCCAAGGTCACACAGCTAGTAGGTGTCAAGCGTTTGGTCTGAGGCTGGATTTGAACTCAGGTCGTCCTGACTTCAGGGCCAGTGCTCTATCCACTGCGCCACCTAGCTGCCCCAGCTTACATCTTTAATGCATGATTTTCTTGTTTCTACCACTAAGTGTTTACATTAGCCATTTCCACGGCCTAGGACATTGATCTCCCAACCAAGCTCTGATTCTTATCCTTCTTCAAAGCTCTGCTTAATATTCACCTCCTCCAGGACAGTTTTACTGATTAACTCTACTTAAATCTCATAATTCTTTATTCCACAAAATCTCAACAGTTTACAGTTTTGCACATTACTAGCTCATTTCTACCATGTTTCCCCCATCAGAGTTAACCTTTATATAGCATTTTAGGATTTACAAAGTACTTTACAAATACTATCTCAATTTTATCCTTACAACAACCCTAGAAGGTAGTTGCTATTATTATCCTCATTGTGCAGAAGAAACTGAAACACAGAGAAGTTAAGAGCTTTGTCCAGGGTCACACAGGCCCTATCTGAGACTAGATTTAAACTCGGGTTCAAATTCCTGATTCCATTTCCAACATTCTATCTACTAATAGTATCCACCTAGCTGCTACCTATTAAACTGTAAGCTTCCTGAGGTTACGAGCAACCTCTCTTCCTGTCTCAATGTCATCTAACAATGTCTAGGATAGTACTCAAAAATATACTGTTTATATATTTAGGAACCCCACATTTCTTAAAAAGTTGCAATCACTGAAACAGAATGATCAATTGTGAGTCCACATATGTTGGGAAAAGTATGGAGTCAGGATGACCTGGGTTCGAAACCTGAATCAACAATACTAATTATGAGACTATGAGTAAGTCACTTGGGCCTCAGTTTCCTTATCTGCAAAATGAAGATATCATCTATAGCTCCTACCTCAAAAAGTTGTTTTAAGACTCAAATAAGATAATATATACAAAGTGCTTTGCCAAGTTTAAATTGCTACATAAATGTTAGCTGTTACTGTTATTAGTATTATTGTTATTACTGTTGATGCCTTACCCCTCTGGGTTTAAAGAAATGAATTTAAATCAATCAGTATTTTTTGAAGTTTAAGGCCTCTGATAGTTGATTAAGAAATTATGTACTCTACTCAATGCTGAGTTCTTCCTAAATAAATCCACATCAACTTTCCACTTACCTCATCCGGCAGATAAATGACCTCCTCGAACCCATACACATCCTCATGGAAGACTGCTGACCCTCCTTCTTTACTGTCCCAGTCTTCAGGTCCAAAATTCGACCTGGAAGGGGCAGGGGGGGAAGAAGCTTGGAGTGAACTGCTTTGTGGAAAAGAAAAAGATAAAAATGTAGTAGAATGGATTAAGAGATACATGGAAACAAAGGCAGAAAGACACTTGCAGCCCTAACCAATTTTTAGCAATAGCATGAGTTTGGAATTTGGCACCAATCTAAGAAACTTCTCACTTGTTTCCTGTTTCTGTTTAATGCTTTCAGTATTAATGGAAATGGGCAGCCCTGACCATCACACTGGCCCCCGCTATAAGGGAAGGAGTTTATGAGGAGTGGGAAACTGAATGTCTAGCACACTCAACCATCAATTACACATGTACAGATTATATATGATAAATTTTTAATCTTAGGTTGGCTTTCATCTGGCACATAATATTTAAGCTTAATAAAAATCAATCAACAAGCAATTACTAAGCATCTATGTGCCACTTTATTAGAAAGACAAACTTACCACAAACAGAAACTTTAAAGGGCAAGTATTTCTGATTACGTGCAGTTAGCTGTATCATTGTGATTTTCCCACTGTTACAGAAATCAAGCATTAAATGAATTATTAACTAGATCATGCCACGGTAACAGAGAAAAGTAGCATGGCATAGGGTTTGGGGTGCTGGGCTGGGAGTCAGGTTGACCAGGGTTTAAATATACTCTCTGTTACTTAGTAGCGGTATGAGGTTAGCCTCCTAGAATCCCTCTTTTCCTCTATCGCCACCTCCTCCATGACAGCTATTCCCATCTCTCCTGACCCTACTGAAATCACTTTCTATTTATTTCCTACATACATTCGTCTATGTGCTCTCCACCAAAGAATGGAAGCATTTCATTTTTGATTTGGTTTTCCCAGTACATACATAATTTACCCAGTTCGAAGGTACTTAGGCATCTGGTACACAGCAGACATTGAACAAATACTTGTTGACTTATATAACTGTGGGTAAGTCACTTCACTTCCATAGGACTCAGGAAACTCCCTAGGAATTACCTAAGTCACAAATACGCTGTGACTGGCATTGAAGGAGGGAATTCCCATTCTGGGCAATGGAAAGATTAATAAAATCCTCCAAATATTCATGCTAAAACTATGGAGAATGAAAGAGCAGGCTAACTTGAACTCCAGAGATGTCAATAAGACAGAAACTAACAATCAACAACAAGATAAAGTTATTAGCACTGGCTCACCCCAAACCTTAGCAAACCGTTGAGTTTTATTTCTACTAGAGTCCACTGGAGTCTCTTAAATGACCTCCATTTAGCAATAGAGTCTTGAATTCTAATTTTCTTTTCAGATTTGATGTCTTATTCAGCTCACAGTAACATTTAAAATGAGTTACCTTCCCTAATAAAATACTGATGAATGATGATGTGAAAGGGGAGCCTTGGTCCATTCTAGGTATCAATCTTGGATGAAAAATTATCCAAGGATAAGGCATAAATAGATGATCCACATGTAAACAATAAAGACTTGATTTAATAGGATTAGAGGATTTCTAGATACAGTGCATTTCCTTAGCTCCCTTTACGCCAACACAGAGGGGAAAAGGGGAGAAGAGGGAAAAGGCACAAAACCCACTCCTACCTTATGGCAGCATGACAAAGCACAGGCTCTGGAGCCAGAGGACGTGGATTCTGCTTCAAAACCCTTACCATCCCTTTTCTTTCCCATTGACCAACTACTCAAGTCTCACCAGTCACAGCATTTTCGGAGGTGGAGAGCTGCTCCCGGAGCTTATCCACATCATCTGGGTGCACTTGGTCATAAAGCGTGCTGCCAAACCATTCAGACTGTGGTTGGTTCAAGACAGGAGTCACTGAGTCAGATACATATACCACTCGGCCCGTCTCACAGGACACAATGAACAGAAAACCATCTGCTGCTTCTAGTATCAGGTGTTTCAGCTCCTACCCAAAGTAGAATACAAAGAATTAATATTATAAACTCGGAGAAACCAAATTATTTCCCTCAATGGAGTATCCAAGGAGTCTGGACCTCTTATGACCAAAAAAAGCTTAATTTCAAAGTAGTACCAGGGCTCTATCCCTCATCCACTCTTCCTCCACCTCAATTACAGCTGCACTGGTAAAGTATCTTGTGATAACGTCCTATTAACTTTTTCTATATACATCCACATAAATATCGAATTTTTCTGTATCTTAGTTTCTTCATGTTGAAAAAAAAAAAGACTACCTTTTCTAAAGTTATTTCTATGAGCTTCTACTCTGTTATCTGAATCTTTACGTAATCTTTACAGAAATTCTCCTGTGTAGAACTTGGAAACAAATCTGGGTCCCTTTTCCTTTGCTTAAAATCCCTGTTTAAAGCTCTTCTACTCCAATAAGTCCAACATGATTATCCTCACTAAGCTTTCATTATTCCATCCAACTCTGCTCATCTCTAGCACTTATTTATCTAGCAATATCCAATTTCTATTTCTTCATGTCATTTTTTAATGCACTTAGACTGTGGGCTCCACAAGGCAGAGATCATGTATCCTCTTTTGGAATCCTCAGAGTACATAGTTCAGAGCTCTTTGTCAGAGCAACTGCCCACTGGACTTCCTTCTTTCCTCATTTAAACTATGGCATCATTCGGTATCCGGGACTATTCTCCATCCTTCATAAATGCTTATGCTCAGGGCAAGTCTAAGTCCCTCATACACATCACAGGTTGAATTAGAGATCTCTCAAACTTGTTTCTCTACTTAACAACTCTCCTGCCCCAACTATTCCACCATACTTGGTAAGTTAAGTGTTTGTGCCAAATTCCAAAATCCCCATTAGTTTTAACCAGTCCCTTCCTTACTTCATAGTCCCAACACGAATGCACCTAACAGCCAGGAGCAGCAGCAGCCTAAAGATCAACAAACATGGTGAAGGGATGAAGTTACTATTTTTACTGTAACTCGTTTTTCAGTCTTTTTCCCAAAATTGCTGTTTCCTTCAACACTTCACATAGATTCTCCCCTATTCTGATACTGTCTGGAAAATACAGTTATCTACCCAAAGAGGAACAAAGTTACAAAATGATCCACCCAACTCCCAGGGCTCCTTTGGGGCTAGCGGGACCCAGAGACCTGGTCAGTAAGGAAGGATGGTTTATAGGTGCCATCTGTAGAAGTGTTGCCAGTTCCCCTCAAGGATTTCATGTGTGACACGGCCATGCGTAAGATGGTCAGCTTGTCTGGTTTTCGGGCCAAGGCACTGCAGGTGGGTACCATGTCTGACAGTTCTGTGATGTAAGCTGTCATCTTGTTCCGCCGTCGACGTTCAATTTCACTATGATTTTCCCTATATTGAGAGAAAGGGGAAAAGCCTCACCTAGTAGGTCATACTCAGTCATTTAGCGGCATAATGAAGCAACCTATCTACCAGACAGGCAGCTGAGAGATGTGACATTTTGTTTTAGTAGTGCTAAAGTTTTCAAGAAGTTAGGAGGGATGGCCAACCCTCTCATGTAGATCATGCACAGAAGAGAAAATGACACAAGGCAGAAGAGAGGGCAGGAAGATCCCAGGGTCTCCCTGCTAACCTAATGGAGCCCTTCATTTCACATCCTTTGAAAACTGCCTCTCAGCAAGAGCTGGTAGTTCTTTTTCAAGTAAAGGGCATTGACTTCATTCACTGAAGTTCCTAAGGAATCTCCATTTTCAAGTGGTCAACATTACGCTCATTTGTTAAACTTTTCAAGTGAAGGGTGACATGGGAAAATGACCTGTTTACCTAACATAAGTATCATTCAGAAAGTGGGTATAGAAATGTGACTGTAAGTACAGGTTTTCCCCATGCTGCTCCACTCCTAGCTTACGTCTTGTTCAAAAAACATAAATAGGGCAAAGCTAAGGGTATTATGTTAAAAAGTTATTATATGCTACTCCTGAGACAGAAAGTTGTATCTTCTTTAATTAACAAACTAAACCTCTAAACAAACATTTCACCACAAGATGCTCCCAAAAGGGTTTCTTGTGAACCACAAATCTGAGGCAGAGAAATGAGTGAAAATCATTCTAGAAAACCTAAGGGAGGCCAACCAGTTTATGACTTCAAAGGTGAGGATAAACAGGGGGACCTGGATGTGACTAGACTGTCATTTTTGCTTTCCCAAACTAAAACAGGATTTGAAGTACTTTACTTAGATACACTACAACCACCTCATCTTACATATGAGGAGACAAAGGCCCAGATAGGCTAAGGGACTTATCCAAGGTCCCTCAGCCAGTTAATGGCAGGACAAAGACTCGAACCCAGGTCTACTGAATTCAGGGCTCTTCACATTAGGCCATGCAGAACCAGGTTTTCTAAAGAGTGTGCTGGTTAGTAGGAAATACAGCATGGAATACTAACAAAAATCTTGTAGCAAAGATGGAAAAGGTCAGGTAATAAACAAGAAGGGAAAAAAGCATGGAAAAATGAGTGGAAAAAAGGATGACAGAGCTTTAAAAAAAAAAATCTCATGAATACCAGCTCCAGCTACTCATCACATATCAAAGAAACTTTGACCCATTTTCTGCTACTCTCTTACTAAGTTGGGGTTGACAGCCAGCAAAAATAACCCTCAAGTCTTCCTGTGCAAAGAACAGAGGGATTTCCCCTACATAGACCTCTAATTTCATGACTCTATGTTACTTCAGAACACCTAAAACTCCACCTTTAGAGTGGGAGCAGACACCTGTCTGACAAGTATTTGACACCCAATCCCAAAGAATGAACTTTCTGATGACCACAAAGAAGCTGCCAAAATGATTCTGAGTAGCCACAAGCAAGGCCTCTATCACTGAGGCAATGCAATCCTTTTGTGGCACAGGAATGTGGGCTACAAAACAACACCGGAAACCAGGATAGACGGTTTTCTAGAGTGGTAGGGAAGGAACTGCTGTGGTTTAACATGGCAGGAGATGATCTTAAATACAGAGTATTTTTTGGCATTTGGCTTTCTGACAAGAAAGCATGTCCCTGCCAAAGCACAAACTGGCACAGCTGCTGAGACTGTCAGAGCCTTCTGTTCTCTAATCTCTTGATGCTAGGGTTCAAAGGAAGAATAAAATTCTACTACTAATAACAATTTTCTAAATTTCTAAATTTAAAAATTGGCCATTTTCCCCAACCCACATTATTTTTCTGGGGAGAAGCCCCAAAGGGCTTAATTTCACATCAACTTCCATAAGGTGCCATCTTCATCTGTCACAGATAAGGGAAAGCACAAAGAGGAAGGGAAGTAAAAGGAAACTTTTAGATTGGGAAGGAGGAGAAGAAAAAGGAGCGTTGTTGGCTTCACCACGCTGAACACTGTTCTCCTACCTGGCAAGTCTCTCTTTATCCGCTGAACTCTGCTCATCATCCGACCTAAAAATAAAATTGATGAACTAAGCTAAAAAAATTTTAATAAAGATGAATGAAAGGAAGATGGGCAAAAGGGAAGAAAGATAAAATGGAACTCAGCCCGCAGCTATGCAAAACCACCTGTTAGAACAAAGAAACCAATATGGGAGACAAAGATCAATTTAAAAGAAACTTTGAATGACCCCTATCTGAACATAAAGCACTTTGCAACCTGAATTAGACCCTATTAAAGTGGACGGTAAAGATATAAAGTCTGTGAGAGAATAATCCAAGAGAACTCAGGAGACCTGCTCTGTCATACACTGCTCCCTCCCAATAAGGGAAGGTTACTCAACAAGGTAAGAATTGTTCCTATCTGAACCTGGGACAAGAGATTAAGAACACATTGTCATTAATAGATACACATGTATGCTCAGAGCCACAGAAAACAACAGGGTTGCACTGGAGAGGCTATATAAATAGCATGCAGAGCCCAGTTTCTGGCACTCTCTTTAGTCTTTGTCTGCTTTTCCAAATAACTCCTGCTTTCTATTCATGCATTCCCAACTTAAACAGCTCTCTGCAGAAGAACCACAACACCATGTTCCCCTAGTACTATCCCCTCCTCGGAAGGGGAAACAATGGGTTACCAGTAACTTTTACTGCCACTGCCTCAGTGGCAATTGAAGAAATATCATGCTAGTGTGGCACCGGAGCAGATAAGAGTGTCAGCAACTGATTCTATTTTTAGGATATCTGCTGCTGCTTAAGAAACAAAGCACACTACACTATATTAACATGATGAACTCTTACATAGCTATTACAACTGATATGTTAATATATAGAAATGTTTACATGAAATGTTTCAGTGAAAAATGGAGAACACAAAATAACACATGCACAATGATTACAAGTATAAAAATGTATTCTATACTCTACCAAAAATCAGAAGAAAATGGAGATTGATATAAATAGTTCATTGTTCATTGGGTTCTCCTCCTTCTTCCTGCCCTTAGCAAGGAAAGCAGCTTAATTTTCTTGTTTTAAAAAGCCCATAATTTTTTCTTTTCAATAAAGGGTAGAAAATTATCCCCACACTTGAAGTCTATAAATTCACTCTACTGAAGACTGTAGGAGAGAATGTGAGAGATGCTACACAAGTTCAACTATCAGGGCTTGCCAGTATACTAGAGGACCTGTATTGGGAGAAAAATAAATTTCAAGAAAATTAACTCAATGGAAAATTCAACAGGGCAGCTAGGTGGCGCAGTGGATAGAGCTCTGGCCTTAGAGTCAGGAGGACCTGAGTTCAAATTTGACCTCAGACACTTGACACTTATTAGCTGTGTGACCCTGGGCAAGTCACTTAACCCCAATTACCTCACCAAAAAAGAAAAAAAAGAGAGGAAAAAAAAATTCTGAACCCATTTGGGGCAGCTAGGTGGTGCAGTGGATAGAGCACCAGCCCTGGATTCAGAAGGACCTGAGTTCAAATCTGACCTCAGACACATAACACTTACTAGCTGTGTGACCCTGGGCAAGTCACTTAACCCCACTGCCTAGCAAAAAAAAAAAAAAAATCAAAATCAGATTTTCGTAGGCACCTAAGTACAAACAGTCTAAGTCTCAGTTTCCCGAGAAAACTACCAAAGTGGAATGGATAATGGAAATCAAGGGTCCAGTGGCCATCACTATAACCTGACCTTTCCCTGGCCTGCAGCCTGTTTTTGTCTGCTGGACACTAAGAATGATTTTCTATTTTTAAATACACTATTTAAAAATGTAAAAGTGACCCCTCTTCTACATGTATGTTCTAAAGCCAGATGGGACTTTGAAGGTCATACTGTCTCACACCCTTCTTTTCCAGATAAAGAACTAAAGACCAAAAAGGTTTATGACCCAAGTATATGGGTCACAAGTGGCAAAACTAGTACTTAAACTCAGGGCCTCCAATTCTCAATTCAATACTCTTTCCAACTCGACCACACTGCTCTTGATCTGAACAGCTGCATTACAAGTAAGAATCATATCTTAAAAGAACAAATTTTGTTTGTAGAGAAGCCAGGCAACATCTGAAAGCAGTATACTTTGTGATTTATCATCCTAATTCGGATGGCAAAAACATTCTCCAAATATCCACGACTAACCTACTGAATTAGTGCTGGTTCATGTCCCAATGATTTAATAAGTATCTACTTTAATAAGTTGTGCTAAATGACATAAGCAAATTAGGTCCTGTCAATTCTTCCCCTCAATACATCTTTCTATGACACTATGCTGTCTCTGAAAAGTCTACCACGGCAACCTACTACCGAGTTTATCAAGCTCAATCTCATTTGTCCAGCCTGAGAGGTCTCCCCTAACCCAGCCCTATTCTACCTATGTCCCACTACTCCCTAACCCTCTGATCCAGTCAGGTCAGTTTCTACAAACAAAGTAAAAATTTCTACTTCCATGCCTTAGATATTTTTCCTCAAATGGAAAGGCTTTCTATGTCTCTATTCAAATTCTATTCAAAGTCCAATTTAAAATCTATCTCCTTCATGAATCCCTCCCTGACTCCTCCAGGACTCACAAATCATCATCATCCTTTTCTCTGAAATCCTTCCATACTTACAACCTACCACACAATTAAGCATTTGATTTTATACTGCCTTATGTTGTTCATTATTTAATCTTCCCAAATAGATTATAATATCTTGAGGAAAGCAACCAAGTTTAATATCAATTCCTCACAGTATATAACAAGGTGTTTTAACAAGGTGTTTACTAGACACACAGTTTTGAATCAAACCTATTACACGCTTTCTGATGCAGCACAAAATTAATCTGAAAAATATAAAAATAAAATACTGCTTTAAAATGTACATATCTTCTAAGATGAAAAAATGCATGAATTATAAAAAATGTAAATACCCAAGGAACACTAAAAAAGAATATACTTTTTAATAAAGGAAAAAACTGAGTTTTTGACTAGCCATTTAAATAAACTAATTCTATTTCAAATCATATCTACTCTAGTTCTAGAAACAATCCCATATTCCACAAGGAGTTAATTAACTTCTTCCTATTTTTTAATGATGTAAAGAGAATCTGAAAAGACTTCTGACCCAGGCCCAAAAATATTACATAAACAGATTTTAAATATCCACTTAACAAACAAGTCAAAGCAATTCCACATGACAGTTAATTCAGATTTTGGCTGAAACTGCATGGCACCCAGGTGGCACACCACTTTAACAATAGGAGATGTGCATAAACACAGTAACATATGCCAACATATTTCTATTCACTGTTTTATGGTGAAATGGCATGAATTTTATTAAATAATAGGAACTAGAATTTTGAACTTCTTAGATCTCTAAACAGGAACAAGTCAGAGTAGGCACACTAAGCCACTCCAGTCAGAAGAAAACAGTATGGACAGGGTGCCTGATACCATGGGATAGAGGACTAAGAGCCTGTGTTAACATTACCTGGCAAACCGCTCTTTATCATTGGGCATCTGATCATCATCACATCTGGAGAAGAAAAGAAAGAACAATTTCACTATATTGTGGTCATTTAACTTATTTTTCTCTGAGTTAGAAATGTGGTACAACATAAAGGACATTATAAAAAGGGAGATGATGGGGGAATACCAATGTTGTAGAGAAAATAGCACCCAGGCTAGAAAAGGCCCAACAGATTGTCAATCCTTGCCAAGATCCTAATGAATCTATCACATATCAAAAGAGGCCAAAAAGAAAGAAAATGATCTCGTGAGGAGAGTTGCTACATATAGTGCCATAACCGCTCTGATGGCTTAAAGAGATGCCATGAGAAGGATGGCTTAAATCATGCTTTGAACAGTACAGTTTATTTTTTTATTTAAGTAATAAGCTTGATCCAGTCATCATCAGCTTACCAGGTAGATTCCATCCTGCTTGCTACAACAGAAACAATAATAAGTTCTTATGAAATGAGATCTTTAGTATCTTCAGAGCCAATTTAATCTATATGTGGATAATCTAATTTTCTTTTTCCTCCTTGTTACAGTAAAATGCTCTAAGGCCTGGACAGCATACACCAAAAGGAACCAGGTAAGTTTTTTACTGTAAACGTATAGAAAGTTCCATCAGTTGTCGAGGCTGCACTTTACACTATTGCCTCACAGATGCCCAAATCTTCAATACAGCAGGCCCACAGAAGTGAAAATCTCTATAGATGCACTAATAATGCAGAGTAAAGTAAGCAGAACCAAGAGAACAATTTATGGAAGAACAACATAGTAAGAACAAACAAAACAAAAACAAAAAGTCTTTGAAAGACTTACGAGCTCTCATCAATGCAAAAACAAATCACAGTTCCAGAGGACTGATGATGAAGAATGCTACCTACCTTATGAAAGAGGTAATAGACTGAAGATGCAGAATGAGACATGCATTTTTGGACACAGAAATTTATTTTCTTTAACTATACATACATTACGAAGGTTTTGCTTTTCTTCTTTTTCGGGGGGGGGAGATTGAAGGGAGAGAAAATAAATGCTTGTTAACTGGAAAATAATGGATGTATATATATTTTTAACAAGGCTCAAGTGCAAAAGCAAAATGAGAATAAATGAGCAACCTTAGAAGTTTAATGCAAGCTCTATTAAATTATTTTACTTTTTTAAAGGCAAAGAATGGGGGCAGCTAGGTGGCACAGTGGATAGAGCACCGGCCCTGAAGTCAGGAGGACCTGAATTCAAATCTGGCCTCAGATCAAACATCTGACACTTACTAGCTGTGTGACCCTGGGCAAGTCACTTAACCCCAAATGCCTAATAAATAAATACATACATACATACATACATATATAAAGGCAAAGAATGTGCCACTAAAGTAGCCACTTTAAAATCTTAATGAGCTTGGCTGAAATAAGGGAATTTTTCTTAAAAAGCCACTTTGAAAGGGGCAGCTAGGTGGTGCAGTGGATGGAGCACTGGCCCTGGAGTCAGGAGGACCCAAGTTCAAATGTGGCTTCAGACACTTACCAGCTGAGTGACTGCGCAAGTCACTTAACCCTAATCGCTTCAAAAAACAAACAAAAACAAAACAAAACCAAAAACTTTGAATGTTCTAACAGCATTCATTCTGGACTTCAGCCTCATCCCTGTCCTCCTACACTACCAAGTAAATGACTTAGAATCTATGTTATAGACACTATCTAGAAAATAAAACCAGTAAGTGCACTTTTAAAAGCAATCATGAAATTAATCAATACATCTGTGCCTTATTCCTAGAACTGACCATAAATCACTAGACAGTATAAACAAGGATACTCTAGGATAATTTGTACATATCAAGTGGCACATATTTTTCATGCTTCTACTCCAAGTAGAGATTTAATCAAGAAGTCATAGAAGTGCACTACAAATGAGATATATGCACATGGGCTGTTAAGGGGTCCCCTGAGCATGCAGGAGGCCATGAATATGTCAAGGATGAAGCGCCTCCCCATTCCCACCCCAGGACATAATTTGTTGTTTGCATCTCCCAACCGGAATTCCCTGTGAGTCCTTGGGAGGCAAGACAGGTGATAGCCAGTCTGTGCCAGACCCAGAAAATGCTTTTGCACCTGGGGTACTTTGTAGATAAGCAGATCCTCCTATCTTCAGTTTAGTGGTTCTAAAGGGAAAAGAATGCAGCTTCTGCCATAGCCTTGCTCCTCCCCTTCAGAAGGGGTTTTGTCCTTTCCCACCTTCACTGCACCTTTCCCCTCCCATGCCACACCCCTTCCTGTTTTCTCCTCCTCCTTTTGTTGTACTGTCAAAAATACGAAAATTTCTACAAGGACTGTGAACTCTGGGTTCCACATGCATGTTCATTTCTCTTGTAATAAACCTGGTTTTCACATAAGTCTGCTGATGCTGTGATTGGCTATTGAGAGAACCAATGTATCAACCTGCTAAAAAACTGCTCTAGACTACTTAGGCTAGTATGGTATGAACATGCCAGGAGAAAATCTACTGAACTGTGCTTGCTTCCTATCAAGTGACTAACGACAGCTTAAATGAAAAAGACCTGGAGCTTTTGGGGACTACAGGCCAAAACTAAAATATATCTGCAAAGGTCATCTTAGGCTGTATAAAGGTATATTCCTTAGAACAAGGATGTAATAATTCCACACTTTGTACTGGCCAAATCAAGTCTAGAATATTTTGTTTGGTTCTGGATTCTACATTTTACTAAGCACATTGGGGAAAAAAAGAGTATATATAGAAGAGGGCAACAAGATGGTAAAAGGCCTGGAAATCATGCCATATGGGGGGCTACTAAAGGAAATGGAGATGTTTATTGCTGAAGAAAAGACGTCTTAGGAGAGAAAATACTTGTATTAAAATATCTGCAAGGTCATCAGTGGAAAAGAGATTAGACTTAATTCTATGTTAATTCCTGAGTGCAGAACTAGGACAGTAGAACCAAGGCAGAGTGATACAAATCATATTTCGACTTCAATGTGAACAGGACTTTCTAGCAATTAATTGCCTTCCAATGGAACCGGCTGCTTTCTAAGGTAATTAAATAAGCATCAATAAAAATGTTCAAACAAAAGCTTCATGACCTATCAGAAATATTTTAGAAGAATTCCTACAATGCATTGAAGTGTGTGTCATGACATAAGTAACCACTACATTGCAAATAACAACCACTTCCCAGTTTACAAAGCTTTTTCCCCAATAAGAACACCATGAGGGAGGTAGTACAAGTATTATTATCCTCATTTGACAGACAAAAGAGACAGACAAAAGAACATAGCAAAGCCAGTAAGTACTGGAACCAGGATTTCAACCAAGATTTATTGACTTAGGGTCCAAGTCTCTTTCCACTGGAACACTTGACTCTCATACTATGTTACATCACACCTCTAGGTGAGAGCAATCTTTCTGAGGAAGGGAGAAAGGTTAAATCAATCTGCTGGTTTTTTGTATTGCTTCTGTATAAAGGAAGTTGAGGGTTTAGGGCTAGAATTAACTTATCAGTGTAAATGGACAACCGAGTTTACAGGGTAGGGGAGATATAAAAATTATTTGTAGATGTTTCTTCCTCATTAGTATTGTCCTAAAGCGTACCCTAATGGAGACATTAAGCAACTCTTTAGTTACTAAGGAGCTAAGAACCTAAACTATGTCTCTGAAATTATGATGAAAGGTGACATCAATAACTACATGATGTTTAAACAAGCGTATTAAGTCATGGCATGTAGTTAAAAATTGAACCCCTAAACACTCAAGCAAGATTTTCAGAAAAAGCTCCTTTATACTACATTAAATGCTAAGAAAACAGCTCCCTTATAATGCAAGGAATAATCTGGGTGATGTTAATATATCTGAATAAAGGAAAAGGAGGTGGCTAGCTAAAAGCTTTCTCCCTTCTGTGGCCCAATCATAGATCAAAAATATCTTGCATGACCCTATAATAACAGACTAAGCTCAGCTCAAGTGCTCCAGAAGCACCCATAAATAAATGGTGTAATTTCCAAACTCTACCCTCAAGAAGCAGAAAGTAATTAGGGAGGCTTGCAAAGCCTATCAGTCTCTGAGCACTAGGTCATTCCTCTGGAGTTAACAGGATGCTTGAGCATCTTCTCAAAAAGAAAAGAAATATAACACATAAAATTATGTAGTTTCAACCGTGGTTATGGGATCTAAAGTTATTTTAAATTCCAAAAGTCTAGGAAATGAGAAAAAAAATTCTTACCTCAAAAATTTACTGTTTCCTTCTCCATCATCATCAAAATCGAGCCTGGAAAATTCCAAAAACAAAATGTTTAAGATAGCTCATTAACAAAATAATTCCTTACCCACCTGTTGTCTCACCCACACAGAAGTAGGTGTCTAAGAATGAAAAGAAAAGCGACAAGGGAAAATTATAACAAAGCAGCTTCATTCCTCCTCTTTGGGTCAAAACAAATGGAGATGAACCTAGGAAAAGAACAACCAAATATGTCATTGTACTTGCATTAAGTGAGTGACTGACCTTTAAAAAGGTGTATCCAAAGACTGATTTTGCATGAAACCTTAAACAGAAATTAAGAGATGACATATCATGAAGAGTTTATAATACTCTACTTTCTGACACAGGGCTTCAGTAAGTACCAGAAAAGCTCATGTGAAGGACTGGTCCCTGATACATTGACACAATCTATGGAATATCTATCACTTGCTTTTCTGAAACACTTATCCTATCTCTAATGCCTAGAATAAATAAGATATTTCTCTTGAGAGTAGGTGATCTAGAATGCAAGAAAGGTTGTTATACTATATTACTTAAAAATGAGAAAACAGAATCAACTCAGTCTCCTGTCTAATTTTTAGGTTGATTCTAACTTTAAAATACCATTAAATCTGAAGATTGAGGGTTTTTTGTTTTACTTCAGTTCAAAGGGAAGATGTTGATATCTAAAAATGAATAGTTCAAGATAATTTAAGTGAAGATAAGGGGAAAGCAATTTACTGTTATAACTTTTATTATAAACCATATTTTAAAAATGAAATTGGTTACTTTGACTGACAACATAAAACCAACAACATACCAACAAGTTATAAGAAACAGTCTGACATTTTCAGACTTGCACTTTAGGAAAATCACTTTGGCAGATGAATGGAGGATGAACTGGAGCGAGGAGAGATTTAAGGTAGGCACACCTACCAGCAGGCTACTGCAATAACCTAGATGTGAGCAGATGAAGGCCTAGACCAGGGTAACATGGGAAACCGTGGATGTGGAACACTACGTATATTTTAACATTGGTTAGTTTTGCTGAACTTGTTTTTTTCTCCTCTATATTTTTATTCTTTGTGATAAGAAATGGTTTTCTGGGAATGGAAGGGAAAGGGATATATTGAGAAATGAAGATTATATAAAAACAAAAGATATGAATAAACATAGTTTTTAAAAACAAAATCAAAATGGCTTTATAAATTCAGCACAGAGGTCTCTGAAGGACAACCAGCCAACATCTTCCTCAGCCCTTGTGTAAAACTTCCTGTGTGGGGAAAAAGATGAAGAACTACACCCAGTCATATACGCATAAAGCAGCAAGGTGCCCTGAAGAGACAGGAGGTAAGCTGTACCAGGCAATTCAACCCAGCACTACCACCTTGACCACCACTTCCCCTAACACCCAGACATAGAAAGCCCAGGATCCTGACCCTTAAGCCCAGCCTCCATTTTCATTGTCCAGGGCAGTAGCTCCTGTGGAAAAAGAGTCAACCATGCCCACCAACTGCTGACCCACTGCCACCGAGAAGAAAGGTATGCCTGCCTTGTTGAAGCAGTAAGGCACCCCGAGAGAGGGAGGAGGCAACATGTGTGCTAGGCAAGTCAAACCATCACAACCTCAACTATGACGTGATGGAGACAAGCCCCCGACCCTGAGAGCCTGCAGAATAGCAACAGCTCCAATCTTGCCTCCAGTCAAGGCCTTGCAACCATCGCTGCAAAGAGAAAGGCCCACCTTCCTGGCCACCACCAAGGAGGGCTACCACCAACACCAACTGCTAACCCACTGTCCCTGCCAGGTGGGTAAGCCCAATAACCTGAGAATGACAGCACTCAGTCCAGGCCTCATACCCACCATTCTGGGAAGCAACCTCCATGGAGAGGCGCACTGGGTACTGCTCCTGCCAGTGCTGCAACCATGGCTATTAAAGACCCAGAAAAGAAAGTTCTTGTCCCCAAGGTCTTGGCATTATCAAAGGATTCAGAATGAGAAACTGATGTCATTATCAGTGGAAATGACATTGAACCATCTGGTTCAATCATTCTGGAAAACAATTTGGAATTATGCTAAAAAGGTGACAAGAATACTTTGCTGCAGTGCCCTAAGGAAAGGTCCCATGGTTCACCTGAAACCCTTTCCATGTATTACGTCACCCAATGAAGCATGGGCTCTTTTCTATTTGTATCCAAAGCAATTAGCACAGATGCTCCGAACATAGTAAGTGCTTAACAAATGCTTTTCTATTCATTCATCCCCCCCATCAGTCCTCAGAGATCTTTGGCTACTAAACTATTTGTAACATATTTTTTAAAAATAAAAATCAGTACAAACCTTCAATTCCACTTCATACCAAATCTAGCAAACAGGACAGTTCAGTAGCAGAACAGTGGGGAATGGCCAGAAACAGCCGAGGAGTAAGTGTGATTCTGAAACTAAGCCAATTCTCTTACCGACAGATCAGGCACGAACTAAATGAACACACTCCAGAATCCGAGCTTCTCAGTTTACAGGAACCCTCAACAACATCTCATTCTGTACTCTTACTCACCCTGGCCGACGCTTAATAGTCCGCTGAGTGATGGCTCCCCCACCTTGAACTCCAGGTCCAGGGTTTCCAGATACAATGGCTGCACCCAATGATGAAACATCTGATGCCATCTCTGTTAGAGAAAACAAAAGGTATGATTTTTTTTAAGCCCTTTTATTATCAGTCCAGATTTCAAGTGAGCTGATGAAAGTCAATTGTCAACTAGCATTTCTTAGGCACCTATAATGGTTATATAAACTAGTTTCTCTTTCCTCCTGCAACATGGGGAAGGGGGGATAGATTTGGTGATTCACATTCCAGCTCTGTTATCCCTGAGGAACCTCAGCCCAATCACTTCCCCTTCTGAGGCCCTGGGAGAAAGCATAACACAAGAGAAAGAACACTGGATTGAAGTCCTGGCACTAGAGTTTCCTCCATGTGGAATCTTAGACAAGCTATGTCTCCTCCCTCTGCCTCAGTTTCCTCAGTGGTAAAATAAGGAAGCTGTACTAGGATTCTTCCTCTTTGTTTCACAGGCCCTGTCTGGCAATCGGTCAGGTAAAGTCTAAGGACTCATTCAGAGTATAATGTTTTTAAGTATAAAAAAATAGAATACATAGGATTACAAGGAAATTAATCATATTGAAATACAGTTATCAGAATTTGGGGGGGGGGAGAGTCAATGGGGGGGAGTGAAATGCCCAGGGTCACACAGCTAATAAGTGTCTGAGACCTCATTTGAACTCAGATCCTCCTGACTCCAGGGCTGGTGTTCCATCCACTGTTATCACCTAGCTGCCCTAGAATGTTTTAAAGCAAGTTCACAGCCCCCAGGTTAAGAACTCCCAACTAGGTAATACCTAAGGTCTCTTCCATTAATAAATCTTCTACACTTACTTTATGATTAATACATTTTACAATAAAAGTGATTTTAAACACACAGGTAGCAATAATTCAGTCTACATTTCTTCTGATCCTTATGATTATACATTCTGGTTGTTTTGCAGTTTTTCAGTTGTTTTAGTCATGTTCAACTCTTCATGACACTATGTGGGGTCTTCTTGGCAGAGATACTGGAGTGGTTTGTCATTTCCTTCTCCAGTTTATTTGACAGATAAGGAAACTGAGGTAAACAGGGGTAAGTGACTTACCCAGAATCTCACAGCTAGTAAGTGTCTGAGGCCAGATTTGAACTCAGGAAGGTAAGTCTTCCTCACTTTAGGCCCGGCACTCTATCCACTGTTCCACCTAGCTGCCCATACATTCTGGTACACACATATATTTTGTTTTTTGTATTAGCTAGCCTTAGGAAAAAAAACACACACACCAGTTTCTCACATCCAGATTGTCTTCATTTTTACTTAAACTCTTAGTTCGAAACAAGCTGTCTCCTGATTGCAGCTCTCTCCTCTCTGGGGCTTATAACAGGGTACACTGCTGCAGGCTCCTTCTCTCATTAGTGAGTTCTTCCCAGAACCTCCATTTTTTTTTTTTAAATTAATTAATTTTTAGTTTTCAACAATTACTTCCATAAGCTTTTGAGTTTTAAATTTTCTTCCTCTCCCTCCCTAAGACAGTGTGCAACCTGATATAGGCTCTACAGACACATTCCTATTAAACATATTTTCACATTAGTCATGTTATAAGGAAGAATTAGAACCAACAGGAGGAACCACCAGAAAGAGGAAACAAAACAGAAGGAAAAAAAGAGCAAATAGTATGCTTCAATCTGCAAAGTCCATGGTTCTTTCTCTGGATGTAGACAGCATTTTCCATCATAAGACTTTTGGAGATGCCAAAACCTCCACTTGGGAGAAGGGTCTCAGACCTGCCACCCCTCATTCTCTGGACTTAGCCACATGTCTCAGCCCAAAAACTTCCTTTCTCCTTCAGTTTTTCAGTTTTCTTTTTATGTGCTATCTTCCCCCATTAAGAATTTAAGTTCCTTGTGGGCAAGGATTATCTTTCTTTTTGTTTGTATTTGTATCCCCAGCACTTAGCACAGCGCCTGGCACATAGTAAGTGCTTAATAAATACTTGTTCACTATGTTCGTAAGAGATGTTCTTGTCTCTTAAGGAGTGCAAAATAAAGAATTAACTGGGCTAGGTTCAATGCTTAGGTCAGTCAGAGAAACTAGGTTTGCATCCCAGCTGTTTCTGTCTGCGTGACTCTGGGCAAGTCACTTAACCTATATGGGCTTCAGTTTCCTCACCTAGAACATGAGGTGGTTGTAGCTCTAAAATACTGACTACCATGACTATAAATTGAGAAGTTTTCTAGCATGTCAAAGAATAGCACAACTAACGCACTTAGCTAGTGTTGAAATGGAGTGCCTTATATAAAGAGCAGAGTTATGGTGAGAAAGGCAGCATGAGAGAAAGGAAGTGAAGAATTTTTAAAATTATTAATATGGCTTACATTTATGTATTATCTTCAATACAATATCTCACCAAATCCTCAAAACCTGGTAAGGCAGGCCATTCAGGTGTTGTTATGCCCATTTTACAGATGAAGACACGAGGTTAAAACAGTTATTCAAAGTCCCATAGCTGGGAGGGAGAGGAGCTAGGCCTCAAGCCAGGTCATCTGATGGATTCTTTGTCCTGCATTCTTTCTACTAACTGGATCTTAGCCAATTTAACCTACTTTTTAAAAAATCAATATTCTCTTGGAAAGATCCAGCTTTAAGTTAAACTACTGCCAAATTCAACTTGTTTTCCTAAATAAGAAGGTGGAATAAAATTTAAAATAAGGAGAGTAAGAAATTAAAAATACATGACTAAGGCAGACAGAAATATTAAAGGTGCTGTGCCAACATAAATGGCTAATTAAAGGAATCAGTTATCCAAATTTTCTAAACTATGACCCACCACTTAGGCTGGAACTTATTTTTCTGTATTTTTTTTTAAATCATTTCCTAAGACTACCTCTAAATTGGATTCAGAGTAAATATAAAGTATCTGCCATTCTGAGACACAAACTGATAAAAATCATTTGTTACGGTGATGCAAGTACATCAGTGGCAGAGGATAGACCCAATAACTGTAAGCTTTTGATATTTGCTCTAACCACCAAACAAGCATGTTTCTCACTGTAGATACTTTGGCAACTCATTAAAGATGAGTTTTTACAGTTTAAGTCTTTGACTAAGACCAGGAAGAATACACTTTTTTTGTGTTTTAAGGCATAAGTTAAAAAGTTAAATTATTTTAAACTTCATCAATTTCAAACATATTAGACAATTAGCCTAGCATCATGAAGTTTAGAAATTATTAAATTCAATCTAAGAAGTTTTTCCCAGATGTTAAAATGTACTTCTATATGCCACATGTTAGGCATCTTTAAGAAACATTTGTCTCTTGAGAACTGTTCTCTGTTCTTTACAAGTCACTTATACGAATAGTTCCCAAAAGAATGGATTATATCAAATCACTAATAAGAGAAATGCAAATTAAAATAACTGAGGTTTTACCTCACTCATATCCAGCAAATTAGCAACGCTATCACAAAAATGGAAATATTCGATATTTAGAGGGGCCACAGAAAGACAGGCATACTGATATACTATTAGTGGGGCTGTGAAATGATCTAACCATTCTAAAAATCAATTTGGAATTAATTAAACTAAAAAAAGATGGCAAAAATGTCCCTATCCTTTGATCTAGAAATCCCACTACTATGAAAATACTGGCATTCAGGTGAAGTTCAGAAAGAAAGGTCCCACATTTCAAAATATTAGTGGCAACACATTTTTGTAGTCACAAAGCATCACCGATGCTCATCAATTGGGGAAAAGCTAAACTGTAGGACATGAATGTAAGAGAATGTTACGCCATTAAAAACGGAAATGAAGAACTCGGAGAAACATCTAAAGAGTTACATAAAGTGATACAGAGTGAAGTAGAAAACAATACACAATGACTACAAAAATGTAAACAAAAAGCAACAAAATGAAACTAAATACTGTGTAATTATAATGGCCAAGGCTGGCCCTAGACTAGAGAAGGGACCAGGAAATGCAGTTTCCTCCTTTCTTTGGAGAGCTGGGCCTATGGATCCCCTAGCAGAACATTATATATGGTGCCAAACATGAACTATGTGTTGGCTGGTTTTGTTTAGTCTTTTTTTTCTTTGTAATAAGATGGGTAGGGGCTGGAGTTTATTTAGAAATGAGTGAGATATAAAAACAAGGCACAGCAATACTTTTTAAAAGGAAAAAAACCATGTTTAATTACATAATCTTTATGAAGAGTATATAGAAAAGAACAAAGACATTTCAAACATAAGGTAAAGTCATTATCTGGAAAAGAAAATTCCTTCTGTATGTGCAGAAGATGCTAACTGCTCTTGGGATTCAAAAGGAACAGAAAATACTCCTCCAGTTGAGGAAATAAAAACTATATGTATACATGAAACAACTAGAGAATATTATGACTATATTCATTCAAATGTGAGATCACCAGACCATAGGATCATCTACTTAGAAAAAGAAAGGACCTCAGAAGCCTAGCTTTCCCTCATTCTATAGACCCTGTAATTCCAGGCTCTGATAGTTATGTTTTAGAAACATGTGAATACCTGTGAAAACATGTTAAGCATGTAAGCCAAGGGTGGGGAATCTGTGGCCTCGAGTACATGTGGCCTTCTAGGTCCTCAAGTGCAGCCCTCTGATTTGACCTTGATTTGATTTGACTTTGACAAATCCCTTTGTTCTGTGAAGTTTGGATTGAGTCAAAGGCGTCACGTGAGGACCAAGAGGGCCACGTGTGGTCTTGAGGTCGCAGGTTCCCCACCCCTGGTATAAGCCATCTACGGCTTGTCCTCTGCAGCTCCTGTTCATGTTCTCCCATAAATCCTCTGCCCAACGTGGGAAGGTCAGGTCTTTCTGTAGATCTCTCAACCTTGAGGGTGCACCAATGGAATATGTGGACTCTACACTCATCATTCCTTCCTCCTCCTCTGTCATTCGGCTGATAATAGCTTTCACACCACTACTCTTACACAGTGCTTCACTGGCACCACAATGGAGCCTATTTGCACCCACAAAGCACTTCTCTGGTGCCCTCTGAGTGGCCTTCAATTTTAATTCCTTGGAAATTGTGGTATTCCATGACTTAAAGTCATACAGCAGCAGCCAAAGATATCGGTGTTAAAAAGATGAGTCTTTTATTTCTTAAGGGAGAAGCTTGTGATCATTTAAACTACTGTGAAGTTACTCAAGGACAACCTAGCCTGTTCTCATTCCTCTGTTTAATTCTAGTTCCAGCTCACTGTCCATCCACAATGTCTCTCCAAGATGTATGTAATGATGAACCAGATCTATGAGTTCTACATCCATCTGTACCCCCCAGTCTAGAAAATAGGCATTCTTCATTCACATGGGTTTTCCCATGTAGACAGTTAGGCCAAACCCATGAAATAAAGCAAGTTAGAAAAGGCAAGGCAATTATGCGAGCAGAGTAATAATCAAAAGTGCCACTACCAATACCAAAGACATCACGGAGGAGATGGGTCCTCAGCTAGATTTTAGAAAAATTAAGAGAATCTATTAAAATATAATAAATTTCAGGGGCAGCTAGATGGCGCAGTAGATAGAGCTCCGGCCCTGGAGGCAGGAGGACCTGAGTTCAAATCCAGACTCAGACACATGACACTTACTAGATGTAACCTTGAGCAAGTCACTTAACCCTGATTGCCTCACAAAAAAAAAGAAAGCACAAAAAATAAAATAAATTTCATTTTGTGACAATACTTGGTGCTCAATCTATGTAGCTCCTCCTGATGATTTCTTTTAAAAAAGCATTCATGACATATAAGTATAAAGCTTCTGAGCAGGTTCTCTACAAGTGTCTTTCATCTCTCCCATTCCTTACTTCTGAACTGTATTTTTCAAAGATATTTTTAACTGTCCGTTGTACCTGTCTTTGCACTGACATTACAAAGTATCAAAGTCTGGGGCGTTTTTGGTCCAGACCCGTCCAGCATGGAAACTCTATCAATGCAGATCAGCAATTTGCCTACAATTTTGCCTGGTCTCAGAATGGGGTATTGAGTAACACAACTAATATATGTCAAAGGCAGAATTTGAACCCATGTTCAAAATTCCTGGCACCTCCAAGGCAGAAGACCACACTGCCTCTCATCAAAAGTAGAGGCTGGGGGCAGCTAGGTGGCGCAATGGACATAGCTTCGGCCTTAGAGTCAGGAGGACCTGAGTAGAGTCCTGATTTAATTAGTAGAGGCTGATTTAATTTTGAGGATCTTATTACCCAGAATTTCCCTGCCTCCTTATCTTCTGCAACCAAGGCTGGTGCACAAGGTACAAGTATATGTATGGTAGTCTTTTTATTTAACTTATTTAGTATTTTATTTTCTCCAGGTATGTGCAAAAACCAAATTTTGGGGGGAGGGGGGCCTAGGCAATGGGGTTAAGTGACTTGCCCACGGTCACACCGTTAGTAAGTGTTTTATGTGTCTGAGGCCGAATTTGAACTCAGGTCCTCCTGAATCCAGGGCCAGTGCTCTATCCACTGAGCCACCTAGATGCCCCAAAAAACAATTTTTAACAGTAGTTTTTAAAACTTGGAGTTCCAGGGGCAGCCAGGTGGCGCAGTGAATAGAGCTTTGGTCTTGGAGTCAGGAGGACCTGAGTTCAAATCCAGCCTCAGACACTTAACACTTACCAGTTGTGTGACCCTGGGCAAGTCACTTAACCCCCGATCGCCTCACCAAGAACAAACAAACAAACAAACAAAAAAAACAATAAAAATAACTGTAGACAATATAAAACATAAAAAAAAACAAACTTGGGAGTTCTAAATTCTCTCCCTTCCTTCCTCACCACCCCCACACTGAGAAGGCAAGCAATCTCATATAGGTTATACATGTGATGTGCATGGTAGTCTTTTTGAAAATACCTAATTACTATGAACAATAAAAGATGAGATGACTAAATGCCCCATGAAATCTTATTTCTTGTTTCCTTGGCAGCACGATAAAACCAATTCCAGCAAATCCTTTCTTTTCTGCTGCAAGGAGAACTTGTGAGCCATCCTTCTGTTTAGCTCCCACTTCCTTTTAATCCTCTGGTTTTATTTATATTAACAACATGATTGATATGATTCAGTTCTTCCAAGCATATATGTCCACTAACTGGTCAGGACAAGAATCTCCCATTCAGAGCACCAAGAGCTAACTTCATGTTCATAAAGAGTCCACAGATTGTGTGACTCATAGTTATCTTCTGACCGCTTTTCCACCAGCCTGCCACTGTCACTACAGAAGCGAATGGGAGTTACATAGGAATGAGGGTTATTTTGTATTTCTACTTTATGCACCGCAAAGAATTAACAGCTGAGTGGTCAGCCTACTGGTGAAAGGTCGTTCTCTAGTAAGTTAGGCTGCTCTTCAGCTACCAACTTAGTTCAGATACTTACCACCACTCTCCTAGATTACTGTAAGGGCATCCTAATTACTCTCCCTGACTCAAATCTCTCTCCACATTAGTCCATTCTCCACAATGCTGCCAGAATGATTTTTTTTAAATATAAATCTGACCAAGACACTTCCCTACTCAACTCCACTGGTTCCCTACCGCATCGAGGATCAAATATAAGCTCCTGTTTAGAATGACTTATATGGAAATGTGATTTGGATGACTATACATGTATAACCTAAGTCAAATTGCTTGCCTTCTCAATGAGGGGGAGGAAGAGAGGGAGAGAATTTGGAGCTCAAAATTTGAAGAAAAAAAAAGTTAAAATTATTTTTACATATAATTGGAAAAAAATAAAATATTAAGTAAGATTAAAAAAAAGAAAAAGAAAAGAAACTCCTGTTTAGCTTTTAAAGCCTACCACAACCTTGCCACAACCTATCTTTTCAGCCTTACTGAATATTACTTCCCCTCTTACGCTGAAATACAGCCAAACTGGATTTTTTTCTATTCTTCCTTGCCTGGAATGAACAGTCTCCTTGCCTGCCCCTCAAAGAATCTCGACAAGAAGCAGCTCAAACCCCACCTTCTCCATAAAGCCTCTCCTAATTCCCTCAATTCATGTCTTCCTCCACCTTACACTAACTTAGATTTAACTACTTTGTAGCTATTTGCATTTATTCCATATATTCTTGCAGAAGTAGTTTTATTTCTTCTATTTTAAATCCCCAGCACCAGCATGGTATCTGGCATGTAGCAGCACTTAATAAATACTTGACTGACTGACTGAAAAATGATGAGCATCTCTATACTTAGCTAGCGTGTTCCTCTGAGAATAGATATACTCTACTATTTTCTAGTCCTATGACTGGAGGGGGTTGGGGGAAAAAGACCAAAAGAATCTCATAATTGCAAATTGGTTAGAGTAAGTAATATGGAATCTTTTATTGAAAACAGATTTATTCCACGTATACTGAATAAACCTCCTTTCCTAATTAGTCACACTTGCACAGAATGGAATATTGGACTCATGTCATACAAGAGGACTTTTATAACAAGGGATTAGGAAAGAATGACTCTTAAGAAAAGAAAAATCAGAAAAGCCACCAACTCATAAAGGGCTAGAATTTGAGTCAGGAAGAGTTCAAATCCTGCCTCTGACACTATCAATACAAGTTATTTAACCTGTCTGAACTTACCTCTAAAATGAGAACAATACCTATAATATCTAACTTGCAGAGTTGTTATGAAGACAGAGGATAAAACATATTTAAACCACTTTGTAAACTTTAAAGCACTATCCAAATGTCAGCTATTATCACTGCAAAGAACTATTTTTATATACTTTCTCATTATTCCAAAATTGAAAAAAAAATTTTTTTTAATTTTAAGAAGAGCTTTTCAAGTTGTACTACAAACCTTATCTTTCTTTCTGTTTTACTTTTTAAAATGTTAATTAATTAATTAGCATCAGCCAAACTACTACTGAGTACCAATCTCATACCAGAACACTAGATCACTACAGAAAATTTTGCTATTCCATTGCCAATCAAATGTCTCTCATTTGGCACATAATAAGCAGAAGCAGCAAGGAGGTTATAAATTAGATCCTATAATAAATCTATTAAATTCTTTCACTGAATCCCATGTAAAAGCACTATGTATTAATTTCCAGGAGCTATATGCACCTTTATGTCTCCAAATAATTATAGGAAAGCTGGCAATTGTGACTTCCATATTTTCAACTAATGTATAAAGAGATGCTAGATCAAACTACTCTTAGCATTACTAGGGAATATTTACTGGAGTGGCCACAACATTATAGGCAAAATTCTTGAGAACAGAAGGTTATGAGGACAATACAAACAATAACTACAAGAATCAATAAATGAGACTACACTAAAACACTTCCTGAACTCAAGATTAAATCTGCAATGGTCTTAAAGAATAGATGATGAAACATATTTCCCAATTCTCTGTAAAGAGATTGGAATGGTGCTTACACTTTCACATATGGCTTTTATTTCAAGGAAGGGTTTAATGGCAAGTGGGGAAGGGGGAGAAACCAGATCAAGAAATGACCTTTAAAAAAGTAAAAGGCAACTATAGAATACTTTTTCCCAAAAAAAGAACAAATTTCTAGACAGAATATTGTTCTCAATTATATCCCTAAACTGTAAAATCTAGGTAAAATCATGGAAAAAGTGCCTTCCCTTCATTTTTGTTTCCATATAAATTAATGTCTGGATATAGGTCTCCTTGGCACCTGACAGCTACCTGCCATGCTACCTTTCCCAACATGTGAGAATTCAGTGGAAAAAGGGTGGGTATGGAGTTGTTTTCCCTATTCAGAAAGCTGGCTCTCTAAACACTAATCTTCAGAAGTAACCCCATGAAAGAAACTTCATAAAATCATATTATCTCAGAAACAGAAAGGCCCTCAGAGGTCCTCTAGTCCAATCTGTACAAGAATCACAGTCCTAATATTTACAGGTAGAAAATCACAGATTTTTTTCACAGACCAGAACTAAATTAACATCTTAGTTAATTCTCATCTATCAGCATATTGTATGGGTTTAAAAGGAAGCAAACAACAAATAGAATGCTTGAACTAAGGAATAGCTGCTTCAAAGTTTGAAATCTTGATGTCATCCGTAACTCTTCCCTTTTCTTTACTTACCCATATCTAATCAGTTACCAAGTCTTATGGATTCTACCTCCACATATTTCCATTTATCTCCTTTTCTCCACTCACATGGCTACCATGCTAGGGCAGGCCGTCAACACATCTGACCTGGCCTATTCCAAGAGTCTCCCAATCGGTCTCCCTGTTCCTTTACACAAATGCCAAATTAATCTTCTCTAGGGCATAGATATGACCATACCCTTCAGTGCTCAACGGCTTCAAGAGCCTTTTATTGCTTCAAGGATAAAATACAAACTCCTCAGCCTTATTACCCACATTACTATCATTTATGCTTTCTAGTTCCAGCCAAACTGGACTACTGCGTGTTCCCTGACATTCTAGTTCCAGTCATCATGCATTTGTACAAGCTGTGTCTCATATTTGAAATGCACTCTCTCCTCACTCTGCCTCCATCTTTCCTCAAGGTTCAATTCAGGTATCCCCTCCTCCATGAAGTCTTCCTTCTATTTATTTGTGTTTGATGGAGAACTCCTCCCCCCAGTAAGATGTAAGGGCTTCAAGAGCAAGGGCTGATTCTATCTACAGCACGTTAATGTGTGTGTGCATATGTTTTTTACACACACACACACACATTTTTGTTGATGTTTTTCTTTGTTAGAAGTGGGGAGAAGGAAGAGGTCCAGTTGAGGAGAGATGTTTTCCAAAAATGACTATGACATAAAACAAAAAGAAATCAATAAAATGAAATACCATTGCCAATAAAAAAAGTGTTGAATTGAAAAGAGCCCGCAGAACTGGAATCTCATATATTTTAAAACTACCTACTTCTCCTAAGTTCTATGAGCATGAAAAGTATATGATACAAGCTCCACAAATCTGATTTCATAGAAAAACATGCAGATTTGAAACATCTTCCTCCATATATCCTGGCTTTTGACCATACTTTAACTACTGAATTATCATGTAACATACTCTAAAAAAGCTTTAGCTACTGAAAATATCAATGTTGAAATATTTTCATTATTCACTGGCTTCATAAACAAAAAACAAATATGCTGAAGAATGCTCTCCCAAACAGACAGAGAAGATTATACATTGTGCATAAATTTTCACCTGTGCCATCATTGAGAAGAGTAAAAACATAGGTAACAAGTAAGAAGTTGATCCAATGGTGACTTTTCAAGGTTGAAAAACTTAAAATGGTCTTAGTTTTTAAAGTTCTACAACCTAAAAGGTGTGGAATAATTTGAAGAGAAAGTACTTTTCCTAAATTATCACCTTCAGAAACACTGAAGATTTACTTCCTCTTGCTTCCCCCTCCAATTCTGCATCTGCAATAAAACTGTAGCCTACAGTACAAAATAGGTTCTACTGATGCAAACCAGAACTCAGAGAGAAAAAATCCACCCCATACACAAACTAGTTTACAAAGGTTGTCATGAATGCCAGAATCTAAATCAAATACCTGGCCCTCTTCCAATCAGTTCCTTTCCTCTATGTAATTTCTTCTGTACTACTGCATCAATCATATATCCAAAGGAACAAGTGATTCTCAATTTTTTTTCAATCCACAGACCACCCAAGAAGAACAAAAGACTTCACGGAACACTCAACCCTTACTTTCTAGTGCAAAAAAAGAAATAAAAAATAAAAAACCTAGAATTAATGGAAAAATTATTAATTCACACCAGAAACACAAGTATAGATATTTCCATTTTAGAAACAATGTTATCATAACTCAACTGACATATATATATATAAATTTAATATCTGCAAAAGAGCTTTACATTCATTATCTCTTTGATAATGTGACCTAAGTACTGCAGGTATTATTCACATTTTACAATAAGGAAACTTATCAAGGAGGGTCAAGGAGGTTTGCTGATTTGCCGTTGCTTACAATGCTGTGTCAGAGGCAAGATTCAAAACAAGGTCTCAATCAAGTCCAGAGCTTTTTCTAGTACTCTATCCTCAAATTATCTTCCAAAAGCAACAAACAACATGTCTCATTTTATGACTTCTTTTGTAGACACCATAACACCTATCCTCTCCCTCTTTCCCCACCTTTCCTATTACAGCAGAGAGCAATACCACCCTCCCAGTCCCCTAGGCTTGCAGCCATCCTGGACTCTTCACTATCACTTACCCACCACACTCAAGCTGTTGTCAACACTTGTCTATTTCACCTTTGCACTACTTCTCCAATACTCCTCCTATCCTCTAACACTGCCACCTCCCTGGTACAGACCCTCATCACCTCACATCTGGACTACTGAAATAGCCTGCAGGTGACTCTGCCTGCCTCAAGTCTCTCCTCACTCCAATCCATCCTCCATTCAGCCACTAAAGTGATTTTCCTAAAGCACAGGTCTGATCATGTCACCACGCAACTCAATGAACTCCACTGGCTCCCTATCACCTCCAGGAGCAAATATAAAATGCTCTGGCATTCAAAACTCTATATCACCTAGCCCCCTCATTCCTTTCCAGTCTTCTTGCATCTTGCCCTCCCAACAGGTATTCTTTGATCCAGTGACCTGGCCTCCTGGCTTCTGCACAAACAACACACTCCATCTCTCTCCACTCTGGGCATTTTTCTCTAGCCATCCCTCCCCCTCTGTCACCTACCCATTCCTGGAATATTCTCCTTTCTCTGCTTCTACTACTGACCTCTCTGGATTCCTTCACGTCCCAATTAAAATCCCTCCTTCTGCAGGAAGCCTTCCTCAACCTCTCAACTCCAGTACCTTCTTTCTGTTATTTCCTATTTACTCTGTAGATAGTTTGCTTTTATGTTTGTTAGCATGTTGTCTTCCCCATTAGATAAGTTCCTTGAGGGCAGGGACTATTTTTTGCCTTTTTTTCCTTGTATCCTCCAACACTTAGTAGAATGTCTGGCATAGAGCTAAGCACTTTACAAATATTATCTCATTTGATCCTCACGACAACCCTGGGAGGTAGGTGCCCCATTTGAGAACTGAGGAAGACAGAGGCAAACAAAGGTTAAGTGACTTGCCCAGGCTCACACAGCTAGTATGCCTTTGAGGCAGAATTTGAACTCAGGTCTTCCGGAGTCCAAGCCCAGTATTCTGACCCCTATGCCTTTTAGCTGTCTCAAAAAAAAAAAAAAAAAAAAAAAAAAGACATTTTTACTAAAACAGGTAACATTATATCCCTGTCAGTATTGCAGCTTTTTCTGCTTTGCCCTTTTAGCTTCACAGATGTGAAAACTGAAAGGACCTTAGACGTCAAGTAGTAATGTGTCTACAATCCTCTCATTTCAAAGGTGAGAAAAATGAGGCCCACAGGGGTTAAGTGATTTGCCCAAGGTCATACATGTAGTAAGCAACAGGGTCAGGATTTGAATTCTAGTCTTCTGATGTCAGTGCCTTTTCCCTTCTGCCTACTTATCCTTCAGAAGTACAGGCTGACAAGTTTTACTATAGGTGCTTCTACCTTATTATTATTAAAAGATTGCTCAATATTTTAGTTATAAGTGATCTTATACTGATTCTCCAAATATGACTTTCCAAGACATACAAGATTAATTTACTTTACTGTCTCCAAGAAACTTCTTCTGAGATCATCTATTTACAGTCAGTACTGTTGTTTGATTAAGTGAAGGATTTTCAATGTGATTTGGAAATCATAGGTGTCCTTCAAGGTGTCCACCAACCTATCTCCCTTAGCACTCAATTCAACAAGTATTCATTGACTGCTGATTCCCTTTTCCTTTCTCAAGCAATCAATCCCTTGGTTTCCCCATTCAAAAAAAAAAAAAACAAAAACAAAAATAAAAACAACCTATCTTATTTGGCAATTAGTTTGGTGTAGTGAAGAGAATGATAGACAAGGAATAAAAAAGACCCGAGTTCAAATTCCACCTGGTGCAGTATGTGATCTTAAGCAATTCACTTATATGTTGTCTCAGTCTCAGTTTCTTATTTGTAAAGAGGAGCTGTCTCAAAATTAACAAAAGAATTTAAAATATATATATATAAAACATTCCTGTAAACCCTAAAGTGCTACTTAAATGTTAGCTATATTTCCTTTGCATTAAGCATATAAAATATGGCAAAAAGATATTGAATTATAATTGGAAATTTAATCTATGACGTCCTCATTTTGAGGCATTCAAGCAAAAAGGAATAAAGGAAATAAATTTTCTGAGAAATTTACAGGACATTCCAAAAGTCTTACTGCACTTTTAAATTTTAATAGCTTAAAGGCTTCTTGGGACATTCCGTATATGTACATGAAGCATGGCAGGCAAGATAGCCCAGTGGATGAAGGACTGGCCTTGGAGTCAAGAAGAGCTGGTTCGAGTTCCTGCCTCTATGCCTACTGGCAATCACTTAACCTCGGTGCCCCTTAGCAACTCTAAAACTATAAATTATATATCAGTGTTGTCCATCTGAACATGGGAGGGACGACACTAATGAAATCACGGAGCTGGACCAAAAAATACATATAATGTATATATCCACACACATATGTGAGTATACATTTGAGTGATGTGTCCTTTTTACTAATCTTTCCTGTGCAAGGTTTTTGGTACTGATTAGCACTAATTACACTTTTTAAAAGAGTGACAATTATTGCTATGCAAAAAGAAAACAAAAACAACTCAAAAATAAAATGCAGGGGCAGTAGGTGGCACAGTAGATAGAGCTCTGACCTCGGAGACAGGAGGACCTGGATTCAAATCCGGCCTCAGACACTTGAAACTTACTAGCTATGTGACCCTGGGCAAGTCACTTAACCCTAACTGCCTCACCAAAAAAAGGCAAAAAAACAACATAACAAAATACAATAAAATGCAATCAATTATTTCTAAGAATTATTCACTTTTTAACTTCTAAATTTATTTTCTGAATTTACAGAGGCAATCAAAGAACAAATGAACCTGCTCAAATAAATGTTATTCTTGCCTTACAAGATTTCAGCTAATATTAATTAGTTCAACAAAATGTGATCATGAGTTTTGTTGGTTTAACATACACACATACACACACACAAACTTTATTCCCACACTGAAGAAAAATTCACTTCAGACAACTCGTTTGCCCAAGCTGCTATTAAATACTAGGAAATGTTTTGCAACTTGGCTGGCTGGTGTTATATTACCTTTTGCAATGTGATCAGTTCAAAATCTTATTTATTTGTTTCATGGTTCAAAGATGTCATTTTATTACAAGGTGAGATTTACAATAACAAGCACCTTTCTAGTTTCATTTCATCGCTCAGAATTTCCTGCAATATAATTTCAGGCATTATCTCTCAAACTGTCTCTCTCTCTCTCTCTCTCTCTGAAAAAAAGTTTTAGGTATAAGGAACATATAATGAACATTAAGGGAGACAGGAGGCAGGGACTGAATATTTTTTTCTAACATCCAGATATTCTTGTTATAGAAACAATGCAGAAAAACTAGTAAAAAGTATTCGCAATAATTGAAATTAGATGTTATCAAATTCTTACTATTGTAAAATGATAATTTTTTTCCAGGGGTTCCATTTAAATTTCCAAGTACACTGGATGATCCAGGGAGACCTATTTTTAATACAAAAACCAACACAAGAAAATCAATGTGCCCGACTGCCTCACTTTCTAGAAATGCTACTCCTTTAAAAAGAAACTGACCAAAAAGCCAGAGTGACAAATCTAAGCTACTGGGAAATGCTTAGGCAGCATTTTCCATTTGAATCCAAAGGTCACCAAAAGAAAGCAGCCCCTTTCAAACCTTTTTACCTCTTCTTGGGGTTTCAGCTCTACTTAGTGCCAAGATGAAAAATGAGAAGAATCTTTTTCTAAAATCCCATCAGAACCCTACAGAGGGGTCATTTCATCCCTTCATCTCCAGGAAAAATTACATTGAGAATTATAGAATCTCTAAATTTTAGAAGTTAGAAGAAACTTTTAAAAATCATCTAAGGGGGTAGCTAGGTGACATAGGGGATAGAGCTCCGGCCTTGGAGTCAGGAGGACCTGAGTTCAAATCTGGCCTCAGACACCTGACACTTACTTGCTGTGTGACCCTGGGCAAGTCATTTAACCTCCACTGCCTCACACAAAAAAAATCTTGTAGTCCATCTATTTTTTAAAAATAATTTAAACCAAGTCATGTTACTTAGAAAATAAGGCAGAAAAGGATTAAGTCTCTTGCCACAGACCAACCAGGGGCAGAAATAAAACAAGAATTTTGTCAGTTTACTGCAATAACAATTATTATGATAGTAATAGCTAGCATTTATATAGTTATTACTGCAAAATGCTTCATATATTATCTCATTTAATTCTCAGAACAACCCTGTGAGGTAGGTGCTATATCATCCCCATTTTACAGATGAGGAAAATGAGGCAGAGGTTAAGTGACTTACCCAAGGTCACATAGCTAGTACATGTCTGAGACAAGATTTGAACTCAGGTCAGTTATTCCTGATGCCAGGTATAGGACTTGATACCAAATACGTCAACAAACACTTAGCAAATCCTTCACCTATCCATGCTGTGTCTCGTGGATATCTGCTGAACTGATTCTTTTGAAAAGAAATCCCCATCTAGATTACTCAACATGTAAACAAAATTCTGAAAGACAGGAAACTAACCCAACCTAACCATAGTAAGATTTGAATCTAAGCTTCTGAAAGTCTTAATTCTGAATCATAGTCCATATTTCCTAACTATCTAGGCAGACACACACACACACACGCGCACGCGTGCCTACACTACCTAGGAACCCAAGTCTCTTAAAAGACAAACCCAAGTCTAAAAGTAGAGTCCAGGTGAGTCTCCTGACCACCTATTCTTCTATAAAATTTAAATAAACCTATTCTCCCACAAATTTTAAAGATACAGGATGTCCCAAAAGTCTTAGTGAAGTTTGAAGCTAAAACTTTAATAGTTTAAATAGCTTCAAATTCTACCAAGACCTTTGGACACCCTGGAGAAAAAGAGAAAGAGAGACGGTTATATCTACATAACCATCTATCTATACACACACACATAATAAAGAAGATATATGCATTATACAGTATAAATACACTAAATACTACATACATATATATACACACAATATACACACATATATACTATGGATATACCATCCATATGCTTGTATATAGTATGCATATATACTAATGTGTGTACTCACAGTACTAAATATACACTATATATACTATGTACTTACTATCCATGTGCTCATATATAGTACATTTGTTAACTAGCATATATGCAATACTTACACACAATGTATATACTATCCATGTTTATACACAGTGTGTATATACATACATATTTACATATGTGTATATATGTATGTATTTACTAAAATACACAATACTATACATACTATAAGAGGCAGCTAGGTGGCTCAATGGATAGGGTACTAAGCCTGGAGTCAGAAAGACCTCAAACACTGATCAGCTGTATGACCTTGGGCAAGTCACTTAACCTCTGTTTGCCTTAATCCACTGGAGAAATATCCAGTATCTTTGCCAAGAAAACCCCCGGGACAGTACGGTCCACGTGGTCAGGAAGAGTTGGGCACGACTTAACAATACACACTATTATTATATACACACATATACTATGTATATATTATCCAATGCTTACATATAGTATGTAGGTACCATACATAATAAATAATATATACACATATACACTATGCTATATGCGCATACATACTATGCATATGTTTGCATGTACATACTAAATCATATCTACACACACACACACACACACACACACACACACACCCCCGGGGTTGGGAAGACACAATGCCCCCTTTTTAAGCAGCAGCCCCTAGTGCCGTGAATTCCGCTCCTCCTTCCTCCGCACTTACAGCCCCAGGTACCTCTCATGCCCAAGTAACCCAAGCGACCCCTAGAAGGAGCAGAAGCGCCCCGGGGGCAGGGGGCAGGACGGGCAGACCCCCAGGCCCGGCCCCGCGCCCACCACGCACACTAGTCCGGACGCAATCGTCCCCCGCCCCGGCGCCGCCCCTCCGTCTCCAGCCTTTCTCTCCCTCCTTCGGGTTCCCTCCCCAGCCCCAGCCCCCGTCCCGGGACCCCGGGCTCCCCCGGCTCCCCCTCCCCCTCCCCTCGGGTGGCCGCCCCCCCCCGCGCCTCCCGGCCCCCTCGGGCCCAGGCCGCCCCCCGCCCAGTCCCGCCCGCCTGTCCCCCTGCCCGCCCCCCCCCGCCCGGGCTGCAGGCTCCTCACCAGGGTTTGCGGCGGTCGCCGCCATGGCCCCCGCTGCCGCGCCCCCCAGCGGGAGGAGTCGTCGCCGCCACCGTGGCCGCCGCCGCAGCCGCCGCGAGACCGGGAGGGGCGGGGGCGGGGGAGGGGAAAATCAGTGCCCGGAGCCGCCTCAGCAGCCACCGCCGAGCAGCGTCGCGGAGCCCAAGATGGCGGGCGCCCCGGACCCTCCCTGACAGGGGAGGTGCCTTCGCGCCCGGGAGGAGAGGCTTAAGCCGAGCCTGGCCTCTTCGGCAGGAAGCCGACCAATAGGTAAGTCTGGGTCGGACCCGGGGCCCGGGAGGTCGGAGAGCCAGCTCGTCTACTGGGAGCCGGGCTGGGGGAACCGTCTCGGGAGCTCCCGATGGCCCCGCCTCCGGGGCGGTGCCGGGCAGGGTCAAGGGTCGGAGTGACGTCAGCAAGCCCGCCTATATAAGGACCTGGCTGCCGGCGAATGAGGGCCAGAAGAAGGTGGCGGTTCTGGTGCTGCTCAGTCCTTTCGCACTCCACTTACTTTGGCTATTTAACCGCTCGTACGCTGGCTTTTCCGGCGCGCGTTCCCCAAGCTCCACCTTCATTTTCTGCCTAAGTCAGTCAGGTAGCATCATTAAGTGCCTCTTAGGAGCCCTGTCTCTGTGCTAAACGCTGGGCGCAGAACTAAGCCGATCCAGTCCAGTCGGCATTTATGAAGCTCCCGCGCTGGGCCGAGCGCCGGGGATAGGAAGAAAGGCAAGGACAGTCCCTGCCCTCAAGAGCTCCCAGTCTAACGGGGGAGACAGCGTGCAAACAACTGCGTGCAACATGGTGCCCAAAGAAGAAGTTGGCCGTGGTCTCAGAGGGAAGGCACTAGCGTTAAGGGAGGCAGAGCCAGAGACTGCTTTGCTCTTAAGTAGACTTGGTGGCCGCCAGAGGAAAACCCCTTGTAGGGTGGTGGCCAACCCATTCCAACAGAAGAACTCTCTAAAAATGCACATGGGGCAGCCCAATGGGGAAGTAGGCGCCCTCCTTCGGGGAAGATCTTCGAGCGGTGGCTGGGTGCGTAGAAGTCAGATGTGAGGACGCCAGGGAGTCTTCTGGTTCTACCCCTTTAGGAAGAGGTGCTTTTCTAACAGGAATTAGAAATGAGACTTCCAATTTCATGGCTGAAATGCGCCTTCTGCTTACTAAGGAATGCTTCCTTCAAAGCACAGAGGTCACCTCTTGAACAAGACCTTTCCTCTTCCCACCAGGTGTTACTGTTACTTACTTCCTCAAATTACTGTGTATCTATATTGGTTATATTTGGTATTCTCTTCTGCTCCCGCCACCCCCACCAACATACCTGCAGACTAGAATGAAAGTGGCTATTTTGTCTTTACATTCCTAGAGCCTAGGATTGTGCCTCATTCTTAGCAGGCACTAATTTTTCCTTTTCTCTTTCTTTAGTTTTCTTTTTTTTTCTTTCCCGTTGAATTGCATTCCTCGTGCTAGCAAATACAGAAAATTCCTACAAGTCTAGTCCCATCCAATCATCATTAAATGGCTACCTGTGTGGGCACCAGTGATAATAAGAAGCGCAAAAATTTGGTAGGATCTGGAAGGGCCTAGTGCGTTCAGGATGTGGTATCAGTTATACTGGATACCTTTCTGGGTCCTCAGAAAGGCCTGTGAAGTGGTTTTCTCACCTATAAAATGAAGGGATTGGATTAGGCACATAGTAGGCATTATATAAAAATGAACTCTAAGGTTTTCCAGCTCCAAATCTATGATCACCTTATGGTCCAGGCATGGACAAATTCATGGAGGGGAGAGACTGCCAGACAAGATCAGGGAACATAGCTAGTTTGGCTAGAAAGTTATGTTGGAATCAGAATGCAGAGGTCATTAAATGCCCAGCTAAGGAACACAGGTTCCTTAGGGAGGCAGGGAAGGTCTTTGAGCAGAGGAGTTGCACGATGGGACCTGTGCGTCGGGAAGATTATTTTGGCATCAATATGAAATGCTGACAGATAAGGAGACCAGGCAGGAGGCTCTGATGCTAACTCAGAACCTGGACTAGGCTGATGACACAGTGAGAAGAGGTAGATATGAGAGATGTTGTCGGAAGTAGAATCAATAAGATTCAAACAAAAGTTTGGATGTGAGTGGGAGGGAGACTCGGGACGAAAGGATGGTGGTACCAGCGAGTAAGTGGGGAGGAAGAGAGGCAAGTTTAGTGAGGGGAGTAACTAGTGCAGTTTTGGACATGTGCCTGGCTGTGAAGCCACAACAGGTGGCATCTTTAAAAGGACGAGCCTGAGACAGTTCCCGTCCTCCCTTGGGGGTAGGTGAAGATCCTATTCCCCTACAGCACAGGGGCCTCAGGAAATGACCTTGGAGTTGTTCTGTTTGCTTCTCCTTTTCCATACCTGCTGGGCAGGGGAGTCCCTGTACTTCTCTGCCCCCACCCCACCCCCTCCAGCTTGAGCTATGGAAACTTTGGAGGCAGGCTTCCAAGCAAGATATTGTAGCCACACCAGCTAGGAAGCCCAGAAAAGCCTAGGGCAGAAACACGAGGGGGGAGGGGAACACTTGGAACTTAGTGAGGCTGTGCTGTGTGGCAACTGAGTTAAGCTGTTTATATGTTTTTTCCTTGCTATATCTTTGAAGTAAATATTCCTTTGTAAAAACTAAGCTGACTATAAAATGGTTAAATAGAATTGGGGTGCAAAGCATCCCCTGAAATTGATTGAGTATAATTGGTGATGGCTAAAACCTTCAGTGGCAGAAACTCGATGCCCCCAAGCCCCCTTCATGGTGGCAGAGAACCCTGGGGGAGACATAAAAAAAAATCTTGCCTTCATGCAGAGGATGAGGGGCGATCGGAGTAATCACTGTGACGTAGATAACATATGTACCAGAGAGGCATGCATCGTAATAGCCAGTACAATTTTATTACGTTATATATAATATATACAAAGTACCCTGTCTAAAATTAGATGAATCATATGTCATATATAAAAATATAGTACATTATATAATATAGTATATTGTATTTATTGTACATTATATGAAGCATATAGTATACAGTATGCTATGTTATACTGCGTATTATATGGCATATAACATGATCTGTTATACACATGGTGTTATATAATTTGTATTATATTTTATTGTTGGTCAGTCAGTGTCCTCTTCATGACCCCGTTTGGGGTTTTCTTGGCAAAAATACTGAAGTGGTTTGCCATTTCCTTTTCCATTTCATTTGATGGGTAAGGAAACCGAGGCAAACTGGGTTCAGTGACTTGCCCAGGGACACACAGCTAGTAAATGTCTAAGGCCAGATTTAAACTCAGGATGAATCATCCCAACTCCAGGCCCAGTGCTCTGTGCACAATGGCGCCACCTAGACGCACCATTATATAGTATAGTATATTGTATGTTATGAATAATATATACATATACATATATATGAGATGTCCACCTTAATAGTCAGTACAATTGCATTACAGTATAATATGCATAATATATGATATGACTAGATACCTAAATTGTATATATTTACAGTGTCATGTTATATTTGTATACATATATTCTATATTACACATTGCTTTATTTACAGGATGTGTTATATTATGTATATTATACACCATTATATATTTTATATTATAGAATATATGTGAGATAGTCACCTTAATAGCCAATATGATTGTGTTCTATTACATTATATAATAAATGTAACTCGGTACCTAACATGTATATTATGTATAATGTATTATATGTATATTATATAATATGTTGTGAATTGCATGTTATTTTATTATTGACATACCATATAACATATTATATTGTACTGTGTATTGTGCTATATTATGTGACGTGTTATATTACATGTAATATAAATATTAGGTCTGTCATCAAGTATATGTATATTATATAATGTGCTGTAATACATATTGACTATTACGGTGCACATCTACTATATGTAACATATATACACATGCATGTATGTTTTGTATATATATTTGTGTGTATGTGTGCGTACATAAATATGTAATAGCTTACATGTAGTACCTTATAGTAGTCTTTCCTACAGGGTTCTTCACAGGATTAGCCCTGTAGTACATGTATCACATGTCATGTGATATTATTATATATAATATATATTATTTATGCATATTAGGTACCTCTGTATTTATTTACACATATATAATACAGTCATATTGGCTATTAAGTTATAAATTTCCTATGATGATATAGTTTTAAATGAACTCAATTGCATATTGGAGAAAGAGTAATTATACTAACATTTATATAGTACTTTAAGATCTGCAAATCACTTTTCATGGATTATTTCATTTGTAATACCTCAGCTGGCCAGTAGGGACTCACATTTTAGGTGGAAAGGTGCCTCCTTCGAAGACAGGGGTTTAAGGTAGGAACTGATGGAAGATCATGTGGGATGAGGAAGGCATAAGCTGAAATGGATGGGTATTAGTTTGTTTTGATTCATTTCAACCATTCTGATTTAAGAGACTGTGTATAAGAGTATCGCTCTAGGCTTACCTTCCTAACTTCCACGTGCATTGACAGTTTAGGTTACTAAAGGACAAATCACTACTACTGCTTGAAATTCATGAGGTAAAATCTTGAGGGGCTAAGTTTTTCTAGTACTGTGAGCCTTCACCAGTGGGTTATTATTGTTGATTATCAGCCAGTAATTTTTATTTTTTACTTTTTTGCACAAAAGGGATTTACTTTAATGGAGGGTACAAACATTCTCTTCAGACCATGGGTATACTTTTCCCTTACACTCACAAGGTCTCTGGGGAAAGCAGGCTAAAAATTTAAAAACAAAGTAATGAGTCATATATACATATATATATATATATATATATATATATATATATATATATATATGAAGTATCTCATGATTGTTGATAATTCAAAATAAATTAATTTCAAAATATTTTTTAAAAGTGTATCTCATAGCTCCTAGAAATCCTTTTCTCCCTTTGTAGCACCCTTATGAAGTGTCCCCTAGATGAATAGCTCTCTGCTAGGCTCTTTCCCCCCCCCCCCAAATTTATTTATTTGTTTATTTTTTTTAGTTTTCAACATTCACTTCCATAAGATTTTGAGTTCTAAATTTTATTATCTAATTCTTTTATCCAATACTTTTATATATCTAATTCTATCCTTTTATATTCTTTTTATATTTTATATTCTTTTATATTCTTATATATATATTCTTTTATATTCTTATATATTCTTTTATCTAATTCTTTTATATATCTAATTCTATCTATTTTATATATCTAATTCTTTTAACTAATCACAAGGTAGTTCCTGTGTGGGGCAACATCTCTCTTTATCCAATGATCAAAATATTTTATTCCTCTTAAAATGATTAAGGACTTGTTTACACTCTTGGTAGAATGATTGTTTCAACCCAGATATTTGGGCCTTTTGTGATTACATTAATTAGAATAGGGTGAAAACTTCTACCCTTACACAACCATATCTTAGTAAGAATCATTAATATAAAAATAGCAGGGACTGGACAAAAGAGAGGCATCTCCTTAAATAGAGTATGGGATTGAAGCAACTAGATGGGCCCAGTAGTAAGAGTATTGGGCAGTCAGGAAGACCTGAGTTCAAATACAGCCCCAGACACTTACCACTATTTTGTATTTACTCATCTGTGTATATGATGTATGTCCCTAGTGGAATGCAAGTTTCTTGAGAACAAGGTCTGTTTTTTTTCCCTTATTTTTGTCTTCCCTACTATAGTGCCCTGCGCATAGTAGGCATTTAATAAATGCATTTTTAATTTAAGTAAATTGAAAGCTATCTCTCAGACAAGTACAGTGAAGTTCTTTTGATTTGATAAGTCCACATGTCTTAAATTGGCCTGAGTAAAGGGAAAGAAAATATGAAGTTGTACTTCAGTATTCCTTCAGGCCAAGGGCTCTTAACCTGGTGTCCATGAACCCCATAGGGATCCATGGTTAGATTTCAAGGGGTCCATAAACTTGAGTGGGAAAAAAATTACATCTCTATTTCAATATAATTAGTTTCCTTTATAATAGTATGTATTTTATTTTGTTCATTTAAAAACTTTATTCTGAAAAGGGGCCCAGAGAGTTCATCAGACTACTAAATGGGGTCATGACATAAAAACAAACAAAAAAGTAGTTAAGAATCCCTGCTTTAGATCAAGTGACTGGGCTGTTCTACCTTCCACCATACATGTTCATGAGCAGTATGTTAACCTTGGCTTCCCCAGCCTAGGTAAAGTTGTGGAAATATTCCCCCAATGACCCAGGTTCTTATTTAATCAATTGGGATCATTTTCTCACTCATTATAGGGTGTCTGAAACTTGAAGCTGTTTTGGTTGAACTATTCATGAAGTACCTGGTGCCTCAGTGTAGGAGGTAGAGATGAAGAGATCAATCCGTCTACCATACCACTGCACCACTCCAGCAACATGGGGTGAATTGGGAGGGCAAAGATCACATGCTGCTAAAGAGATGCATTTATTTAGGTGAAGTCTGCCCTACCAACAGCTAAATCCAGCCTCGGATGTCACTACCTCCAAAGGTAAAAAGCTACTACCACTGTATCTACTACAGAAAGCCCTTTCAGAAATACTGTAATTACGACTTAAATTCTGTGGGATTCAATATATGGTACTTTTCTTTTCGGCTTTTTGTTATGAAGGTGATTATGGATAGAGGAAGGTTTTCTTCCTAGAGTTCATTAAGAAATGAAGAGATATCCATCACATCTTGGATATGGTTTGATGTGTGGGAAGATGACCTAGAGATGTGATCTCCAAAGAGTTCTGCCAACTAGAGTAGTTTGTGATTAATAGGTTACACTGTATGATGTCTTAAGGCAGGCTTCGGAGTTCATGTATACTTTTTCTTGAACTTCTCAACCTCTGAGACAGGAAGTACAGTGGAAATAGTATGATAGCCATTAAAAGATGAGGAAATTCAAGTTCAGAGAATTGTCTTGCTTGCTTCACTTACGTGGTAAAGTCCAAAGCCTAATCCAAGACCCCATTGGGTCTACCATTCTTTCCATTATACTATATCCTATCTTTTCTAAGAATTGTAGCATAAAAGACTAAGGATCATACTTGAAGACTCCTTCTTTCTCAGAGCCAATCCTACTGGAAGGAGAAAGACTGGTGCATTGTTTAGGAAAGAGGACAAAGAGGAAAGAAAAGTGAGGTGTTTCAGGAAGGAAACATGGCAAAGCAGAGGAAACTGATGAAAGGAATATAACTTCCTTATGTTCTGAAATTTGACTATTCCTGACCCCTAAAAGGGGCTGAACCCAAGCAATATGGATAAAGAGATTTGCTCCCTGACCCCCATTTTTTCAATTCTCATTCTAAGAAGTACTGTATTTTTTTTAAGTAACAAAGAAAAGAGCCTTACTAATCATTTTAAATGTCCTTGATAGGTTTCTGTTTTTTCCTTTTGCTGTTTCTTATGCTGAAATCCAGATCAAATTTAGTCCCTATGTTTCTTAGCAGTGTTCTTCCTGTAGTCACATGAAATAACACTTGATTAAATAAAGTATGGTTTCTGTTTTACCCAAAGAACCGGACATTTCCTGCCTGTTCGTCTGTGTCTCTACATCATATAGTCCACGGATAGTATCTTGAGTCTAAATTATTGTTGTAAAATTAAAACCCATCTTCATAAGCTTCTCTTTCAGGTTTGACATTTGTTCTTTTCACTATTTAAGAAGAAATTCCACACTGATAACATTTACCGTGTATCGTATTTTTAGAAGGTAGCACACATGTCTGTTCTTTAAAAGGCAGAAGAGGCCCTTCAAGTCAGATAGTGTGATGTGTGAAAGATCAAGGGTGACAGGCAGCCTTGTGTAGTGGATAGAGAGCTGACCTTGGAACCAGAAAGACCTGAGATCAGGTCCTGCCTTTAACACAAACTAAGTGTGTGACTCTGGGCCAGTAAATCACTCATCTCTCATTGCTTTAGGTAACTTTCTAAGACCATAAGTTGCAGAAAAGGTGCCCACCTGCGTCGGTACAGGAAGTTCCTCCTTAGACCTTCCTACATGAATTAAATCACAGGTCCTATCTATCTCTATTCCACTTTAGTTTTCAAAGGAATTGACTGATTTTGACAAATATTCAGAGAATGATGTGAATTGAGTCTTTGAGTTTTCATATGGGCATAAAACACCATAAAGGGTTTTTTTAGACATTCATTGCCCTCAAGTAACTTTTAAATCTAACCAGACTTTACACACATAAAACTGCGGAACAATAGAGTATATAATGACAGGATTGTAAAGCTGGAATAGCCTTTAGAGATCTTGTTTTACAAATGAGGAAACTGAAGGGACTTGAGAAAAATGACTTAAATCAAATTCTAAGATATGTGGTATGGACAGGAAGTCAGAGTAGAGCATTAATTGGATCAGTATGTTTAGAGAAGACTTCATAGAGGAACACTTTAAACTGTACACTCTCTTGTTCTGATCCTCACAACTTCCCCAGAAGCTGTGCAGGGCCTGTACTATCCTCATTTTGCAAGTGTAAAGAGTGGTCTCCACAGGAACGCATGCTTTGCGGTGGCAGTAAGAAGCAAAAGGCAGATACATAACTGTCAAGTCAAGCATATGCATGACCTCCTACGGTAGGGGCAGAGCCAGTGCTGTGAGTGCCTCCTCCAGGGGTAGTGCTGGAAGAGCTTCTCAAAGTAAAGCCTCTATATAAATCACCAGATGGTGCTCTAAGCTCAAATTGCTCCAGCTTCCTCCCTTTGTGCAGGTGCACAAATCCAGCTTCATCCATTTGATGCTTCACGAATGTGCTTTCAGTAAACTTATTTCAATCCACATGGGTCCATACTCCTGACCAACAACCAGCACAGGGAGATCCAGTTGTACTCTGCCTCCTAGTGAGCCTATCCCCAGTACCTCATTCCCCACCCTCAGTTGTCACCTCTAGCACCTCACTCCAATCAAGGCAACACTGAACCCTAGTTATGATGTCAGGGCAAAGAGTCAATAAGGGGACCCCAGTTTTGCAAGTTTTACCCTTCATGAGCCTTGGACAGTTGATATATTGAATGGGAACTCAGGGGAGATGCCATGTCAGCTTTTGCCCCAAACTCCTTTGGTGTGAGGACTAAATAAGTCCCACTAATTAAGTTTTTTCAGGACATTATCTGAGTCCCCTCTCCATCCTTTTTGCACTTGTACTGATATGACTTGCCTCAGTCCCCCAGATCCCAATGCCTCAGCCCAAACTGATCTAGTTTAAGGGTATCAAGATTCCCAACAATAAATCATAACTTATGTGATTCATTTCCCCCCATTCCCATGAGATTTTAATCTCAACAACTTTATCATAAGATCTAGTCTGTAGGAAATAATTTTATTTGATATAGGTCCAAGCCATTTCTAGCTTGAAGAGAGAGAGACATTCAGACTTGCAGAGTCCCCCATGCTTTTCCATATGATTCTGCCCTAAGACAATTTCAGATAACATTTATAGAAATCTCAAACAAGGAAAAAATCATGATATGTTAAAATACAGTTTGGGGTTCACATCCCAGAGTAGTTATCCTTCAGTTCCTTTCTGGATCACTTCTCCTGTCTGAGTTCCTGCCTGTGATCAATATCTTAACCTTGAATCTCAAATGTTGTCTCCAGGTGGGTCATATTGTCCAATCATCCAGGTATGTAGGAAATAGTAGAACCAAGTAGACAAGAGTTCAGTTGGGGTGTTACCCTTGCTTTACTTCAAATGAGGGTCCTAGCCTTTGTTCTTCCCACTTTGCTAAAGGGAAAGGACTAGGAAGACTTTTAGGCTGGCTAAGTAATATTTCTAGACAAGCGAGAAAATTTTTAAAATATGTTTCCTCAGTAAGCAGTTCAAGACAGTGCTATTTGAACTTAAAAGAAGGAGAGATCATTTGCAGCTGTGAAAAATCATAAAGTCTCCATAGAGGAAGTGGTATTTGGGCTAGGCCATGAATCAGAATGAAATTTTGATGGATTAAGGAAATTATATTCCAAGCATAGAGAACAGTAGAGGCAAAAGCAGAGGGGGAGGAAAGCCTGAAATATGTTCAAATAATGGATATCAGGTACAACAGTTTACCTGTAGTTAAGTTATATATGAAGGGGAGATAAGCCTGGAAGGATAGCTTATGGAGAACCAAGAACATCAGACTAAGGAGTTCAGACCTCGTTTGGCAAACAGTGGGATTCTTGAAGGGCTTTGAGCACTGGGATGGCATGATCAAAGCTGGAAAATTCATCTGGCAGCAGGGAATTGGACGGATTGGACCAGAGAGAGATTGGGAGGCAGGAATATATCAATTAAAAAGCTGGTAAGAACAGCTTGAACTATGGTGATGGCACTGGGAGTGGAAACAAAGGGACACATATGAGAAAAATAGAAACAGAATCTCCAGGATTTAGTCATTAATTGGATGTTGTGGATAAGGGATAATGAGGACACAAAATGACTAAGAAGTTTTGACTGCAGAGTAGTAGTACCACCATTTCTTTAAAAAAAAAAAGTCAATAATAAAAGGTCTTGGGTGAAAGACAACCTAAAAGTAATACCACAAGGAGGGCAACAGCCCCTGTGATTGAACCCCAAATTCCAAAGGATTATTTAGTTCTCATTCTCCTGTGGCCAACGTTCCTAGCTCACCAGTAATGGCATCACAAAAATCCTTTTAATTCAACCAAAACATGGTAGGAGAAGGGGAGGGGAGATTAAGAAGCTTTACTGGGTATTTAGGAAGAATTCAATAAATATTAAGCTCCTACTATGTGCAAGGCACTGTTTTAGGCATGACGATAACAATACCAAAACAAAACAAAAATCTCTGACCTCAAGGATTTCTGTATTATATTAGAGGAATGAATGCAACATGTAACCAAATATGTAAATACAAGTTAATTCAAGGAGGAAGACAACACTAACAATAGAAGACTTGGAGAAAGTACAATAAAACAAAATAAGGAACAAGACACTTAAGATTGTTAAATTTGCAATGGTCTAACAATAGACTCCTTTTAACCCTGTGTGAGCCCAATTTGGGAAGTTCTGCTCTTGCCCCACTCTGTTCTTGTCTCTGGTCTGAAATATGCTCAATAACCATATATAAGGTTGGTTCTTATTTTAGATAAAGCCCAATTTCTTCACCACTAGTGATTATCTCAACCTAATTTAGGCTCATTCCAAGTGGTTTTTAATAGCTTTCATCATTTTAATCCCTGTACCTTCTCCTTGCTCATAGTTTCTATCTCTCTCTCTCTCTCTCTCTCTCTTTCTCTCGACTCTGGCAGAATAAGAACTGGAGTATTTTAGAATTTCAAAGTTCACTTCCCAACCTAAGGACACTTCCCAAGTACATAAAAGCTAAAATTACCGACTTCACTTGCATATTCTATCAATTTCCTATGTTCTTGTATTGGGACTCTGTTTGCTCTGAGGGAACTGGCCATCCAGTGAACTTTATAATCTTAAAATATTGCAAAACATTAAGTATACAATAATAATACTAACAATTTCCGGAACCAGTAAGAGAAGGGTCATTTCATAATAGAGAATGAGTTTGGCACAAGTTGGGATGGGGGTAGCTAAAAATGCTTTCTACTTCCTTTCTTCCAACCATTTCATTTGCTACAGTGTCATGTATATAATAGATATTTAATAAATGCCTGTTGAATGGAGAATAAACCTTCCTCTTATGAGGCTTCTCCAACCCTTGTTCCCCTCCTTTTGGTTTCTGTAAAATAAGAACAATAACAACAATAACAATAATAAACAGAACTGTCCCCAAAGGAATCTGCATTCATGTTTCACCCTTGTTTCTCCCAAGGAATACTATAATTGTCCAGAGGGATCTGAGGACGCAGCCACAGCAGTAGGAAAAGTGTCTGGATGGAGGACACAAGCTGGATCTCCAACCTCGATGTGGATAAAGGGTTCGCCATTGGTTTTGTTGTCCTTATGTGTGTGTTCCTGATTGTAATGACAGTTCGGTGTGCCAAGCTAGTAATAGACCCTTTTAAGGCAATCCCCACATCCACTTGGCAGGAGGACGACATCTAACCAGCCACAGGGCCCAGGAAGTTTGCCATCTCTGGGATGAAGCTGAGGCAAATAATACTACATATTGTAGGCTGGTGGACCCAATACATCTACTGTCAATTGTATAGAGAGTAGTGATCTAGAACATTAGATTATTAAGCTTCCTTGTTTTTCAACATTCTCATTCCTACTATCCAGGGATATATATAATCTATAACCTGGAACACCAGTTCTGGGAACTGGACCCAGTTTCTCCAAAAATCTTTTTTGCTTATTTTCTTCCCATCCTGGGATTCTCTTGGGAACCTTAGAATTTGGTTCACTTTCTTCCTACCCTGGATGTCCCCTGGCAACATCCACATGTATTGTATTTAGATCTCTACCCATGACTTAGGAACCCTAAGTCTTGGACTGACATAAAACAAGGTCAATCCTGAGGACTACCCAAAACATGACTTTTCCTTTGGTTTATATTGCCCCCAGCTGGAGTTTACTCCAGGAAATCTCAAAATATAATTAATGTCCAGTCTCCACAAATAAGGATGACAGGATGGCTAATTTCTGTATAAGCACTCAAGGTAACAAGTGCCTTTATCAGGTATGATAAAGATAAAAGCCTTTATTTCAGCCTGTAGAAAATAGACTCAAAGGAGCCCATGAATAAGTGCACAAACACATAAAAGAACTCACAATAGCTCAGAAACAAACACAATTCTTCCTCTCTGGAGGTCCTAATTTACCACAGGATCCTATATAACTTGTTACCAGATTTTTAATTCCACCCTTGTGGTCTGGACTCCCCTTGGAAGGGAAACACATGTTCCCCTTAAACAGATAACATCCTTCCTATGGGAACCACACAGTCCAAATAACTCTTTGTAATGACACGTACAAAGTCAAGGTCCTTTGTCCCTCCACAGCATGACTTTTGGTCCTTTGCCACTGTCCCTCAGAGCCAAGTCTCTCTTCAAGAGGCACACTGATCATGAAAGTCCCCTGCTTTGGATAGAAGGCTGGATGACTGGCTCTCAAACTTGGAGTTATTCAAAAGGCATTTTGTCCAAGAAAGTCTGCTATCCAAGAAATCTCCCCCCTCTGGCTAAAAGGATAAATTTCAGGATCTGGTCATCAGCCCCCTACTCCTTCCCATGGAAACTTGGGACTCTACTTCCTGGAGCCACACTGAGATCTGATAGGTGAGCTTTCATCTTATTTGCCTGGATCTAAGTCTCTATCTCACATCCTGGCTATCTCCAAAAGACACCCCTGCCCTGGTCCACCTCCCCTTACTAGCTCATCAGTGTTGCCTTTCCTCATTAGAATTTAAATTCTTGAGGGCCAGGAGCATCTTGTTTGCATCTGTATCTGAATGCTTAGCATAGTGCCCAACACATAGTAAGTGCTTAATAAATGCTGTATCTCTGTATTCTATCTACCTACCTTTCAATCTAGGAAATCCCCTTCTCTAGCTAGAAGCCCAGATTCCAAGAGTTGAAATTTAAGATTACTTTCAAGGCAAGTCCCAAGGCCCAGGAAATCCCTCTTTTCTGGCTGGAAGACAAGGGCTCGGGAACATCAACTAGGTACTCCTCCATTGGTGCCACGTGGGCAAGCACACTTTCATCCTTTCTTGTCTGAGAGAAAGCCTCTCTTCAGGACCAAGACAGTAGATCTGAAGTACTTTGGTAAAGGTAGAACTAGCTGCCACTAAAACAACTTAAAACTGCTTTTGTGTCCAGCCAAGCGGGTAGCCAACATGTTGTTTCACTGAAAGAGTGTAATGCAGTTGTTTTACTTAAAGAACTTAGCAGTGTTTCAGCAGCTTCAGAGTAGCAGAGAAGCATCTTTGCCCAGCAGGAGAGTGGAGAAGCTTAGAACAGGACAGATAGACTGTTTCCTCAAAGAAACCGTTGCCAACCAATCTTGAAGTCCAGAGTTTTGAGCTGCCTTGGGTGCCTGCATTTCTCTACTCATGTATCTCATTACTAGATTCTGTAAGTGTGTGCCCACTCCTTCACATACACACTGTGCACATTGGTGGGAGAGTGACCAAAGTTTATTGATGGACCATCATATTTTGGCTATTCCTGAGTAAATGTTATATGATGATTATTGTTGCTTTTGCCTTCTTGTTTAGTAAATATTTCATATTTAAGAGTTAATGGTGTCATTGTGACTGCTTTGTGTAAATGGGAAGTGGTGGGGGCTCGGGAACTACAGTGGTAAGTAGTAACAATGTAAATTCCCACACTATAGCTAGCCCAGGAGCCTGAGAGAGTTTTGGTTGTCATGGCCATAGCTGCCTCTCACCCTCCACTAGGTGAAAACCCCCTTGAACTGTTAGCAGGAAGGCTGGAGAGAGACAAAGACAGAGATAGAGAGACAGAGAAGAGGAGGATATAGATGACACTTTGAATGTCATGCTCACAGATTATATTGCCTGTATCAGTGGGTTACCTCCCACATCTGGACTACTTTAATCATGCATGCTTATATCTGATTCTGAGCAAGCTTTATTTTGCCCCCATAGAAAATTCAAAACATAAAGGACTCATATCTAAACCTATAAAAAGCCAGTACAGCTCTCCTCTATCAGATAAACTTTCTTCATGACTTCTATGAAGTCTTCTATATTTATAAGGTTCCCCTGAAAGGGAAAGCACTTGAGGGTCAATAAAATGTTGACTTCCTTCCCCTGGACTTGAATAGTCCGCACAAGTCATAGTAAAGAAGGAGGGCAAAGTCTGGATTTACTTTTCTATTTCATGGCTTTGTCCCAATGCCTCTCTGCTTTGGCTGTCTCCCTGGGCGCTTTGCATATTAGCAGGATTCCCACATGCTTCCCTGGGCTAGCCCCATTCTTTGTATATAGAAGGTCTCCCATCTGCTCTGTTAGCCCTGGACAGTTTTTCCTTCATTTCTGTGCCTGTTTTCTTTTTGTAGGCCAAATCCAGGCATGGAGCTCAGATCTACTTCGATCATGATTCAGTCATCGTCAGCTGGTGTCAGTAAGCCAATAAAAAACTAGGGCTAGGGAACTCTTCACAGCCCTATCAAGGAGATATCATACTCCCCAAAATGGTGTCACTGAGGAAGTTTATGTCTTGTACAGAAAGATAGCTTCAACAAAAGTCTTACTTAGCCTTCAACTGTTCAATGCTGTTTGCCAGAGGTGGATGGCAGTACTAGACATCAATGAGTTCAGCATCCATTACTGACCAGGGAAGACTAATTTGGATGCAGATGCCCTGTTCCAAAGACCATACGACAGTGAAAGCTATATTTAACTCCCAAAGAGCTGGAAGACAGATGGCAGAACCATCTGGAAGTTTGGGACTTCCATCAGACAGTATATAAAGAGCCTTTTTTCATAGAGTCAACCTTATTTTAATCCCAGAATAGACATTATTAAGTGCCTATGTGACAGGCAATGTGCTAAATGCTAGGAATATAAAGAAAGGCTTAAAAACCTTGCCCTCAAAGAGTTCACAATCTTTTTACCTCAGCTATTTGTGGATGACCATTGAAGAGAGCAGATGGCGGACATACTATTTGAAGTAACACAAACCAAGAAACAAAACAGAAAGAGTCATGCGCGAGTCACCTGAGAGTATTTTATCATAGAGATGATGGCAGAAATTGGAGTTGTGCAACAGAGTACTAAATTGAATTCAAATCAACAAGTCATCGATAAACATTTATTAAGTGCCTACTATATGCCAGGTACTGTACTGGCACTGAATCCTACACATGGCACTAGGAAGCATTTAGCACTACCCAGGGCATATCTATCTATTGTCATGAAAGTTTTACAGGATGGTTTTAGAGATTGCCTGAGAAAGGACCCTAGAGTTAATAAGAAAAAGATTTTACTGGCCCAAAAGGGCCACAAATGTCACCAAAAAGTATGATGCTTGTGCCCATGTGTGCAAAATACTATCAACTCATGTTGCATACTTGGAGAATACTAGCACTGGCAAACCTTTAGACTCTATGTACATTGATTTTTTATCTCTGTGTAACCTATGGCTCAAAGCCCATTTGTATAAGATGCTTCACATTGGTGGCAATTGAGAGGCAGAGTTGGCAAGAGTTTGAAGGAGAAGAGAGATCCTGGTCTTCTGGCTTCCAACTTTGAGAGAGAAGACACGGGTTCTGTGGGAGCTTTCAGCCCAGAGATGGTAAGGGGGTTGGGCAAGTGGTCAGAAAGTGATTACAGGGGACCCTTTGCTGTCACTAGGTGCAGAACCCTGTTGCATTGACCATAGACAGTTCCAGTTGCAGTTCCAGAGTGGAGAGGAGCACTAGCACTTACGGCAGCAGGAGAGCAGGAGCCCTGCTCACAATTCAAGCACCAAGAGGAACACTAGTGTTTATGGCAGCAGGACACCAGGGGACCTCTTGTGTGGCCACAAGAGAGCAGGGAACCTGGTCACAGTTCTAGGGTCAAGAAGAACATTATCACTTGTGGGTATAGGAGAACAGGGGTCCTTTCTGGGTAAAGACCAGAGTGTAGACCAAGACATCACTGACCACACCTCTCCCCAGATTATATCACCTTGGAAGTACTGGAAAAACCTACAGACTCCCAGAACTAACTCAGAAAACAGCAGCCAAAAAGCCTGAAGCTTGTGAACATGCCCCACCCTACCACAGGAACAGATCCCAATTTTAATATAAAGTTCAAAGTCAAGAAATAGGCTAGAAAAGTGAACGAACAAACAAACAAAAAAAGAACCTGACCATAAAAATCTACTATGGTTACAAGGAAGATCAAGACAAACTCAAAAGAAGACAACAATGTGAAAACAGCTACAAAGCCTCAGAGAAAAAGGCAAATTGGATACAAACCCAACAAGAATTCCTTGAAAAGTTAAAGAAAGCAATTAAAGTGGTAGAAGAAAAATTGGGGAAAGAAATAAGAGTAATGCAAGAAAATTATGAAAAGAGTGGGGCAGCTAAGTGGTGCAGTGGGTAGAGCTCCAGCCTCGGAATCAGGAGGACCTGAGTTCAAATCCAGTCTTAGACTTGTGTGACCCTGGGCAAGTCACTTAACCCCAATTGCCTCACCAAAAAGCAAAAAAAAAAAATTATGAAAAGAGAATTAACAGTTTGATAAAAGTGGCACAAAAGATATTGAAGAAAATAACACTTTAAAGAATAGAATTGGCATATGGCGAAAGAGATGCAAAAATTCACTGAAGTTAAGAACTGAGTGGAAAAAAAGAGGTACAAAAGCTCACTGAAGAAAATAATTCCTTAAAAATTAGAATTGGGCAAATGGAAGCTAATGACTCCATGAGACATCAAGAAAGAAAACAAAGTCAAAAGGCTAAAACAATAGAAGAAAATGTGAACTACTTCATTGGAAAAACAATTGACCTGGAAGATAGATTGAAGAGAGATAATTTAAGAATTATTGGACTATCTGAAAGCCATGATCAAAAAAAGAGCCTAGATATCATATCTCAAAAAAATTATGAAGGAAAACTGCCCCAGTATCTTAGATCCAGAAGGTAAAATAGAAATGGAAAGAATCCACCCATCACCTGATGAAAGACATCCCAAAATGAAAACTCCCAGTAATATTATAGCCAAATTTCAGAGCTTCCAGGTCAAGGAGAAAATATTGCAAATAGCCAGAAAGAAATCATCAAAATCATGGAGCCACAGTCAGAATCACACAAGCAGCTTCCATCTTAAAGAAGTAGAGGGCTTGGAATATGATATTCCAGAAGGCAAAGGATCTAGGATTTCAACCAAGAAAAACCTACCAAGAAAAACTGAGTATAATCCTTCAGGGGGAAAATGGATATTTATTGAAATAGATGACTTTCAAGCATTCCTGATGAAAAAAAACAAAACTGGGGGGGCAGAGCCAAGATGGTGGAGGGAAAGCAGTGACTGTCTTGAGCTCTCTCCCAAAGCCCTCCAAATACCTTTTTTAGGTATTTTTTTAGTCACTTTTTTAATGACTCTAAACAAATTCTAAAGCAGCAGAACCCACAAAAAGACAGAATGAAACAAATTTCCAGCCCAAGATAGCCTGGATGGTTGATCGGAAAGATATATTTCGCCGGGCGGGGAGAGTAGCACAGCTCAGTGTGGGCGCGCAGGCCACAGCGACCCTGGAGCAGACTTCTCAACCCTTGAACTCGAAAGACAACTTAGAAGGTAAGTGGGAAAAGTCTGTGACTGCGGTGAGAGAGGAGCTAGGTCTCAGCCACAAGTCTCGAGCGTGGCCTGGGGCTGAGGCTTTTTCCTGAGCTTCTGGCCCACAGACTGAGGGGGAATCGAGTGGCTGATCAGAGGAGTATTGCAAGAATCTCTTTGCCAGTGCTGAGGGAGGGATCTCTTGTTTTGCCCGTGCTTGGATCTGGGTCACAGTTCTGAGGGGCAGTCCTGGGGCGAGGAGGAGCGCTGGTGTGGTAGAGCTTGTTGTGGTGGTGGAGAGAAAACACCTCGCCCCTTATCATAGCACCTTGGAAGAACTGAAAATTTACAGATCCCTAGAAGTACCTCTGAAAACAGCTGTACAAACCCCCGAAGCTTGGGACAGTACACTCTCCACATTGGAAGCAGACTTCTACCTTAACAAAGAGTTTAAATCTCAAGTAATTGGCCAGGATCATGAGTAAGAAGCTCAAAAAGAGTCAGACTATATTATCTTACTTTGGTGACAAAGAAGATCAAAACATACAACCAGAAGAAGACAACAAAGCCAAAGCTCCTACATCCAAAGCCTCCAAGAAAAATATGAATCAGCCCCAGGCCTTGGAAGAGCTCAAAAGGGATTTTGAGAAGCAAGTAAGAGAAGTAGAGGAAAAACTGAGAGTGATGCAAAAAGATCATGAAAAACAACTCAACAGCTTGCTAAAGGAGACCCAAAAAAATACTGAAGAAAATAACACCTCAAAAAATAGTCTAACCCAAATGGCAAAAGAGGTCCAAAAAGCCAATGAGGAGAAGAATGCCTTAAAAAGCAAAATTGGTCAAATGGAAAAGGAAGTCCAAAAGCTTACTGAAGAAAATACTTCCTTAAAAATTAGAATAGAGCAATTGGAAGCTAGTGACTTTATGAGAAATCAAGACACTGTAAAACAAATCCAAAAGAATGAAAAATTAGAAAACAATGTGAAATATCTCATTGGAAAAACAACTGACCTGGAAAATAGATCCAGGAGAGAGAATTTAAAAATTATTGGACTATCTGAAAGCCATGATCAAAAAAAGAACCTAGATATCATCTTTCAAGAAATTATCAAGGAAAACTGTCCTGATATTTTAGAACCAGAGGGCAAAATAGAAATTGAAAGAATCCACCGATCTCCTCCTGAAAGAGATCCCCAAAGGAAAACTCCTAGGAATATTGTAGCCAAATTCCAGAGTTCCCAGGTCAAAGAGAAAATATTGCAAGCAGCCAGAAAGAAACAATTCAAGTATTGTGGAAACATAATCAGGATAACACAAGATTTAGCTGCTTCTACATTAAGGGACCACAGGGCATGGAATATAATATTCTGGAGAGCAAAGGAGATAGGATTACAACCAAGAATTACCTACCCAGCAAAACTGATTATAATCCTTCAGGGGGAAAAATGGTCATTCAGTGAAATAGAGGACTTTCAAGCATTCTTGATGAAAAGACCAGAGTTGAATAGAAAATTTGATTTTCAAATACAAGACTCGAATGGAACATGAAGAGGTAAACAGGAAAGAGAAATGACAAGGGGCTTATTAAGGTTGAACTGTTTACATTCCTGCATGGAAAGATGATATTTGTAACTGATGAGACCTTTGTCAGTATTAGGGTAGATGGAGAGGAAAAAATTATATGTACATATATATAGATATAGATAGATAGATAGAGGGCACAGGGTGAGTTGAAAATGAAGGGGTCATATCTGGAAAATAAAATTAAGGGGTGAGAGAGGAATATACTAGGAGAAGGAGAAAGGAAGAGGTAGAATGGGGTAAATTATCCCACAAAAAAAAAAACCAACAGAAAAGAAAAGGCTCTTACAGTGGAGGGGAAATGGGGGAAGGTGAGAGGGAATGAGTGAATCTTATTCTCATAGGATTTGACTTAAGGAGGGAATAACATACACACTCAATTGCGTGTGGAAATCTGTCTTACCCTACAGGAAAATAGGGGGGGAAGGGGACAAGAGAGTAGAGGAATGATAGAGAGGAGGACAGACTGGGAAAGGGAGTAATCAGAAGCAAATACTTCTGAGGAGGGACAGGGTCAAAAGAAAGAATAGAATAAATGGGGGGGGGGCGGGATAGGATTAAGGGAAATAGAGTTAATTTTTCACAGCAAAAAAAAAAAAAAAAGAAAACTTGACCCTCCCTACAGAAATGATATGGCAACTTGGGGCATGCCTTAGAAAAGGACCAGTTGAGGGAACCATGAATGTTTACTGGAAGACAGAGGAGGGGGTCTGTGATCTCAGTTTTCAAATATCTGAAGGGCTACCATATGTATTTGGAATTAGATTTACTCTATTTCATCCCAGTTTGAGGAAACTAAAGGATGACTCGTTATAAGGAAGACCTTCCTAACTAGATGATAAAGTGAGTGTTGGAAGTTAGAAGTATGGAAGTATGGAAGACCTAAATTCAAATCCAAGCCCAGGCACTTACTAGCTGAGTGATCCTGGGCAAGTTACTTAATTTAACATCTGTTTGCCACAGTTTCCTCATATATAAAATGGAGATAATAATAGCACCTAGTCCACAGGGTTTTTGTCATGATCAAATGAGGTAAAGTTTGTAAAGTGCTTTGCAAACCTTGAAGTGCTATTTCCATGCTAGCTATTATTATTATTATTATTATTATTATTATTATTATTATTATTATTATTATTA
>NW_020954546.1:35510377-35554134 GCF_900497805.2 Vombatus ursinus | reverse complement strand
TATTATTATTATTATTATTATTATTATTATTATTATTATTATTATTAGTTGAGCAGCTGGGTGGTGCAGTGGCTAGAGTGCCAGGCCTGGAGTCAGGAAGACTCATCTTCCTGAGTTCAAATCTGGCCTCAGTTATTTACTAGCTGTGTGACCCTGGGCAAATCATTTCACCCTGTTGGCCTCATTTTCCTCATCTGTAAAATGAGTTGGAGAAGGAAATGGCAAACCATTCCACTCTCCTTGCCAAGAAAACTCCAGGAGTGGTCATGAAGAGTTAGACACATCTGAACAACAACATTATTAGAAGGTGATCCCAAATGGAATGTGCCACGAATTAGGGTGGGTGGGGTGGAGAGAAGGGGTACTTTCTCTTTAACTGGAAGCTGGTTGAACATTCACTGGGGATGGGATGTTGTTTAATGGTAGCCATCTCTGGTGGGGGGAGGGAAGGGGAAGAAAAAAGGAAAAAAATTTACATGGTAACTTTATTATATATTTAAAAGGAATATCAAGTTGTACATAATAGATTTGTAGTTTCATGTGCAATCATCTTTTTATTATGTTATGGAAATGCTTGTTTTATTCCATAAATTAAAAATAAAATAAAAAAAAGAGAAGAGGAGATGCATACTCTAGGTACAGAATGGAAAAGAAAAAGAAAAAGAAAAAACCAAAACTGAATAGAAAACTTGACATTCAAACACAAGACTCAAGAGAAGCATTAAAAGGTAAACATGAAAAAGAAATTATAAGAGATTTAGTAAGGTTAAACTACTTTAAACTATTTTTTATCATTATTAGGGCAGTTAGAAGGAATCTCACGTAGACAGAGGACATTAGTGTGAGTTGATTATGTTGGGATGATCTCAAAAGAAAATGAAGGGGTAAGAAAGGGATGTACAGGGAGAATGGGGAAGGGAGAAGAAGAATGGGGAAAATTATCTCACATAAAAGAGGCAGGCAAGGAAGCATTTAGAGTAGAAGGGAAAATGGAAGGTGATACCGAGGCAATGCTTGAACTTCACTCTCATTGTAATTGGTTCAAAGTGGGAAGGAAAAAAAACAATACACACACACACACACACACACACACAAATTCAATTAGGTATACAAATCTATCTTACCCAACAAGGAATTAGGAAGGGAAGGGGATAAGAGACATTCTAAGAGTGTCACATTTTATCACATTATAAGAGTGATAAAAGGGAAGATTAAGGGAGGCTGTGGTCTGGAGTAAAGCAGACTTTTGAGGAAGAGTAGGGCACAAAGAAAGAGAGAAGGATAAACATATTTGAGATAAAGGCCACCTTTTAAGGCAGTTGGGTGCTGGACCTGGAATCAGGAAAACCTAAGTTCAAATCCAGCCTCAGACACTTATGAGTTGTATGACCCTGGGCTAGTCATATAATCTATTTGCCTCAGTTTCCTCAACTGTAAAATGGAGAAAATAATAGCACCTATCTTGCAGGGTTTTTGTGAGGATCAAGCGATATAATATTTCTTGAAAAAAAAAAACCCTTAGCACAGTGCTGACACACAGTAGGCACTAAATAGTCACTCCCTTCCCCCACCCCTTCCTCTTCCCTTTTTCTTCTATTGTAGAAGGGTGGGTCAAAGAGACTCTTAAGATAACTATTCTTGGGGGCAGCTAGGTAGTACAGTGGATAGAACACCTGAGTTCAAATTTGGCTTCAGACCAAACACTTGACACTAGCTGTGTGACCCTGGGCAAAGTCACTTTTAACCCCAATTGCCTAAAAAACATGTCACATACTAGTTGTAACTGACCCCTTCACACAAGGTATGCATCAGCAAACCCAACCAGGAACAAGAAGGCTTCCATGGTTGCTAAAACATGATGGGAGAAATGTTTCTCAGGATATGGACTTCCTGCCAGGATCCATTCAGACCAAAGCAGAGACTTCAAAAGTACCCTGCTCAAAGAAATGTTAGCTTTGGCAAGCTTTTAAAAGGTCTAGAACAATATCTTAGGATATTCAAGACCCACTATCTAAATGTTTCAACTGTGCACTAATAAACATGTTCTGTACATGGAGACTAGAATAAAAATCTCAGTAGAACTAAAATGATTTTCCTAGTACATGCATACAACTCCACCAGGAATAATACCACTGGCTTTACATCCTATTTACTGATGCGTGGAGTGGGCTGAGACTCCCTATTGATTTATATTTTGGAATCTTGGAAGAGGGAGACACTACAGAAACCTACAACTACTACATTTCTCAACTGAGAGAAGCTAATGGAAGCTTTACCACCCATTTACTTTAGCCCAGAAGAACAATGAACAGGATAAACAACAATATGATATCCAAATTCATTTTTAGTTGTTAAATTTTTTTTTTAATTTGGGAAAAATATATGATCAAACTACATTTTCATAAAAGAGATAAGGATAAAGTATGAATTTCTTGATACAGTCAATTTTGTGATGATTTTTATAGAATATTTTATTTTCCCCCAATTACATGTTAAAAGAATTTTAGACAGTTTTTTTTAAGTTTTGAATTCACTTTCCCTACCAGTAGATAAAATTTCAGTATTTTTCAAGCTTTTTTTTTCATAAAGAAATTAGGTACTTAAAAAAAAAGTTAAGTTCCAAATTCTATCCTTCCCTCCCTGAGATGGTAAGCAATCTGATATAGGTTATATATGTGCAATCATGTAAAACATTTCTATATTAATCATTATGTACAAAATGACTCAAATAAAAAAAAAGAATGAAAGAAAGTGAAAAATAGCATGCTTCAGTCTGTATTCAGACAGTATCAGTTCTTTCTCTGGAGGTGGATAGTATGCTTTGTCATGAGTCCTTTGGGATTGTCTTGGATCATTGTATCGCTGAGAATAGCTAAGTTATTCACAGTTCTTCATTGTACATATTGCTGTTACTGTATACAACATTCTCCTGGTTCTACTTACTTTACTTTGTATCAGTTCATGTAAGTCTTTCCAGGTTCCAAATTCATTTTCAAGAGCTTCTACAGAGTGATAAACCACTTCATACTTTGTAATGGAGAGAATGGACATCTTGTTTGTCTAAGAAAATACTGCCAGCAATCATCAAAACTACTTAATAGGTACTGGCTGAGAAACAGAATGGTGGATCAGTGGAATCGGTTAGGTATATAAGACGCAATAGTCAACGACTACAGTAATCTACTGGTTGATAAACCCAAAGACTCCAGCTTCTGGGATAAAAACTCACTATTTAACAAAAAACTGCTGGGAAAACTGGAAAATAGTGTGGCAGAAACTAGCATAGACCAATGTCTTATACCATATAACAAGATAAAGTCAAAATGGGTACACGATTTAGATATAAAGGCTGACACTATAAGCACACTAGGAGAGCAAGGAATAGTTTACCCGTCAGATTTATGGAAAATGGAAAAATTTATGACCAAACAAGGGATAGAGAACATTATAAAATACAAAATGGATAATTTTGATTACCTTAAATTGAAAAGTTTTTGCACAAAGCCAATGCAACCAAGATTAAAAGGGAAGCAGAAAGTTGGGAAACAATTTTTACAACCAATATCTTTGACAAAGGTCTCATTTCTAAAATATATAAAGAACTGGGTCAAATTTATAAGTCATTCCCCAGTTGATAAACGGTCCAAGGATATAAACAGTTTTCAAAGGAAGAAATGAAAGCTATCTATAGTCATAAGAAAAAATGCTCTAAATCACTGTAAACTAGAGAAATGCAAACCAAAACAACTCTGAGGTACCACATCACACCTATCAGATTGGCTAACATGACAAAACAGGAAAATGATAAATGTTGGAGAAGATGTGGGAAAATTGGAAGACTAATGCATTGTTGGTGGAGTTGCGAATTGATCCAACCATTTTGGAGAACAATTTGGATCTATGCCCAAAGAGCTATAAAAATGTGCATACTCTTTGACCCAGCAGTAACACTTCTAGGGCTGTATCCCAAAGAGATCATAAAAATGGAAAAAAGACCTACATGTACAAAAATATTAATAGCAGCTCTTTTTGTGGTGGCCAAGAATTGGAAATTAAGGGGATGCCTATCAATTGGGGAATGGCTGAACAAGTTGTGGTATATGAATGTCATGGAATACTATTGTTCCATAAGAAATGAGGAGCAGGCAGACCAGTAAAACCTGGAAAGACCTATATGAACGGATGCTGAGTGAAATGAGCAGAACCAGGAGAATGTTGTATACAGTAACAGCCATGTCGTATGATGACTGACTTTGACAGACTTAGCTCATCTCAGCAATGCAAAAATATAAGATAACTCCAAAAGACTCATGATGGAAAATGCTATCCACATCCAGAGAAAGAGCTTTGGAGTTGGAATGCAGATTGGAGCATACTATTTGCGCTTTTTTTTTCTTGTGCTTTATTTTGTTTCTTCTTTCTTGTGGTTTGTCTTATGGGTTCTAATTCTTCTCTATAACATGACTAATGTGAAAATATGTTTAATGGTAATGTACATGTAGAGCTTATATCAGATTTCATGCCGTCTTGGGGAGGGAGGTGGAGAGGAAGGAGGAGAAAATTTAAAACTCAAAAGCTATTGGAAGTGATTGTTGAAAACTAAAAATTAAAAAAAATTAATTAAAAAAAAAGAATCTAGGACAACTCCAAAAGATTCATGATGGAAAATGCTATCCACATCTAGAGAAAGAACTGTGGAGTCTGAATGCACATCGAAGCATACAATTTGCTCTCCTTTTTGTTCGTTTATTTGTTTGTTTTGTTTCTTCTTTCTTGTGGTTCCTCCCATTGGTTCTAATTGTTCTTTACAACATGACTAATGTGAAAATATGTTTAATATGAATGTATATGTAGAGCCTATATCAGATTGCATGCCATCTTGGGGAGAGGTAAGGGAAGGAGAAGGAGAAAATTTTAAACTCAAAATCTATGAATTTTGAAAACTAAAAATAAATAAATTAATTAAAAAAAAAAAAACCATTGCCAGAGGCTGGTGGAGGTACTGCAGAGAGGATCCATTGCCATTACTTATTGCCAATAGGTGAGTTTGTTGGATTCCCTAATAAGCCTATTGAGACTGATGGATGTTCATCTTCACAGACTAAGGCAAATACTGACTGCCAGTCTTACAAAGTCTGCTTGACCTAGACAGTTTGTGTCTCACAGACATTTCACATGAAAGAACTAATAATATTGATAGATGTTTAGGAAGACAGAACTATGGTTCTGATGAACAGCATGATCAGCCAATACCAACAACTAGCACTGGTATGGGGCAGATAATTCCACAGAAAAACAAGAACTAGTTGACCAGTGACCAACCTGATTTAATAATATTCCGTGTGAAACTAGGGAAACACTTATACATCTAGCCAGATGATAAGGCTTATTCACATGTGTTCACTGATAGACATATTGTCACATGCTCCTGTCTTATTTTCTTTCCTGTACTTTTATGTTTATTTGCTTTGTATTTTAATCATGCATTACATGTTTGTTATTTATATGTTAATTATTATTGTTAATTATATGTTGTTATTATCTAGATGTATATAATCTAGCTATTTTGCATAGCCTACAGGTGTTACTATCTGATGGTTGTAATAGTCATTTTGGCTAGGCTTGGACTGACTGCCTTTCACGGGGCTCCGACATTGCCAAAAGAACCTGACAGTAGCGATTCTTCCTATCTTGGAAAAACAAAAAACTCTCCTGGGACCAGAACTGGAGGATGGCATTTTTTTTCCCCACTAGAGCAGGAGTTTAAATGTTAATTACCAAATTTGTGCCACATAGACTTTTCCCAAGACTCATTAGTAGAAGGCACTGGGCAAGGCATTCAAATAAGATAATGCAGAACATTTCTTAGTTACCAGAGTCATCCAGGATTTGAGACTATGGACTTTGGCAAACATACCCCAATAGATTTACTTAGGAAAGAAGACATAAAAGCTGGGTTGGGGAGGAGAGTGTAAGATGGGCCTCTATTGATTATTCAACTCACTTAAAAGTGATTACTTTTGTTAATTACTTTTTACATTTGTTAATTACACTTACTAATTCACTGAAAAATCAATCAGTCAATAAGCATTTATTAAGCACCTGCTGTGTGCCAGGCACTGTGCTAAACACAAGGCAAAAGACATCCCTGCCCTCAAAGATCTTACAATCTCATGGGGAAAACAACGAGCAAACAAATATACAGGACTAAGTATAAACCAGGCCTATGCACTTTCCTTGAGTCTATCAAAATTGCTGTGTGAGAGACTTGGTCATGCCATAAGAAATTTATATAAACAGAAGGTACTATCCCAGAACTGGACAGAAAGTCTGAGGATCTGGTTTCCAGAAGCTGGAGCATTAGTATTCCAATATACCCCCGAGGAGCAAAAAGGTAGGACTGAGCTATTACAGAAACGGGAGCCATGAAGGAACATCATTAGCTCTACAGGTTGGTTGTTGTCCTTCCTTCTCAAAGAGGCCCGAAATGATATCACTCTGTTAGAGTCAAGTTACAACATGTCCAACTCTGGCAGATCAGACCAATATGAGCTCAGAAGGCTCTACCACAGATCCGGCACAATAATCCATGTGAACATTTGGGGTGGATTCTCTAAATCTACACATCTCGAGTTTCTTTTGAGCTACTCCAATTCTGCTTTGGTCATAGAGCCGAGTGTCTTCTTTGATGAGGGCATGCCATGCTGTGCCAGTGTCTCCCAGGTCACACAATCCAGTTCCAAGGTTCTTAAAAAAAACCTTGAGCGTGTCCTGGAGTTGCTTCTTCTGACCACCATATGAGTGCTTGCCCTGTGTGAGTTCTCCATAACAATAGTCTTTTAGGCATAGGTTTGGCATTCAAACAACATGGCCAGCCCGTTGTAGTTGTGCTCTCTGCAGTAGAGTTTGAATGCTTGGCAGTTTAGTTCAAGAAAGGACCTCAGTGTCCTTATCTTGCCAGATGATCTTCAGAATCTTCCTAAGACAATTCAAATGGAAGCGATTCAATTTCCTGGCATGGCCATGGTATACTGTCCGGGTTTCACAGGCATACAACAATGAGGTATCACAAAGAAGAAGACCTGGGCTAAGGGAGGTTCTGAGAAAAGGTCATTTTTTTACCCTCAACTCCCCTCCTGTGCCTGTCTACCCACTGACACTACAATATAATCGGCCCTTTCGTTACCCAAACTTTTACAGTAAGCCGATTTTTGCCTCAAGCACAAATAATCCAAAGGTTAACTAGAGATTGGTATAAATGTAAAGTTAGGCAGAGAGCCCAACCTCTGCCTAAATGTTAGGAATTTTCCTAACTAGGGGCCCAGAGCAACTGTAACTAAACTCATAACTTTTGATCCAAAAACAATTCTTAAAGCTAAAGAGCAGGGGATCAGAAGGACCTTAGAGGCAGTTATATTGCCCTCTATGCAAAAAATGAACTAATTATTGTAAAGGGGTGTCACAAATTAGGTGCCTTTGTGCTTTATATAGGAAAATATCTTCATTGAAGTCTTATCCTTCAACTTTGAGATAAGCTTATTCCTGGTCACACATTCTACATTTTTTCACAGTCCACAGGATAGGGATAGAGGTTGGACCTGTGAGTTCCCTGGAATAGAGAACTGCTACATGAGGAAACTCCCTTTTCCTATGCAGGTCAGTTCCTCCTCTGCAGCCTTAGGGACTTGTCTAGAGCATGAGTGTCAAACACATGCCTGAGAATGCAGCCCAAACCAGCTTCAAAAGTAATGGAAAAATATTTAATTGTAACAAGCACCATCCCCCACAGGTAGCATGGAGTATCATTTTGTGGCTCAAAGGGATACAATGGAGATCTCTAGCTTCTTCTTCCCCTACCCTTCTCCAAGGGAGACTTTAATTCTTGCCAGAAGTCGAAGCAAAGGATTTGGGGCAGAAATTTGGCCATTCTGCTCTTCTCAGAGAGAGGGGAGGTACCAAGCTAGAATTATGTCTATTTTCTCCCTTAAATAGGATTAGTCTAGAGAATGTGGTTTTCAGGTTCAAAATAAACTTCTGGTCACTGTTTCTTAATGGGAAAAAGAGAACCCATGCTTTATAGCCAAGGCTTAACTCCCTTCCCACCAAATATCAGCTCCATAATGAACACACATAGGAAGTAGCAAAGAAACACATTTGTTCAAGACAAATAGCAAAAAAAAAAGGAAATCAGATAAAGTATACATAGGAGAATATAAACTAGTCACCATAGAGTATGCTACCTGCCTCCACTAATGCCAGGACTAATCAAACTCAGCCAGGACAGATTAGCATTGTTGACACCTTTCCCTATCCTCCCTGCCCCAAAGCTTCCACTGAACAACTGGCCCTTTAATAGATAGGATTATCAGAAAATTGGTGAAAATCTCCACGAAAGTGTCGGCTTGGTGGAAAGAACTGGGTCTATCAATCAACATTTATTAAGTGCCTACAAGTGCTGGGGATACAAAGAGGCAAAAGACAGTGCCTGCCCTCCAGGAGCTTACAATCTAATGGGGGAGACTACATGCTCACCACTATACACAAACGAAGCTGTAAGCAGGATCAATGGGAAATCATTAACATAGGGAGGCCCTGCGGCAGGCACAGTTTTCCACCTGCAGGGCCCGGGCCCTGCCTAGTGATGGGCATGGTTGGGGGGATCCAGAGCCTAATCGTGCCACCAGGAAGGAACCCCAGCTCTGCCATTTTCTGCTTGATCCGGAGTAAAATCTCCTAGCGTCTGTGGCTTCAGTTTCTTCCTCCGTACAAAGACCAGGCCGGAACACGCGATCTCTGAACCCCAATGGCCACCACCCATCCCGTAGGCAGCGCCGGCGAGGCGGCGTCCCCTTTAAGTCAGGCCCCGCCCATCCAACGCCTTCCCCCTCCCTTCCTCCCCAAGGCTCCGCAATACCCTCCCCCAGAAGACTCCGCCTTCCAACACGTGGGGGCGGCCGTCTCCGCCACCGAGTGTCTCGGCGGAGTCGGAGGCGAGGCTACGCTGCCGGGGTTTGAGCCGGGCAGGCTGCCATCGTCGGGACCGGAAAAGCATGAGGGGCGTACATCCGGCGTCCGTCCCTCTTTGCGTTCCCCCTCTTACCACTCCTTCCCTCCGACCCCCCGCTCCAGCCTGCCTTTCCCTCATCCCCTCAGCTCGGGCTTCCCTCGCAGTCCCTGCCGCTGCAGGCCCCGAGGCGTGAGTCTGAGTGGTAGGAAGGGGCTGAGGGGCGGTTATCGGGCGAGCGTGGGACGCGGGGGACCGGGGGAGGAATGAGGAGAGGAGCAGTTGGAGCCTGAAGAGGTAACTCCAGCTGGGACCGGGCCCCGGGGGCTGCACTCGCGCAGGGCGCGCCCAGCCCCTGGGCCGGGGGCGGCGGGAGAGAGCGCGTGGCGAGGGGCCTGCGGTGGCCGGGCCCCATGCCGGCTGGGCTGGGGAGGGAGTTGACAGGGCCCTGGGGGCCGGGGGGGGGGGGCGGACAGCTGATGGGACCTCGTGATTGTTTTTTCCTAAACTATTTGTATTGTAAACCTTGTCTGGACGTACATCACCTTGAGTTCTTGATGGTCCCCACCTTTAGTGCCCAGTAGGGCCAGGCTAGTTCCCGCCACCTCTCAGCATGTTTCTTTTCTGTTTCAGTTGTTGCTTTTCTCAGGGAGTGCAAACTCATTTTACTCCAGGCGATACTGGTTGCTGTGGTTAGGGAGAGGGATAATGATGTATGATATAATCAAAAGCCAAGCCCTAATAAGTACTTTTTGATTAAGGGACTAATTATCAATGAAAGATGTTCAAAACAGTTACACCTGTCCCTCCAAACGTGAAAGTTTTTCCTAAAAATTATCGTAGACAACATGAGGTATATACTATTATGAAAGCTTATGGTTCGGTGTCACTGTGTATAGAAGCTTCAAATAACGTAAAAGTGGTGATGCTTTTGCATGTATGTTACCGTAAATAAATAAAAGACACAAGTAGCAACCTGAAGATCAAATCCCAGCTTCCACCTGTGAAGACAGCTGTCCTGATTATAGCATGTTTGCTTTTCTTATTGACCTCATTGGTCACTTAAGAACTAAAACGTCATAGAAAAATCATCCTTTTTGTTAAAAGGAATGCATCCTTTCATTAATTGCATGTGGTGCTGTTTTAGTTGTTCTCCCCCCAAAACAACAACAACAACAGCAATTGATTGACTCATGGGTTTCCTTCTAGAAACTTAGAATCTGACCTGAATTTTTTTTTCTGGACCTGATTTCCTTTATACTGAGCTTCAACTCCTCTTAACTTAGAGTTTCATAAGGTTGCCTGGGCCACGGAGAAGTTGAATGACTTGTCTCTGACCACACAGCTAGACTTGAATCCAAAGTTTTTTGACTCCGAAGACTCCTTATCTTGAAGGCATGAATACTGACATGGATATACATGCACAGAACATAGACTAAAACCACTAAAATAAGATGTGTGTATAGTCACTTAACTTCTGTTTGCCTCTGTTTCCTCAGCTATAAAATGGGGATGATAATAACCCACTTCACAGGGTTTTTTTGAGGACCAAATGAGATAATATTTGTAAAAATGCTGGCATAATGCCTAGCACTATAGAAATACCCCCTTCCCATCCACTTCCCTAGTAAAATAGGTATTTGTCTAGGTAGGTATAGCACTGTGTCTCTAATGTTCTTCCATCCCCCTCAATTCCATCCTGATTTATCAGTCAGTTACTACTTGTAGGAGATAGCACAGGATTCAAAGTTAAGTATATTTGGATTATCCGAGGGCAGCAGGGGCATAGATTTCCCAGTTAACTGTGGTCATGGCTTATTTTACTGTTTTCTTTTTTTTGTCTTGCACAGAGAACCTCAGGCATGACCTCCCTTCCTGGGTGTTTTGGTTTGGGTGCTGCTGCAGCAGCTGGGATGGACCCTCAAGAGATTGCTGAGCTGCAGCAGGCTGTGGTGGAGGAGCTGGGCATCTCCATGGAAGAACTTCGACAGTTTATTGACGAGGAACTGGAAAAGATGGACTGTGTGAAGCAGCGCAAGAGACAGCTGGCTGAGCTGGAAACCTGGGTGGTGCAGAAAGAGTCTGAGGTCGCCCACGTTGATGAACTCTTTGATGAAGCATCCAGGTCAGGACCAAGTGGGCTGGGGAGAATAGATATCAGCATTATTGAAAAGCATCTGCTAAAGTGGCCAGTCATTTAAATAGCGCCTGACCACTTGACTAAGAGTTTGTGATCTAAAACTAGACTCACTGAAACAAAGAAATATGTATAGGATATTCAGGCATCAATTCTAAAAATAAAAGCACTTTTAGTGACTTAAAGTAACCATCAAGTATTTCCGTGTTTTATAGGTCAGGGGTAAGTATATTTTAGACATGGTGGCCTAGGATAGCGTCACAATTCACTGCAGATCAAAGAAGATAGCTATGAAAATTTGCTTTCCATCTTTTGTGTTATTCAGGCATCTCATTCTAGTCAGTTCCTTACTTGTAAATATTTTTTTAAAAAAAATTGTACGTACAAATGAGCAACAAGAAATTCCAAGTCCAAAGCCTTAGTTCCCCCTTTCTATTCCCTATTCTAGGGCAACTGCTCTTTGTTCTGTAGTTTAGAATATCAGGTTAATGACTGAAATGGGAAAGTGGCTTTTTTTTTTAAGGCAATTAGGGTTAAGTGACTTGCCCAGGGTCACACAGCTAGTAAGTGTTAAGTGCTTGGTCTGAGGTCGGATTTGAACTCAGGTCTTCCTGACTTCAGGGCCGCTGGTGTATCCACTGCGCCACCTAGCTGCCCCTGGGGAGTAGCTTTCTTTAAGCAGATGTATTGCATTCTAGTGTCTGCTTCAGCCTCTTCCCTTACCGTACTACCCTCCCCAAGATGTTGTCCACAGCACCCTTATTGGAACTCAGAACATTTCCCAACAGAAACTGTAAATGGTGGTAAGGTATACTTGAAATAGAAATATTACTTTCCTACTTCAGGTGCATTATGAGTTAAATGAACTTTATTTAGAACAATATACTGTAGTGGAAAGAGCACTGGACTTGATGTCAGAAGACCTGGGTTCGGTTCTTAGCTCTAACATTTTATGGCCGTATAGTCTTGGGCAAATCACACGACTTTTCAGAATATCCTTTTCTTCCTCTTTAAAATGGTCGTAGTAACACTTGGCCTATCTACCTCACAGGGTCCTTGTGAAGTAAGCAGGGGATAAATTGTGAAACACTATATAAACTATAATTATGATATGTGGGTTCCTATGAAACTGAAATACCACCTATAACAATATCCAGCAATTGTGCAGTGTTTTACAATTCACAAAGAGATTTACATTTGATCATTGTTTCTATGGAAAAATGCCTTCTGAATTAACTCTTTAAGGGCCCTCTCTCTACTACTCTTTTTTTTTTTGAGGCAATTGGGGTTAAGTGACTTGCCCAGAGTCACACAGCTAGTGAGTATTATATGTCTGAGGTAGAATTTGAACTCGGGTCCTCCTGACTCCAGGGCCGGTGCTCTATCCACTCTCTCTGCTACTTTTGCTGGCTTTGACCCTTTTCTCCATTTGTGTCCCAATGCCAGGGCAGTGACTAACTGTGAATCTCTGGTGAAGGATTTCTACTCCAAACTGGGGCTACAGTATCGAGAGAGCAGTTCTGAAGATGAAGCCTCTAAACCCACAGAAGTAATTGAGATTCCAGATGAGGATGATGATGTCCTCAGTGTTGATTCAGGTGAGGGACAGGGGCTAGGACAAGGAAGTCTCAGGTTTACAGTGGAAGCAGGTAATGGACAGCCCTGTTTATATTTGATCTTTTAAATCCATGTTTGATCTTTCACAGGGATTCCCAGCTTGATTATTTTCCAATTACATGTATGGTTGTTTAGGATCTTTTCAATTGGCCCTGTGTTAGGTGGGAATGTAAAAACACTACAAAAAGAAAGTCCCCATCTTCAAAAAGCTTACATTCTGTTGGAGGTATACAACCTTTAGACAACTAAGTGTATACATGATAATTTAAGAAGGAGGAGAGCTGAAGTTGTGTGTATGACTGGGAGAAGTGATGAGAAAGCATAAAGAGAAGAGCACCAGTGATAGAACCTCATTGAGTGTCAAACTTGGGGAACAAAGAGGGGGAAAAAAGAACAAAAATGAATTAGAGAAGCAGGCAAACCAGAGTGATGCAGTGTCATTGGGAACCAAGGGAAGAGAAAGTATCTAGAAGTTTTCAAGAGTAGCAACTGTTCCAGAGATGGTAAGGAGAATAAGGATGGTTAAAAGGTCATTTGATTTTGTATCTGGGTATTCATTTTCAAGAGGGAAATTTTAGCCAAATTGGGGGTGGGAACCAAACTATAATGGGTTAAGCACATAATGAGGAAGTGGAGGTAATGAATTCAGACCCTTCAAAAAGTTTAAACATAAAGGGAGAGTAACAGAACGTGATTGGGCAGTCAGAAATGATGAATGTGAAGAATTCATAGAAACATAGATTTGTCTCATTCATTCAATAAGCATTCATTAAACTGCTGCTGTGCGTCAAGCATTGCATTGAGCCCTGGGGATGACGGCAAAGTGAGACAGTTCTTGCTCTCAAGGCGCTTACCCTCTAACATTCTTGAGCATAAAATCTGCATCCCTTCTCCTGGCAGATGCAGGGTGGACAAATGGCACAGAATGTTTCCTATATTGGCAAACAAAGTCACTGTTTCAGTTGTGTTTGCTTAACAGTTTTTCTTTGTTACGAGGGAGAGTTTACTGCTAGTGGGTCATATCCAGAAATGACTAAAACATAAAAACCAAAGGTATAAATAACAATTTTAATTTTATTTTAACATTTTAAAAATTAGAGGTGGGGGAAGGAGGAGATGATGCTAGTCGTTATTGGTAGCAATATCAAGGGGATTTATCTTAAGGATAAGGGAAAGCTAAGCCTCTCTGTGGATGGAAGTGAAAGAATGATTAAAGTGAAAGGAACTGAAGCTGTGAAGGAGAAATACAAGAGTTACTTGATAGGGTAAGATCCAGAAAGATTCAAGAAGAGTTGGGTTTAATAGAGGTGGAAGGGTTAACCTCTGAGCGTGGGAGGGATTCCTTATTCTCTGATACAGGAGAGAAAGAGGAGGAAGAGATAAGTGAAGATATAAAGAAATTTTGAGGTTGAGGAGAGGGAAGTTGAAGGAGCAGCTGTTGATTCATTCCTAAGGAGAGGTTGGGCATTGGGCATTGTCAGAGTTCAGAGAAAAATGTTATTATTTCCAGCTGGAGTGGTAGGAAAGGCTTCATGGAAGAAGTAGAAATTGTTCCATGTTGAAGGGTGAGTAGTATTTGGATAGATATGGAGAAAACAGAAGAGGCCATTTTAAGTCAGGAAAATTGTGTGAGCAAAGACAAAAACTTGGGAAAGCAAATGGGAGTCAGAATAAAACCATTTGGATGAAGCCAATGATTCCTGTAGGAGACAGTAGTGAAAGAGAAGGCTACCACACGACATACTTGAGGAGTGACACAAGGACCCCTTTTGATTAGTGGTATCTGAAGCAAATGGAAAATTGTCCAAGATTAAGGGTTTGATCTGTGGTCCTGGAACAGATTTTTGTATGAAGATGATTGGCATGTCACCATTGCCACCAAGAAGTTTCTCTCTGTTCACATTTCTCAGAGCTCTGTTCCTGAACCTCTCTTTCACACTTAGCCCCCTTTCCTTTGTTTTCTAGTTATTTTGTATTCTTGTCCTTCCCCTCAGATTGTAAGGACCTCGAGAGTAGGGCCTGTGATATATCCACCTAGCATATGGTAGGCACCAAAGAAATATTTGCATTTTAGTGATTTGACAATTAGCTCTATGTTAGAACTAATCCCAGAGAAACAGAAAATAAAAGAGCTTGAATAGCCATTACATCTGCGTCTTGGTTTCATGTGCTAATATAGAACTTTAACCTTTCCTTTAAGGTCCTATTCCTCAGATTCCTCTTCAGGAATCTTAATCTTTCAGGAACTGGGATATAGTCTAAAAAATCCTGAATGGGATGTATTTATTAAGCATATATTATGTGCCAGGCACTGTGCTAAACTTAGGATATAAAGTAAAAGGGGAATTGATCCCTGGCATCTAGTTTACACTATGACAGAGGAAGCAACATGTACATAATTAGGTACATATAAAATACATAGAACCTTAAAATGGCACATCCTTCTTTGTTGATGGGCTTGTTAGCCTTCTTGTTTTAAACCCCTCCATCTTCTCTGCCTCATCCTGTAACATCTTTGGGCAGTATCTCAGTATCTACTAAATGCCTACTATGTGCCGAACATTTTGCTGGGCGCTACAGAAGATTCAAAGATAGGATATAGTCCTACTTTCAGTGAGCTTACAGTCTAATAGGTTGGAACACATGTATATAAATATACAGTACTGTGAAGTGCAATCACTATAGGTCAAAATAGAAAATAATAAGAGATAAAAAGTGCTTTTGGAGATTGGAGGAAGAGAAAAGCCATCTCCTATCTGGGGAATCATTGAAAAATTCTCAGAAATGGCAGCATTTGCTCTGGAGCATGGTAGAGTAGAAAGAGTGGAGGATTTGCATTCAGAGGACCCGAGTTCAAATCCCAATTTTGCTGCTTTATTACTTGAGTGACATGGGGTAAGTCACGTAACCTTCTTAGGCTTCATTTTGTCACTTGTAAAATGAGATGATCACTAGGTCTATCTAGCTTTAAATCTGTGATCCTGTGACCCTAAATTGGATAGGATTTCAGTAGGTAGAAATGTGTTAAAAGCAAAAAGCCTGAAAGGGGGAAGGTTCCAGACACAAACAGGAAATTAGGAGTACTGCTTTTTAGCTAGAACATAGTACAAATGGACGGGAATAGTAAGTAAGTAATGTGTGATAAAGCTGGATAGGCAACAAGTTGTGAAGACCCTTAATCCCTAGTTGAAGGAGTCAAAATCACTTGATATACAGTAGGGAACTGTTGTCTCTACCAAAGCCCTTGTCCAGAGCCTCAGCCTGGCATGGAGGTGACCCAGTATTCTCAAAAGTATTCTGAACTGTATTAGTGGAAAGAAAACCCATCACACCTTGATTTCTGAAATATTAACCCAAGTAAGAGAACTGTTGAAGGTTTTGAGTGGAGGAGTGATGTCAGATGTGTGCATTAGGAAGGTAAAGTGAGGAGAGGCTGTAAGTAAGGAGACCAGTTAGGAGCCCTTTGTAGTAGCTCAGGTAGGTATTAATGAGAGCTTATGACAAGTTGGCAATGGTAAAAATAGAAAAGGGTGTGAATCCATAACTATTTTGAAGGTATAATTAGCACAACTTGGTAATTGCTTGTAGCAAAGGAAGAGCCAAAGGTAACATTGACATTTTGAGGCAGGGTAACTGGGTGAATGGCAGTACCATTGACAGAAGTAGACAATTTGAGAATAGTCAATTTGAGGGGAAAGATGTTTTCTGTTTCTGATGTTGACTTTGAGGCACTTTCAGTACCTTTAGATAGTGATGTCTAGTAGGGGATTTGGGAAGAGGTCAGGACTGGAGGTGTCAGTTGGGGATCTTCTGAGTAAAAAGGGTAGGAGGAGTCGTGGGAGTAAATGAGATTGTAAAAATTGAAGAGGACCCAAGAAAAAGCCTTTTGGAAGACACCCTTTTTAAGAAGTGAGAAGAGGAAGAATCAGAAAAGGATTGGTCAGAACATGAAGAGAACCAGAAAGTAGTCACCTCGCAGAATCCAGCAAGTGAGAGAATCTTGGGGAGGATGGTGTGCTTAGCAGTATCACATGTCAGAGCTGAAGACTGACAAAAGAGGATGCAATGACGAAGGAGGTGTTTGGTGACCTTTAGTAGCAAAGGTTCTTTCACAGTGTTGAAGATGGAAACTGCGTTGCAAGTGACTGAGGAGCAGTGGGTGATTAGGCTTAGTTTTTTATTTATAGGAAATATAATTAGAGGGATGTCTTTTTCTCTGAAATCCACAGGTGATGCAGGCAGCAGGACCCCAAAGGACCAGAAGGTGAGTTAAGTGGGAAGGTAAGAGGCAAAATGATTAAAGAAGCTGTCAGGCTAGGGTTACTCAGCAGCATTTGAGTGCCTGCTGTTTGTGGAGACCTGTTTCAGGCACTTTAGAAGACAAAGACAGCACTCACACCCATGGAAGTGACTGAAAAAGGTTTACAAATAGACATTATGAAGGTAAGTTGGATATACAAGTGCAAGATAGTCAACAAGAATTTATTAAATGCTTACTACAAAGGAAGGCAGAAACATAGTCCGTGCCCTCAAGGAACTCCCCCCATTCTAATGTTAGGGGGAGACAACATGCACATAACTCTGTGCATACAGGATAGATAGAGAGTAACTGGTGTTCTCACAAGTATGAGCAGGGGACGGAACTAGGAAAGACTGTCTGCCAGTGGGGGCTTTGAGCTCGGTCTTGAAGGAAGGCCAGGGGAGTAAGGAGACAGGGATAGATGCAGAATTAAGGACTGAGGAGACTCAAACCAGGTGAATTAGGGAGAGTTTCCTAGAAAAACTGAATTTTGAGCCAGGTTTGGAAGCAGAAGCATGTCCTACCAAGAAGTTGGCCATCCTGTTGACTTGCTACAGCTCAGTCGGTTTGAAGGGCAAGTGAGTTCTGCACCTGGGGAGAAGACTCTTGCTAATTCAAAGCTTTTGCTTTCCCACCCTTTGCCCTACAGCTCCGAGAAGCTATGGCTGCCCTGAGGAAGTCAGCCCAAGATGTCCAAAAGTTCATGGATGCTGTCAACAAGAAGACTAGTTCCCAGGACCTGAACAAAGGTCGGACTCATGAGATCATGGAGAAGGCCATGCAAAGCCTGTCCTATGACTGGTGCCGTCCTCCCTCTTCAGAGGCTCGGCCATGTTGGTAGCTTGACGGTTCTTGTTTGTGACCTATTTCAAACCACTCACTCATGGCATTGCTTTTATGGGCATTGCCTAAGTCCTCTGTCTCACAATACAGTGCAGCCTGTTTTCTATACTTGCTTTTGAGTCTTGGTTGGCATATGGTGATTCACTTAAATCTATGAGTCTTCCCTTCAGTCACCTACTGCAACTTGACCATTGGCTATTTTTCAAAGCCTGGAAGCATTCCCCAGTGTAGGAGTGAACAGAAAAAGAACACTGTTGACTCCTCTTAGCCAAGAAGACATGCAGAACCTTTAGATGAGGATTGGAGATTATTTGTAGGTTTTGGCTTTCTGCTCCCTGCAGGTGGCATTGGTAATTGAGACATCTAGAACAGGTGCTCTTGAATTTTTTTGTGTCATGGGCCCCTTTGGCAGTCTGATGAGACCTGTAGACCTCAGAATATTTTTAAATGCATAAAAATGTATAGCATTATAAAGGAAACTGATTTGATTGAATTAAAGATGTAATTTTTTTCCCATTTCCTTGACTTCCTGAAATCTATCCATAGACTCCTTTGTGGTCTCTGGATCCCAGGTAAAGAACTGCATAGCAGCTAGCCCCAACCAATAGAAGTAGTGAGGAAAGCAAAAGACAGGGTTCTCCTACTCCTATCCCTTTTTATACCTCACCCCAAAGATGACATACCTAGCAGTTTGGTGTGGTAGTGTCCCCAAGATATGGAATCAGGAGTTCCTGAGTTTGAATCCCCTAATACTTGCTAGCTGTAGGCGACTTATTTACTTCTGAGCCTATTTCCTCATCTGTCATAGGAAGATAATAACAGCACTAACCTTACAGGTTGTTGTGAGTTTCAAATGAGATCAAAGATCTTTTAAGACTCAAAAGTGCTATATGAATGTTATTGTTCATTGTTGCGATGATTCTTCCCCAGGAGCCTTGGGTCAAGTGCCTGTTGAATTGAGTAAGGATGGTGACCTTGTTGTCAGCATGAGAATCCTGGGCAAGAAAAGGACCAAGACATGGCACAAGGGAACCCTCATTGCCATCCAGACAGTTGGTATGTGCAGCCGAGGGGGGAAAGTCAGTGGTACAAGGAGTTGTTGGGGCACCCATCCCGTCGCTTCAGCAGTCAGTCCCTGGACCTCTTTTTAGTGGCCTACACGGTCTTCTAGTTGCCCTTCACATCAAATCTAAACATCTAATTATGGTCTTCCAGACACTCTCCAACCGATGAACTCCCTTTATCAGCATTTTTTCTGCTTTGGATGGTCTGTCTGCTGTTACAGAACCTGCCCTGTGTCTCCTCAGCTTTCATTTGGGTCCTACTTCTTTGGTGTCATTGACTTTATGAGGCTTTGCCTCTCTTCTCTCTGCAAGTCCTGAGCTTCTTCCATGCGTTTTTTCTTCCTTTCTTTTTCTCATCTCTCTACTATCCAGTCAAAATAGATAAGCATGGTTATTTGGTTTCGTGGTGTGTACTCTTAGGCACATGCCCTCCATGTGTTCTCTCTCTGCATTTAAACTGCTGAGCTCCTTTAGGTAGGAGCTGTTTCCCCCATTAGCGGTAGAAGTCCTGGGACGCAGGAATTATTCCTTCTCTATCTCGCTATCTCTGTCCAGAAGTAAGCACAGGGTTGTGGGTGTGATGAGTAAGCAAAGTGATGAGTGGTGGAGAGAGTATTGATTGAATTTGGAGTCAGAGGACTTGGGTTCAGATGTGGCCTTTTCTACTTACTGCTTGTGGGACCTTAGACAAGTCGCTTAATCTGATTGGGCCTCAGTTTTTTGTTTTTTGTTTTTTGTTTTTTTAAATATGTAAAATGAGAGAGATGTATGAAGTGATCTCTAAGGCCCCTTTGAGCTCTTTTTCTATGATTTGTGAATTGACAATTATATTGATGCCTTTCTTCCTTACCTAGGGGCTGGGAGGAAGTTCAAAGTCAAATTTGACAACAAAGGGAAGAGCCTGTTGTCTGGGAACCATATTGCCTATGACTATCACCCTCCAGCAGACAAGCTGTATGTAGGCAGCCGCGTGGTGGCCAAGTATAAGGATGGGAATCAGGTCTGGCTCTATGCTGGCATCGTGGCTGAGACTCCAAATGTCAAAAACAAGCTCAGGTACTGGGACAGGGGATTATAGAAAGAGAAGCATCTGGAAGACTGAGCCGCTGATGCGTCCTCTAAGAAATTTCCAGCTCTCAGAACTGACTACATTCTCAATTTTGTCTTTGATTCTTAGCATAAATCCTCCAACCTTGGGCCATTGTTCCCAAAGATCAGCCAGCCCATTTTTCATCTGAGAGTTGTAGGAATGATTCTCCCCTTCTCCCTAATTCCTATTTGACTTTGTCTTTCAAGCCTTAAAAAAAGAAAATGTGAAGTAGGAGAGCCACAGAAGCTCAAAGCCAAAAGAAAATTTGTATAAAAACCAATGAAATAGATGGCAATTAGCTACTTTGATTAAAAAAGAAGAAAATCAAATTACCAGAATCAAAAATGAAAAATAGGGGCAGCTAGGTGGCACAGTGGCCCTTAATTCAGCAGGACCTGAATTCAAATCCGGCCTCAGACACATAACACTTACTAGCTATGTGACCCTGGGCAAGTCACTTAACCCCATTGCCTAGCCAAAAATAAATAAATGAATGAATGAATGAATAAATAAATAAATAAATAAATAAGTGATAAGAGAGATTTTGTTTCCAACTATATGCCAATAAAACCAACAACTTAAATGAAGTAGGTGATCATTACAAAAATGTAAAATACCAAGAGAATTTGACAACCCAGTCTCAGGAAAAGAAACTGAATAAGCTATAAATGAACTTGTAAAGAAAAAACCCCCAGGACCAAATGAATTTACAAGTGAATTCATTCAAGCATTCAAAGAACAATTCATTCTAATATTTTCAAACTTGCAAAAATAGCAAAGGATGTGATCCTGCCAGATTCCTTCTATGACACAAATATGATCCTGCTAGCTAAACTAAGAAGAGTCAAAACAAGGGATAGAAAATTATAGACTAGTGGCCTTAGTTAGCACTGATGAAAAAATTTTAAATAAAGTATTAACAAAGAGGCTACAGCAACACATGACAAAAGGTTATACGCAATGACTAGGTTGTGTTTATACCAGGAAAGCGGAGTTGGCTTAATATTAAGAAAACTACAAGCACAATTGACCAGAATAGTAACAGGGACAACCAAATCGAATTAAATCAGTAGGTGCCCAAAAAGCTTTTGACAAAAACTGAAAAGCACCCATTTCTATTGAAAACTCTAGAAGACATAGAGACAAAAGAATTTACCTTAACATGGTAAATAGTATAACCAAGAACCATTATACGTAATGGATATCAGCTAGAGATCTTTCTAGTAAGATTTCTGATGAGGCAAGATAGCCTTCGTCACCACTTCTGTTTGACATCATGCTATAAAGGATGGCTATAGCAAGAAGACAAGAAAAAGAAACTGAGAGAATAAGCATCCCTAGAGAAGAAACGAGATGACAGTTTTTGCAGATGAAATTGGCATACTTTAAGCTCTCTAGTGAGTCAACTGAAAATTAACCATAACAATAACTTCAGCAAAGTTGCGCGATATGAAACAAATCTATATCAGCATTTCTATATGATATCAATAAAATCCAACAGAAAGGGAGAAATTCCATTTAGAATAACTACAGAATATGTAAAATATTTTAGTATCTGCTTACCAAGATAGATATAAGAACTATATAGACACAGCTATAAAACACTATTTGCAGATATAAAGACAAACCTATATAATTGGAGAAATAGTCATTGTTCATTGGTAGACTCAGCCAATATAATAAAAATGGTACTACTAAATTCATCTACTTATTCAGGGCCATGCCAATCAACTACCAAAGGATTACTGTGTTAGTATAGTTTCAGAAAAAATAATAATGAAATTAACGTGGAGGAAAAAAAGATGAAGAATCCCAAGGGAAACAGTGTTAAAAAGTGGAAAGGAAGTGGGTCTGGCAGTAGCAATTCTCAGACTATGTGACCAAGCAGTAATTATCAAAAAAATTTGTACTGGCTAAAAAAAATTGATCAGTGGAACAAATTAGGAAGACAACCTGAAGAAATAAACAAACCTTGTCACCTAGTGTTCAGTAAACTTGAAGACCCCTGTTCTTAAAGACTCATTCTCTGAAAAAAATTATTGGGAAAACTAGACAGTAGTTTGACAGAGATTAGGTTTAGACCGCCACCTTACATCGTTTAAGAAGATAAGCTCCAAATAGATACTTGATTGAAGTATAAAAGGTCACATCATAAACAAATTACCTGTCAGATCTATGGATAAAGGAAAAGTTCATGACCAAACAAAGACTAGGAAGGATCACAGAAAATAAAATGGACTCTTTTGATTATGTAAAATTAGTTTTGCCAATCCATTACAACTACGATTAGAAGAGAAACTGGGAAAAACATTTACAGCAAGTTTCTCCAATAGAGGTCTCATTTCCAAAATAGACAAGGAATTGATTCAAATTTATAAGATTTATAAATTTTCATTTGTTTTATTCATTATTTCATTTCATATAAATTATTATTTCATTTCATATAAATTCAAATTTATAAGATTAAGAGCCATTAACCAATTAATTAATGGTTGGAAGATATGAATAGACAGTTCTCAATGAAAGAATTCCAAGCTCCCTAAAAGCCATATAAAAAATGCTCAAAATTACTAATACAAAAATACAAATCAAAGCAGTTCTGAGTTTAACATCACACCCATCAGATAGCAAAGCTAACAAAAAAAGAAAATGATAGATGTTGGTAGAGTTGCAGGAGAATAGGCAGGCTGGTGCAGTGTTGGAGCTGTGAATTGGTGCAGCCGTTCTGGGAAGCAATTTGGAATTAGGCCTAAAAAGTTACTAAACTGTGCATAACCTTTGACCTAGTGATACCGCTAGTAGGTCTCTAGCCCAAAGAGATAAAGGAGAAGGAAAAGATCTTATATGTACAAAAAATATTTATAGCAACTCTTCTTGTAGTGACAAAGCACTGGAAACTAAGGGGATGCCCATCAACTGGAGTAGCTGAACAAATTATGGTATAAAAATGTAACGGAAATACTATTGTGTTATAAGACATGAAAAAAGGGGGCAGCTAGGTGGCGCAGTGAATAGAGCTCTGGCCTTGGAGTCAGGAGGACCTGAGTTCAAATCCAGCCTCAGACACTTAACAATAGCTGTGTGACCTTCGGCAAGTCACTTAACCCTGATGGCCTCACCAAAAAAAAAAGGTGTGAAAAAAGAACCGTTTCAGAGAAACCTGGTAAGACGTATATGAACTGATGCAGAGTGAAGTGAGCAGAATGAGGATAACAGTTTATACTATAACATCAATATTGTTAAGTAAATAGTTCTGAAAGACTTAACTCTGTTCAGTGCATTGACCAAACATAATTCCAGAGAACTGATGATAAAGAATCCTACCTACCTCGTAACAGAAAGTCGGTGATTTAATGTGCAGATTGAGAAACACGTTGAATGTGGCCAGTATGAGATTTTGTTTTGTGCGACTATTCTTATGTGATACAAGGATTTTGTTTGTTTTTTTTTCCCAGTGGAAGGTAAGGTAGGAGGGGGGAAAATAAGTGCTTGATGATTGAAAGAAGTGTGTGTGTGTGTGAGTGTGTGTGTGTATTTTTTTTTGTTATTGTTAAATAAAAGAATTAGGAATCTAGAGAAGGTGGCCTACTGGAGACTGGTTAATTACACAGAATAGGAATCCAATAAGCCAAAGAGAACAAATAATCTTTGATTATACATGCAGAAATGCAGAGTAGCTCTAAAGAAGAACTCTTAGCCACTAGGGTGGGAGGAAAGCCTGAGAATAGAGTAAAGAAGGCTATGGACTGCAATATTGCTCCATAGAAACCAAAAGAAGCTTAATCTTCGAGCTAGAAGAGTAGAGACAACTAGGGAATAATCCGCCAAATGTGTTGAAGGTCCCCTGTCTGCTGAATGGACTTGTTTCACCATCACTTTTTATTTTTAGGTTCCTCATCTTCTTTGATGATGGCTATGCATCCTATGTCACACAATCTGAGCTCTATCCCATTTGTAGACCACGTGAGTTTCCCTTTCCCCTTCCCACCTTGTGTACCCTCTTAAGAGACATAAATGATATGCTTCTTTCTTCGTGGCTTATTGTGGCCTTGTGATTCCATTCTAATCCCAGGAAACATGTATTGGCTACCAGAATCCTTGTCCCTTGTGAAGGGTGGTTTCATTTGCTAAATATTAGAGCTCTGTCTTCATAGCTAAAATGCAAGAAATTTCTGACACCACACTGTTTAGACAGATCCGTGTTTTGGGGGTAACTTACAAATATGTTATTTTGATCCTCATTCTTCCTGATGCTGCACCTGGGCATGAAGAAGAAGATGCTAAATGGTTGTTTTATGATATCCTAAATGTGTGAATATGCCCGAGGAAAAGACTTTCCAGGGAATAACCAGTTTGGCTTGATGTACTTCCAGATATGTTTGATTGCAAACATTCACATTCAAAGGCCCTTAAAAGATTGATGTAAGTGTGTGCCTATTTTTTTATTCCATTTGGGCCAATATTATTTTCCTGGATTTGCCACCTGGCTTCTTTTAAACCCTTTAACAAGAGTCTCCACTTGAATTTTCCTGAGGGTCCATATTCAGGTGTATGATGTGAATGAGGATATAATTTGCATGTTTTTGCGCACATAAGATTTGCATATACTTACACGTGCTATAATTTATCCTTGATTTTCAGGTTAGTCTTGTTCTATCCCTTGAAATTATACTTTCTTTATATTCTTTTTCTCTCATAACTTAGAAAATCCCAGTTCTCCTTTCTTCACCTGCCTTTAACAAGACCTTTTCTCTTTTGAACAGTGAAGAAGACATGGGAGGACATTGAGGACATTTCGTGCCGAGACTTCATCGAAGAATATATCACTGCCTACCCCAACCGTCCCATGGTGCTACTTAAGAGTGGGCAGCTCATAAAGACTGAATGGGAAGGCACTTGGTGGAAGTCACGGGTGGAAGAGGTGGATGGGAGTCTGGTCAAGATCCTGTTCCTGGTATGGCCTCTTCCTCGGGTTCTGGGGAGGAGGCTGTAAGTGTAAGAGTAGCTGTGCGAGAGAAGTTAATAAGGGTCGGTTTGTATCCTACAGTCTCCTATCTCTTCCTTCACTCCCACTTCTTCTAGTCAGTTATTGCCAGACTTCGTTTTTAATACTAGATAGCAAGAGTATCTTCGTAAGTTGATATTAAGTATTTTCTTGTGTGCAGGAAGTAGGCATAGATTCTACCGTTGGATAACTCTCTAGCTAGCTAATGGAAGAACATAGGAGAAACAGCTACGAGGTAAAAATAATAGAGATATACAGATTCAGGCCTGAATTCAGTACCGTGCAAACTAGATACTGTTGATTCTTGTCATTCGTGGGAGTTATGTTCTATGAAGTTGCTGTAAACACTGAATTAATGAATACTAATTCTAACACCACTGAACCATTGCTCCTAGAGGAAATACAGGGTTAGATTCCTATGTGCCTCTGGTTATAACATTTACTTCATCACTTTCTGGAGTGGCCTCATGGACAGATCAGTGAATTTCGCCTTCTTTTTTCTGGATGCACCATATTATATTGTTAATGCAGCATTATTCCTCACACCTGCATGAAGCTTATCTAACGCAGGACTTCAGCTGGGACGTGTGCATTGCGTGAATCCAGTTTTTCACTACTGTGCCTATCTGCGAATTGTCACAAAAGTGCTACATGTATTGATTTTGGGTTGTTAAATTTTAGCAAGTGGGCAAATTCACAAATCCGGAATCTGTGAATAATGAGCATCGACCATATTCATTGGACAGTCAGTGCTTAGCTTTGTGGAAAGCTTTGTAGCCATATGTGGAGTATGGAGCTTACAGTCTAAAGCAGAACCAAGATGGGCCAGTAAACAAATCAATGCCTTCTGGTTATAGAGCCCTGTAGATAATACTGTAGAAAGATAAGATGGAAGGAGGAACTTGGGTTCTAGGGCCTAGGACACATATACATTAGTTTGGAAGGACAAACACACATGAAAAAATTATTAATAATAATTACTGAATAGGATACAAAAGAATACAAACTCAGTCATATGAAAATATAATAAAATTATATTTTTGTTCCAGTGTGGAACAAAATGTGATTGAAAAAGAGGGACCTTGCATTGCAGTGGTGAGGGATTTAGGGATCATCAAAAGAGGTTTCCTCAGAGGAAGCAGCTTTGGTGTGCTCCCCACAAATGACAGGACAGACTCCGGCCTCTCTCCCTTCTCCCCCGACATCAGGATGACAAGCGGTGCGAATGGATCTATAGAGGCTCCACCCGACTAGAGCCCATGTTCAGCATGAAGACATCCACAGCGTCCACACTGGAGAAGAAGCAGGGGGGGCAGCTCCGGACACGCCCAAACATGGGTATGTCTCAGGAGGGTCCCAGGGCATCTCCTGCCCGGGGAAGAGGGAGGACCGCAGAGAGATTCTGTTAAAATCACTTCTTTGCTTTCTTGACTCACCGTAAGTTGTTTTATTTTTTAAATTGTGACCACTTTGCTGGTCCATCCATATGTTATGGCATCAAACCCTTTATGAAGACAGCATATGTTTGTGATAATATCTGGATGGGGTTACAAATTGGGGTAGTATGCTGTGGAATGGAGTTTTTCCTCTTAATGATGGAGGGATAATTGTCAGCGTGATCTGATTTGTTGCATTATCCACAGCCAATTTTTAAGCCTACCCTGGTTTTTCTCCGTCATTCAGCATGCTTCTACCGTCTCGCATACTTAAAAAAATAAATATTCACCTGAATAAAACATAATTAAGGAAGTAAATCCAGAAAATACAAAATTCATATTGTATGCCAAAACCCACAATGAATACCTTCTGCATTATCCATGCCACTGTTCCCCTTATATTAGTGTGGATAATAGAGAAATTAGAGTAATTCCATCCACTTGTTTGCTGAAGGTGCTTCTGCTCCTCTTTCTCTTTCACCCATGGGAGATGGGTGTACATTGTGAAGTAGGACATAAGTGGCATTAAGCCAAGCGTGGTCCGTATTATTTCCCCTGCCAGGTGCTGTGAGGAGCAAAGGTCCTGTGGTACAGTATACTCAAGATCTCACTGGTACTGGAACCCAGTTCAAGCCCCTGGAACCACCTCATACTGCCTCCTTGCCTGCCCCCGCCCTGTCCCCTCAGGTGGCTGATTTGGAGTGAGTACGAGTCCTTCCTGTGCTCTGACTCCTTTTGGTCTTACCTCACCTTCGTACAGTGAAAGCTCTTCAGCCCCTTCCTCATCCTGGTCTTCCTTCCATGACCTGCTTTTTTCTCTCTCCCAGAAGTCTGGAGAGTCAGCTCGCCCAGGCACGGAAGCAAGTGGCCAAAAAGAGCACATCTTTCCGGCTAGGTTCTGTGGGCTCTGGTCATTCGTCCCCTACGTCCCCTGGGCTTAATGAGGCAGTCCCTGGTGGGAAGTCTGGAGTTGGCCAGACAGTCAGGTGAGATGAACTAGGAGCAACCTGATGGACGCTAAGCAGTCTGTGCGCTCATCACCCTCATGGCCTGCGAGTCCATGGTATAAAATAAAGAGGAAAATTTGGTTTCTGGCTTCAGGATGTTCAGTTCAGTGAGGAAACAAGAAAACATGGAGCCAGGAAAATTAGTCTGGGGAGACTTCTGAAGAAAGGAAGTCTAGAGCAAGGTTGAGAAGAAGAGGTACACGGTATGCCCCACAGCAGGGATGGACCACCTCTCAGACCTGGGTGGGTGAAGGGAGGACAAGAAAGGAACAAGTTTGACTGTCTGAGGTGGGATCTTCAAGCCCAGGAATTTCAGGAAATAGGCTTGGTTAGACAGGGTTGCCTTGAGGGAAGTTGATGAAAGATGAAATGGGGGGCCAACTCAAGATTCTAAGGAAGACAAGGTAAAGTTGGGGACAAAGAATACCTTTGTTAGGCTCTGAAGCATATGGTGCTGGCTGTGTAAAGGTGGCCACACTTTGAGTAAAAGCTCTGGATTTCGAGCAAGGAAGACCTGAGTTCAAATTCCACTCATATTCACTCCTCCCTTCCTAGCCGTGTGACCCTGAGCAAGTCACTTAACCTCTGTCTACTTCAGTTTCCTCATCTATAAAATGGGGATAATAAAAGCACCTAGTAACCAAGAGTTGTCAGGCTCACATGAGATTACATCTGTACAGCACTTTGCAAACCTTAAAGCACTATAAAATTTCTGATTTTTTTAGTAGTAATAGTGGTAATAATAATAACTCATATTTCTTTGACACATCAAGATTGGTAAGGTACTTTCCTTAACCACAGCCCTGTGAGCTTAGAATGCTGTGATATATCACTTAGCTGCTGGAGGAGGAAGGCTTTGTGAAGAGCGCTACTGAGTTTCCCTCTGACTTGCCTTCTCCCTCTCTCTATCAGGTTAGCACCAGGCTCTGCGGCCCCTGGCCCGACCTTCCCCGCTTTTCATGGCATGCTGGAGCGGGCTCCAGCCGAACCCTCCTATCGGGCCCCGATGGAGAAGCTCTTCTACTTGCCTCATGCCTGTAGTCACACCTGCCTCACTCGAGTGAGGCCAGTGAGTAACGCGCAGTACCGGGGCAAGAACCCCCTCTTGGTTCCTCTGCTCTATGATTTTCGGCGCATGACGGCCCGGCGCCGGGTCAACCGCAAAATGGGCTTTCATGTTATCTATAAGACACCCTGCGGCCTCTGCCTGAGGACAATGAACGAGATTGAACGCTACCTCTTTGAGACAAGCTGCGATTTCCTTTTCCTGGAGATGTTCTGTTTGGACCCATATGTTCTTGTGGATCGGAAATTCCAGCCCTATAAGCCTTTTTACTACATCCTGGACATCACCCATGGCCAGGAGGATGTTCCTCTGTCATGCGTCAATGAGATTGATACTACCCCACCACCACAGGTGGCCTATAGTAAAGAGAGGATCCCGGGGAAGGGCGTCTTCATCAACACTGGCTGGGAGTTCCTTGTTGGCTGTGACTGCAAAGATGGTTGTCGGGACAAGTGAGTTGGGGGTGCTAGTTATTTTTATTTCTCTCCTGGCACTTCTCTTCTTTCTCAGGCTCCTATTTTTCTTCTCTGTTTCCCCCTTGTGATTCTTCATCTCTTTCTTTTTATTCTTTCCCAACTGTGGCTCTGCCCTAAGGCCTCTACTTGTTATAGGAAGGAAATGGTAGGATATTTGGGCCTGGATTTTTTTCTGAGTAACTTTGGTCAAATTCCTACCTGTCTCTGTCCCACTTTGCTTTCTTTCTTCTTCCCCCATCATTCTGTCTTAATTGTTTTCTTCATTATTCTTTAATGTTTTAGTATGCAACCTCTATTCTTTCTCTCTGTATGTGTCTCTCTTTGTCGTGTGTGTGTGTGTATCCTTCCCTTTAAATATGTGTATTTCTGTGTGGGAGAATCTCCTCTACCATCTCTTTCCCTATCACTTATCAATGACTTCTCACCCCTAGAAAAAAATCTTCCAGCCTCATGCATTCATCCCCTTTTATTCTACATCCAGGTCTAAATGTGCTTGCCACCAGCTTACCATCCAGGCAACAGCCTGCACCCCAGGAGGCCAGATCAACCCTAACTCTGGCTACCAGCATAAGAGACTAGATGAGTGCCTACCCACAGGGTAAGTGAGAGAGGGAGACTGAGCTTCGGACATGAAAGAAGTTATTTGTGTCGCTTTTCTTTTGATTTGTTTGCAAAGACTTCAGTATACTGGAACAGGGAATACAGAAACAGTTGCATTTTTCTTTTTTTTTTTTTTTAAAACAAGCATTTATTAAGTCAAATTTGGTTCCATTATTTTACTGTCATTGAAATGAAATAAAAGAATGCTATTGAATAATCATTGGAAATTTTGCTTTGAGGTAAAGGATGATCTATTTCCTAGTTGTATGGTTTTTATGACATTCATCTTAGCCAGCAAGTGAAATTGTTAGAAATGTATTTTATGGAGTCATTGCATTGATATTTGACTGGGAGTCACTATAGGCAGAGTCCTGTACTAGGTGTTAGATGTTCCATCTCTTTAAGGGATTTACAGCATATGTAGACATAACATAAATGCATATGAAGACTTAACATGTAGAAAGTCATTATCTAAGTAAGCATAAAGTGACACATTGCCACTAGCATTCACAAGCGCTAAGGAGATGTGAAACCAAAGCATTATTGAGGGGTAATTAGGAGAGAGTTGAGGTGGATGTCAAAGGGAGTCAGGGACATAGATTAGCAGGGAGGCCATTTGGAATGGGAGCAACATCATATCAACATGGGGCTGACATCCTTGAATTTAAGGGTGTCAGAAAACAGAAGCCTAGGACATCGGTAAACACATAACCTGTCATTTAGAATAAGCAGAGATTTTAGCTAATGTCAACATTGAGGGGAAGAAAAATTAACTAGTCTCAGTAGTTTTCTTTCTAAGAGTCATCTGTTGAATTTTCATACCAGAGAGCTACAAAGGTCTAGCACTTAGGTCTTAAAGGTAATTAACTGCAACAATGATGTTGGAAATCTGAACAATTGTGACAGCACAGTAATTAGCTGATAACTCTTTCCTTAAATATAAGCTAATTCATCTGCTATAACTGTTGGCAGCTTTGAAGTCTTTAGCCATTGCACACATTTTAAAAAGGAAGTACCTTTGGCAATACAGATTTTTAACTGTGGTTAATGTCATAGAGATCATGTTGTAATAGATTTTAATCTAACCTCTTTACAGGGTATATGAATGTAATAAGCGCTGCAAATGTAACCTGAACATGTGCACAAACCGCTTGGTGCAGCATGGGCTGCAGGTTCGACTGCAGCTCTTCAAGACACAGAACAAGGGCTGGGGCATCCGGTGCTTGGATGACATCGCCAGAGGCTCCTTTGTCTGTATCTATGCAGGTTGGTGGAGTGAGAGAAGGAGCATAGACTTTAGGATTGGAAGGGATGCCAGAGACTAAAAGACTTCAGCATCATTCCCAACAAGCAATCACTTAAGCACAAGGACAAGTTAGATATGTAGAGAGACATTACTCAGTTGTCAGACCCATGGAATGGGGAGTGGTGAGGGGCCAACAGGGGTGGGGAACCTGTGGCCTTGAGGCCCTCTAGGGCCTCATGTGCGGCCTTCTGAGTCCAAGTTTTACAGAACAAATTCTTTTATGAAGGTGATTTGTTCTGTGAAGTTTGGATCAAGTCCACCAACAGGCCTTAACAAGCAAGTGTTGGCAGACGAGTGTGTCACACATCATCAGGAAGCCCAGCATGCATCAGCAGGAGTATGTGCATGTAATGACTTGTTTACAATATGATACTTACATGACACAGTATTGCATCATCAAAATTTCAGTGCGGGGAAAAAAAAACTAGATTTATAACAAATTATTAAATTTAAGATGTCATTTTTTTAATTTATATTTTTTGAAATGGTGCAAATTTAAAAAAACAAAACATTAAAGGGTTAAAGTAGATTTCCAGGAGAATGCTGAGTAATTTTTTTTTTTTAAAGAGGGCGGTAGGCCATATAAGTTTGGGTACCTCTGCCCTAGAAAGATCTCTTAGCATGAGCTCCAATTCCCCTTCTTATTTTTTCATGTCTCTAGGCATGGGAAAAGAGACATGAAAAAATAAGAAGGGGAATGGGACCTCAGGTTAAAATTCAGAGACTTTCCTAAGTCCACATAGGTGGGAAGTCAAATAATGGTTTGTTATCAAGGATAGATGATAGCAATCTTATGTGGTTTATGGTGGGTTTGGGGATCATGGCCATGGGAAAAAGGGGGAAGAATAGAATGAACTTGTCAAAGATACGGTCCCCTTGTTTCCAAGGTGCTTTTAACCTTCTCGTTTTCCATCCAGGCAAAATTCTAACTGACGACTTTGCAGACAAGGAGGGTCTAGAAATGGGGGATGAGTACTTTGCAAACCTGGACCATATTGAAAGTGTGGAGAACTTTAAGGAAGGATATGAAAGTGATGCCCCTTGCTCCTCTGACAGCAGTGGTGTGGACCTGAAGGACCAAGAAGATGGGAACAGTGGCACTGAGGACCCTGAAGAGTCTAATGATGACAGTTCAGATGATAACTTTTGCAAAGATGAGGACTTTAGTACCAGTTCAGTCTGGCGTAGTTATGCCACCCGGCGGCAGACAAGAGGCCAGAAGGAGAATGGATTGTCTGAGACGGCCTCCAAAGACTCCCGCCCCCCAGACTCTGGCGTCTCCAATCTTTCTGCCCCTCCACTTTCCATAGGGGGCTGTAAACCTCCTTCCTCTGAGGACACACCCAAGAACAAAGTGGCCACGTGGCTAAGCTGCAACAACGTCAGTGATGGCAGCTTTGCTGACTCAGATAGCCGCTCTTCCTTCAGGACCAGCGAGGGTGGAGATGGGAGGGCTGGGGGAGGCCGTGGAGATGGAGAGAAGCCCTCCATCTCAGGGGTAGGGGTCAAAGAAGAGGGGGATATCAAGCCACCCAAGAAAGAGGTGAGCAGTTCAGAATCCACGGGCTTTGGGGTTCTTTCCGCTGATCCTTTATACAGTCATCTTTCTGAATTACCATGGGGGTTGTACACGTTCTGGATGATTTTTAGCAAATGTTTAATATATCCATGCAGCCTTCCCCATTACCCAACTAGTTTGGCCTATGTTGCCATTTCCCACCATGAATGTGTCCGGGAAATGTGATTCATTTTAATATTATGAACAAAACATTAGCTAGAGAAATTATCTGATGAATTCCAAAATCTCTTGTGAATGGATTTTGTATTGTCTGCTATTTGGGGTCATCCGAGAATGAAGCATTGACTGTGTAGGTTCTTTTGTTCCCATTAAATAGCCTCCATGTTGGAAGTGGAAACTGAAGCTCAAGGCCAGCTGAGTCCACTCTCAGCCCCTAAGGTTCTGTTCCTCTGAGGGCTGCCAAAAGGCCCACTCTCCTTCCTGAAACCTTCTCTCCCAGAAGTGTTGCTGAGCCCACTGTGGCCATGACTAAGAAGCAGGGTCACTCCATCTGCCCTCTGCCTTTAGACAGCACAGCCCCACTCGGCACTGTTCCTTAGTCAGGAGGGCAGGGGGAAAGTGTGTAATTGTGGAATTTAAAAAGAAAAAAAAATGTTTAACTTTGCATTTGCTGTTGTACTTCCCAGGAGCCTGATGAACTGAACAAGATTTTGTTGTAAGTATCTTCTGTTACTAACTCCCTGTTTCCAAATCTATCCTCCACCACAGTCTGAAGATGATGGGAAACATCGAAACAGCTCTGACAAACACTCTTCCCATTCTGTTTTGCACACTAGGCCTAGTGAAAGTTCCAGGACTTTTGGTTACAACCCATCCCCCTTGAAGACTGAAGGTATCAAGTGCCCACCTAGCAAGACCAATATGCTTCAGGCCCGGAGGCTTGTGGGGCGTGCCCAAGCCAACCCTGATGTAAGTAATGCTGCTTAGCTTGTTTTCTCCATGATTCTGCTAGTCTTAGTCCTAAAGCCAGGGAAAGCATTTTTACCATCTCATGGTCTTCATAATTTTGTTAGTTGAGGGTAGAAATAGGGTTCCTTCTTTTTCCTCCATGGTTCTGGCTTCTTCACTCATCCCACACTGTGGTCTAACTTTTTTCCTGCTTTAGAATCAGCCCCTTGCATTTCTGTCCTTTACCTCCACCCCACACTCCATTTTCCACCTATTGATTCATTATGGAGAACTGAGGCAGAGAGCCCAGATTTCCCCATCCCCAGCCATTCCTGGAGAGGTACTACTCATGGTTCCTTAACCCTAATCCTTCTGCCAGGATGTTTTGACACTGTCCAGCAGCACAGAAAGCGAGGGGGAGAGTGGGACAAGCCGAAAGCCCATGGCTGGTCAGGCTCTAGCCACAGCAGCTGACAGTGATGACATCCAGACCATCTCATCTGGCTCTGATGGCGAGGATTTCGAAGACAAGAAGAACCTGTCTGGTACTTTGGGTGAATTTAAGGGGCATTTATTAAGGGACTTTAAGACCTGGAGTATAGTGGAAAGCCTAGAGCCCAGTACCCAGGTCCACCATCTCCTTCCCAGCTGTTAATGTCACATCCTCTTCCTTTCTTAGTTTGCTAACCCTCTCCTCCAGCAGCTGTTCTGTCAGGTTGGTGTAGCTTTACCTAAAAAAAAAATCCCATTTAAGGTTTTGCTAAGCATCCCAGACTCGTGTCTTTTTGGTGTAGTGAACAGTGTACCTGCAGGGAAGAGTAAAGTTGGGATAACAATAACTGACCTCTATGTAATCAGTTTGCACAGAGCTTTAAATGTATTCTCTCATTTGATCTCCATCCCAAACCTGTGAAGTCTGTGTCCACCCAAGGTCACATGGCCGCTGTCAGAGCTGAGATTTGAACCCAGCCCTTTATTGGTTCTAGGTTCAGGACTTCCCTGCTGGGCCAGACTGTGCTGTCTCCCAGCCTTTATCTCCTCATTTCTCCACAGGCCCAATCAAACGTCAGGTGGCTGTGAAATCCACACGTGGTTTTGCTTTAAAATCAACACACGGCATTGCTATCAAGTCAACCAATATGGCATCTGCAGACAAGGGTGAGAGCGCACCTGTCCGCAAGAACACGCGCCAGTTCTATGATGGCGAGGAGTCTTGCTACATCATTGATGCCAAGCTAGAAGGCAACCTGGGTCGCTATCTCAACGTGAGTTTCCCTTCCCCGCCATCCCAAAGGTCCCCAAGATCGGACGCCCTGAGGACCTGAAAACAAGCACATCCCAGCCCCCTTGTTCTTGGACCAAAAATCCCACCTCATTATTAGGCCTCATTATTTAACCTCAAGGGTCCGACTTGTCCCTTTCCTTGCCTCCAGAGAAGCATTTAGCCTAAAGCATCTCGGTAAGATATCTCCTCAGGGTTGGAGACCCACCAGTTCTTACCTCCCTCTTGACTTTTGGCGTTCCCTTACTTTTGTCCCAGTCCACCTGTATTCGACATTCCCACCCAAATTGTGACCATTTATTCTCAGTTCTGACTTCATCCTGTTTCCATGCCCACAGCACAGCTGCAGTCCTAACCTGTTTGTCCAGAATGTCTTTGTCGACACCCACGACCTTCGTTTCCCCTGGGTTGCTTTCTTTGCCAGCAAGTAAGAATCAGGGAGAAAAAGAAGAAAGGGGTCTGGGCTTGGCAGCGGGAACTAAGGTGGAAATTCCCCAACTGTGCACCGTGTTTTTTTTACCTCTGGACCGAAAGGGCTCCAGGACTGTTGGGCTTTCTGTGCTGTGTCCATTCTTTGTTTCCCATGCCTTTTTCCAGGAGGATACGGGCCGGAACGGAGCTGACCTGGGACTATAATTATGAGGTGGGCAGCGTGGAGGGGAAGGAGCTGCTGTGCTGCTGTGGGGCCATAGAGTGCCGAGGACGGCTTCTTTAAACCTCCCTGCCACGCTCAGGACACTCCGAGTCATCTCAAACTATGGCCCTATCCAGCAGACTTGACCCCTCCTCCCCTTCCTCAAATAGATAAAAATGGGTACCCTGCAGTTGGAGGGTCCCTTCCCGTGTGGTGCTATCAGGCAGGGCCCGTCCCCTCCACCCCCAGTCTACCTTCCCAGCATGACAGTTGAAGGAGATCACAGCTTGTGGACAGGGCCCTTCCATTCCTGTCCCTTCTATTGCATTCACATGAGTGTGGCAGACCTAATCTGTCCCTGAGATGGGGGTGGTTTTTCCCACCCCCACTCCCACTTTGTATTCTTCCTTGAACATCTTTTAACAAGGAGATAAATCTGTGTCTCTCTGGTTTGATTTTTCTTTCCCAGCTCCCTTCTCCAGACAAGGGAGTCTGATCCTATGATCTTAGTTTGTTCTTCTTGCCCATACACACTGTCCTGAGTATCTTGGATCATCAGTTAGTCCTTTCCTATGTCTGTGTGCCAGGTAAAGTTTAAGGGGGGGTGGGGGGAATGTGTGTGGAATTTTAAGGTTGGTTGTGAAGAAGACAAAGATAAACTGTTTCTTTTGTTCCCCACCAAATCCCCATGTTCTCACATGTCTCTTGCCATGTTTTATTTAATCTTTAATATATTTTAATTAAAAAAACACACACACACAAACAGTACAACATTTGGTCTGTGGGTTTGAAATGGTTTGATATGGTCCTCTCTACTGAAATGTTTGTCACCCTCCTCACCCTAGGCTGTTTGCAGTTCAGGCTTTCAGACTGAAAACCAAAACTCCAAAGTACAATAAATAAGTAAAACTAGTTGCTGCCTTACTTCAGTCAAGCTAGCCTGACAGAGGAGGAGGAGGAGAGTAAAAAAGGGGAAAAAAGGCCGAGGAGGGGAACAATCTTGATCCTGTACAGGAGGCTGGAAGGGCAGCTAGAAAGGCGTGACAGAAGGGAAAAAGATATCCTTGTGCTGAGGCCCTGGGTGGGGGACCTACCCTGGGCAGAGGCGGCAAGGACCATACTAACCCTCGGACACTCGATTTCTAGATGTCTCTGGTTAGAGGAAGGAAAGGATTAAGCAGCTCAGCTTTGGTCCCCAGCCACAGTAGGGAACCTGGAATAATTAGAAGGAAGAGGGTCTAGCTTTGGCAGAATGAGACCCAAAAAGGGAATAGTAAGGCACAGACTCTGTCTCTGGAGCCCCTGATCTGAAACTATGGTAAGGAATGTGAGTCGTTCCCCTCACTCTGAACCCAAGCCTACGGGGAGGGGAGGGGAAGGTTTGTCCCAGAAATGAATGACAGGACAGGCAGCTTAGGGAGGGGGGAGGAAACCTCCCCCTGTAACAGAGGCTATGACCAATCCCCCTCACACAAGATGGACAGGAGTTTGGTTTAAAGGCAACTGGGTGACCAGGAAGAAGGGCAGTTGGAAGGAGGGGTGAAGGGAAAGGGAGAAAACTTACCCTTTCCTACCCCCAGATTTTGGTGACCTCTGACCCCCCCCAAAGGGATATCTTCCCCTTGTGGTAGGAAGGGGTGGTTTCTTGGCTTTATGAAATAAGGCTGAGGGGCAGTAGGGAGCCAGGCTCAGTCATTTTTTCTGTGGTTATTGTTAAGAATAGGATGGCCGTTGGCTAGATGATGGCTCTTCATTCCCCCACCAGTGAAAGCCTCCTCGCCCTCAGAACTCTCCGTCTCTTCCCGATCACTGCGTTCATCTTCTACCAGCTAAGAAAAAGGAAAGGAGGCCAGAGGTCAGAAGCTGCCTAGAAACTCCTTCCCTCTCCCCCTTAGGGTGCTAATTTTTAAGCTGGGGAGCACATCTGATGTGAAGGTGAGCTAAGCTCTGGTACTCGGGGATAGGAAGGTCTTAATTCCTTTTGCTATGAATTGTGGATCACAAAGAAAATGTACTGGGGTAGGGAGGAACCAAGTCCCAGCAAAAGAGATACAAAGTGGAAGGAATCCTCACCTTTCCAGTTACAAACTTGTGGGCCATTCGGAGAATGAGGTAGGCCCAGAAGATGTGCAGGACTTGCAGCACGCCCATCATGGAGTTGAAGAAGTAATAACCAAAAAAGGCAGGATACAGCTGCAGAGGGTACACCACTGTGCAGTGCAGGATCCTGAGCGACAGAGAGGCAAACACTGGGGAGATGGGGGCGGGATGGAGGCTGGGGAAGATGAGGTCACAGTCTTGGGGCTCGGGGGACAGCAGGAGAGCAAGAAGCGGGTGGGGAGAGGGGCTTGAGAGAACAAGAAAATCAGAGAGAGCCCCATCTCCTAAGCAGGCAGCACCCCCGAGCTCCCACTCACCAGAAGGGTAAGATGACAAGTCGAGTGATGATGAAGACAATGGCGAAGACGATGAAGATATTGTTGCACGTGTTTTTCCATCCAGCGTAGTTAAACATCTTGGCTGACTGCACAAACACCCCCAGCCCCCTGTAACCATCATCAAGGGCCCCATCTCCCCCTCCAACATACATATATCTACATATGTATGTATGTACATAATTAGGACATTGGTATTGACCCCTTACCCCAACTCAATGTCCCTAAAGGAGGCAAAAGGGGCAGAGGAGGTTTAAGATGCAGGGAGAAGTTATGTGGCCTGGGGTCTTGGGTTAACGGAGCTCAGGGGAATCCTGACCTCTAGCAGGTAGTCAGAGGAGTCATGGAGAGCCATGATGAGTGTCCCTGCCCGGATGTAGTTGGCAAACCAGGAGAAGCTGATGAGGATAATGGTGGCCACATGGTGGATCACCTGCTCTTTGAAATCCTAGGGAGGAGATTAGAGGTCATGGGATGAGGACTTTTCTTTGTTTCCCAATCCTCACACTTCCTTCTTTTCCTTTTTCCAAAGATCTTCCAAACCTTCCCCCTCAGAGTAATAAGGTCCTTGCCAACCCCCTAAAGCAGGGATTCCTAAAATAGGGCCAATGAACCTCCAAGGCGGGGATCTGTAGATTTTGGGGTTCCATGAATTATGTGGGGAAAAAACTACATCTCTATATCAATAGAATTGGTTTCCTTTGTATTTCTATCTCATTTTATTAATTTAAAAACATTTGGAGAAGGGGTTCATAGATTTCAACAGACTGCCAAAGGGGTCCATGACACTGAAAAGGTTAACCCTAAAATAAAAGGAAAAGTCTAAGATAATCTCACACCCTTATTTCCTTTCAGACTCAGCTCAACCGTACATAACGTCTAGCAGTAAACGGGAGTACCTAGTACCTAGAGAATTCCCCAAACCATCCCTCTGCCAGCCACTTGGCCCACCTTTCGTTTAACATCAGAAGCAATACTGAAGAGTAGGGACCAGTAGAAGGAGAGTTCGATCATGTAATACCAGTACTGGGAAGGGATGATAGACTAGGAGAGAGGAAGGAAAACTGAGCCCCACCAAAACATGGATATTCCCCCGAAGTCCCACTCCACCCACCCACCCCATTTCACATCACACTAACTGCTTCTAGACTAATACGATTTACCCCAACAAGCAGCCTTCCCAAGCCTTCAAATTTCTCTTAGCTCAGTTCCTCCCCAGAATGTTACAGATTCCCTTCATCTCAAGTGTCTGTCCCAATCCCACCCCACCACAAATCTCTCTTTGCCTCTAACTCCAGATGAGGATCTATAGCCCCCACCCACTTCTCATACCTGAATAGGATAACCTTTCCATACTTCCTTCATGTCATAGAACCAAGGTTTCTGAGAAAAGAGTGGCAAATCAGGGGAGTTGAAATGCTGAAGATGGGACCAAGTCTTAGGACTCCATCTCCACTATGCCAAACCTCCCAACTCCTCCCTCCTACCCTCACTCACATCCACAATGACAGCCATGCCAGCAATGAAAGCAATAAGATAAAAGGTGAATCTCCAACTGGAAGAAGAAACAAAGGTGACTCAGTGGGACAGGAATAGGGAGCACAGATCCAGAGCCTGGACTCCCTACCTACACTCATGTCTCTTTACCTCCATTATCAAGACATAGAGAACATCACACCACTCCATTTCATCCTTCCCCACACTCGGCTTCTCCCTATCCCTTTCAACTCCCGCTCCCCCACCCTTGGCTCTCTCATCACCTGGCCTCCCGGAATTTCTTGAGCAGACTTGGCCGGTCCTGATTTCGGCGTCTACGGAACCATCGCTCTACCTGACGACTTGAGAATCCACTTTGCCGAGACAAGAGCTCCACTTCTGCCTGAAAGGGTTGGGGAGAGACGGAAAACTTAGCAGTGCCTACTCGAATAGACAATCCAATTGAATGCTGACCTCCCTCAGAACCTTCAACAATCTCTCTGGCACTAACTCCCTAATTACATTCCCCAATCCCAAACCCCAACCCTCTTTTGCATTCCTTTTTCTGCATCAACCCCTTTAGCAGTCAAGGCACCAGACTCCAGCCATGACCTTGTTCCCAAAATTGACCCCTGTATTCTCTAGTATTGACATACCCAAGGATCATCATTTTAGAGCTGGAAAGAATGGAAAAGGTCCATGTCACAGTCCAACTCTCTCATTTTATGAAATAGGTCAAAGGGGGTTAAATGCTTGACCAAAAGTCACTCAAGAAGCAAAGAGCAGAGCCAGTAAGTGAGCCAAGGTCTTTCAGCTGCAATGCCAGGACTCTCCATTTTCCTGCTGCCTCATCAATTTCTGCCCTCTAGCGCTCACCTCAGATGCATCCTTCCTCTTGTTGCCCCGCTAACATTTGGCCTCTAGTGCATGAGGTGCACTTGAGGAGATGAGGAATGGGGGCTTACCTGTTTGGGGTGTTTGCCACTGGTACAATAGAAATTCTCCAAAGTTGGGTTGGGGGATGCGCGAAGCCGAGTTTTCTCCTTCACATTTAGGAGGGCAGCCAACGGTGTTGCCACATAACTGGGAAAGGCATCTGGTTAAGGAGAGGGCCTGTCCCTTTCAAGGACCCCTTATGACATCTGAAGTTAGGGGAGTGGGGAAGAACTGGGAGCTTAGAGCCTTCTCTATGGCCTCAGTTTCCCCAGCTCAGTGCTGGAGAGAGGTTCCCTGGCACCCCCTCTGGCCTCCTTTGTTTCCCACAGCTCTGGACAAAGCAGCTTGTGTCCACCAGTGGCCTGGGGGAGGGGAGGAAACAAATGGCTATTGAAAGAATGGCCTGGGGGAGCTAAACCCTCAGGCAGACAATGCTGCCTTCATGGGGAGGGCAAAGTGGGGACACAGTAGGCCAGAAACAGAGGAACCAGAACACCAAGGCCTAACCACCAATGATCACTAGGCTGAGAGACCATCAAAGAGGGCAGGTGGGAAAGACCAGGAAGGGCAGAAGGGCAATATGCTCACATCTCAAAGAAGTATCTGACAATGAGGAAGAGCAGGGCAAGGGGTAGGGTGATATAAAGGTCAGAAGCTTTAGCGTAGATGCGCCCATCACGGTCCTCCAGGTCAGCCCAGGTCAGGTTCACAGGTAGCCACAATCTCTCCCACCAGAAGTAATCATATAAAGTCTGCAGCATCCTAGGGAACCCAAGAGGGCAGGAAAGAAGGAGTCAGGAAATGGAGCTGCCAGGGATGGGGGGCAGGAATGTTAGTGATTTTAGCACTCTAAGGGAACCAGGACAAGGCTTATTGAATGAATGTTTGGGTTGGAAGGGCAGAGATCACTCCTCACTTCCCCATAACGTAAGTGAAAAATTCAATAGTCTTATTGCTCTTGGCTTCCATAAATATGAACTTTAGGGTCTGGACTTCCCTTTTGGACCCCAGGATGGAGGGACACAAGCTCTGGTTTGCTTCAATCTACCTACAGCTGCTAAACTGACTAAAAGACAGAAGAACCTTCCCTCTGCCCCTCCCTCCATCTTGCCCACTCCTAAACCAACCCTAAACCAAGGAGGTCTCTCTGAGGGTAAGCAAAAGAGGCTTCCAGAACTAGGAAATTTTCTCCTCTTCCCTATAATCCACTAATGGAATGAACAACAAAGAACTAGAAAAAGGGACGAGAGAAAGGACTGACTAATTAAACAGAAGAGGAGACAACAGGTGAGGAAACTGTAGCTAAGAGCTGACCCATCAGACTCTGGGCTACAGGCCAAACTCTCCACTTGTAGTCACTGGACACATAACCCCAGACCACCCAGATCCTCACTCCCCCAGGGAGAGGGGTTCAAGCAGTCTAACAGAATGATTCAGTTCTTCAAGGCCCCAGTTTCGGGTTGGGGAGGGGAGGGAGTAGAGCAGTGGCAGGTCCCAAAGTTTAGTAGGATTAAGAACTATATCATGTTAGAACTTGTCCAGAAAGAATATCAAGCTGGGGGCAGGGAGCACCTACTGCCACAGCTTCTGGAACCTTAGGGCAAGGCTGCTATATTGATATAGGCAACTAGTACCCTCACTACCACCGCCTGCTAGGAGGATGAAAGGGAAAATGGGGCTGTCATGACTGCTTGGAGAAAAGAAGGGACAGGGTGATCTGGAGACATAGAAGGAAATGTTCTCCATTGGGAAGGAAAAGGGTGGCGTTAGGGTAAAACCTGACAATTTCACAAAGCATAGAACCCAAAGCTTAAGAAAGTGAGTCAACAACAAGATCAAATTACAATAGTAACCATGGTACAGAGATGACTAGGCCACTGTTTTCCAGGCTCTCCATCCCTGTCTCCATTCCATGCTCCAGAGGGTCACTGAGAAAGAAATGTACCCCCCCAGAGCTCCCAGAAAACGTCTGGCAAAAGAAAGGGGTTCCACGATGCTGACTTTGGGAAGATTGTTCTTCACTGTAATCTAGAAACCAAATGGTGTGATGGCAGAAGACTAAGTCCTCAAATCATGATATAGCTTGGCCTATACCCTCTTCTTCCTCCTCCTCTCCTTTCTCCCATCCCCTTCCTGGAACTTGCGAAATACCAACTCTGCCAGTCATGGGCAAATACTCCCAGCACAAGGACTTTACCCTCTTGTATTCACCACTTCCCCTCCTTGAGCACTGCCCTCAGAAGGAATCAGAGGTCAGTCACTGAAACTAAAGAAGCTTAGGGCCCTTCCTCTTCCCGCCCCCCAACTCATTTCTCTACTTATAATAAGACCTTTTCATCCTGAGGGCACTCTTCCCCAACCCCACCCCCAACTCTGAGGGATCAAATATTGATTTGAGTTGGAAGTGAAATGAAACCTTTTTAAATGAGAACAATAAAATTATTTACAACAAAATCTCCCCCTCAATCCTATCTTTCCCTTCTCCCTAAACAAAAGCAATGTGGGAGGTAATGGGTAAAACTGAAAGGAAGAAGGGACAGGCTAAGATGCCTAATAATAATACCACCATAGGGACCCGAGTCCTACCTGGACATGTCCATACCCTCAACTACTCTCCTCTTTTCTTTTCCTTTTGTCTGCTCACCCAAAATGGCGTTAGAGAGACTTATCTGCCTGCCAAATGGGCTTTATACTGGGACAAAGTTGCTCCCTCTCATGCAATATAAAGTCTATCATGTAACAGAACTAGACTCTGGTTACCCCTTCACACAGTAGAAGAAAAGATGGGCAGGGGAAAATTTCACTTGCTTTAACCCTGTTGGAGAGTTGTGAGAGTTAAGTGCTTAGAGATCCTGGCAAGGGTCCTGAAGGTTGTGGGAGGAAGTCATCTCCTTGCCTTTTCCTCTTTCTGACTCCAGGAGCCCAGATACATCTTGTTCCTGGATGGGGTTAGGGTTAGGTGGGAGGGTTTAAGGGAGTGGGATGTCAGCAAGGAATGAGTAAGCGGAACCAGCTCAACTCTAAGACCTCCCCCTCCCCCACCTCTCTTCCAGAATCAAGGTAAAGCGTATGTTGTGTAATGATCAGAATAATGAAGAATAATGGCATTCTCTTGCCCATGTTTCAGGCCCTCTCTAACCACAGCCCTCCCAACCTGCTTTTTCCCACTATCCTCTCCCTCCATTAGCAGCAGCTGCCTTACTCCCTCAGCTTGCCTGGCAGAACAGGGATCGGCACAGTAGACAGATGCCCCAGGTAAATGGAACAGATCTGCGTAGCTCTGCTCTCAAGTTTGGGTTACAGGAAAACTGTCTTGCTTCTGCCCCATTCTCCAGTGGGCTTCTAAGGACCCAAGAATCCAGCGGAAAAAGAGCAGAAGTAAGAAAACTCTCACAGGGAGAACAACATTTGCTCCCTGCACCACTAGTCTGGTCCCCTGCTCTTCAGACTGTGTCCGGGACTCTTTTACACACCTACCCTCACCTTACTCTACACGAACCTTTCTACTCCCAGGGATCACCCCCTGAACACAAAGATACACACACACACACACACACACACACACACACACACACA
>NW_020954546.1:35398439-35510367 GCF_900497805.2 Vombatus ursinus | reverse complement strand
ACACACACACACACACACACACACACACACACACACACATACTCACTCACTCACAGACACAAAGAGAAGCAGTTCTCCCTCCTTTGGAAACACAGATACCACTTTCTGAGGCAAAGGCTGGAGAACTGCCAGGGTAGCAGAGATTTCCTAGGCATTCAGTTACAAGGAACTTGAGCTGGGAGCTACGCAGCCCATCCCTCACCTCTTCTCATTCTAACCTTAACCCTCCTCCCAACCCTTTTTCTGGGGCAGGGTATGGGGTGGAGGTTGGGAGAGCTGGAGTTAGGGATAGAAGCTTATGGGCCAAAGGGCCAGGAAAAGAGGAGACCAGTTATATTTTCAGCCTCCTGTAATCTTTACAGGGTAATTATAAGATCAGGGACCAGAAAAGTCCTGGAAGGATTTATTCATCCTTGTAAACTTCTTTATAAGTTATCAGGCAACCTATGGGGAAAACACTGAAAAAAGCTGGAAGAGGGAGGATGAGGGCAGGAGAGCCAATGCTCTAGGCTGCTCTGTAAACACTCTCCCTCCCTTCCCCACCCCCCCAAATTAGGTCAGAGTGTTGGGACATAGAAACAGCAAGAAGAAAAGGGGCCCTCAGGTCTTATTTAAGGTCACCTGACATGAAGCCCAGCTGGGTCCCCTTACCTAAGAGCCCAGCACCCAAACACAACAGGCCCAGGCTGAGTAAGGCAGATAAGATTGCAAACCCTGGGGGCAGGGATTGGTTGACAGGTTAGAAAGGCAGAGGAACAAGGTAAGGAAAAAGAATGGGAAGACAAAGAAAAGGAGGGGAAAAAAAACCCTTTCTAGACTTCTAGGAGAAAGTAAACAAATTGCACTGATGAAGGCAGTAGATGGGAAAACGAAAAATGAAGTTCTCTTTGGAACAAGACTCCCTATTCTCAGGCAGGGCAAAGTCCTAAAGGATTAGATTGAGAGACAGACCAGAGACACAGTTACACACACAAAATGACAAATGCAAGCACCTATATACCAAACACAGTAAAATACGAAGTCACTGAAGCTTTTTATGCACCAATACACACACACCCACTTAGTGACAGCTCCCCTGTGGGTCCAGTGGGAGAGGCATCCCCTGTCAAAGCCCTGCCCAACCTGATACCTTGAAGGGGCCCACACAGAGAGTAGCCAGGTTCCAAAGAACCGCAGAGACCAGTGTGCTTTGTCTAGAATTTCCAGGTTAGAGAACGAACTTAGGACTTTTGGGTCAAGGGTACAAACACCTCAAGCTAAAACTTAACTAGGTTGGCGGGAGGAAGGGGGTAAAACCTAGGAGTAAAAGAAACCCCCAAATGGGCCAGGTACTTTAGCCAGATAGCTGCAATTAACCCACTTGTCAATTTGCCTTTCCCACTTTTGTAATTAGGAGCCTGCAGTACAGAGAACCAGCTCAACCAGCATCCCCCTGCCCCAGCCTCCACACATATACACACCCCATAACGGTGCAGGAGAGGCAGGCCCCGAGGAGCCAGGGATGGCCCTCTTAACCACTCCTTCCCGTTTCCCGTTAAACAGATGTGGGCTGTTAGCCTCTCCAAGGTGGCCACACCAGGCCACCTTTTTCCTTCTTTGCTGGCACATGGAGTGAGGCGCAGCCCAACCCTACTCTGCACCCGGGCCGACACACTGGCAGGTCGGAGGCTGCTGTAAACAGCCTCTTGGTTCTTTTTCTTTCCGTTGCCTCACCTCAAAAAGTGAGGGCCAGGCCCGCACCCTTCTGTGGCCCTGGGCGAGGTTTCCCTCCCCGGGACCTGTTGCCCAGTGGGAGAAAATCTCCAGGCCTGGCGCGGAAGCGGGCGAAAGGAAAGCAGAGCCCGGAGGTGCTGGGCGAATGGGCACGTTTGCGGGCCCCGCCTTGGTGGGGCCAGGAGCCGGGGGCCCCGGCCAGGCCCGGCTCAGGCCTCGTCCCTCCCCTGGCCGTCCCTTCCCTCCCCTCAGGCTCCGGCCGCCATGAGCCGAGCAGGCGGAGGCCTGGGAAGCAGCGACCGCCCCAGCCCCGGCCCGGGCTCCTCGCGGGCTCCCCGGTCCTAGAGGCTGGGCTGGCCGCCAGCGGGGAACCCCAAGAGCGGAGGCAGCGCCGGGCACGAGCCAGGGCGCCCCTCCGTCCGGACCAACTTCGCCCTGGCCCCGCGGTCGTGCTTCCCCCTCCTCCCGCCCTCCGCCCCCTCCCCGGGGCCCCTGGGAGCCTGGAGGGAAGTGGAGACTTACTTGGCAGCGTCCGCGATAGCCGGGCTGTCCTCTGTTCTCACCTCCTCAGTCCTCCCTCCCTCCCCCACCTCCTCACTCCACAGGGCTAGGCTGCTCTGCTCTCCTCTCCTCCCCCTTCCGCCTGCCCGCCTGCCCGCCTGCCCGCCTGCCCGCTCGCTCCCTCCTCCCGCCGCCGGCGGAGTCCGATCCCCAGCCCAAGTCTTGGAAGAGTCGAGAGCGTCAGCCTGAGCTTAGGCGGGAGCCCACGGGGCGTCGGGGGAGTGGGAGGGGGAGATTGGGCTGGGCTGGGCCGGCGTGGGCGGGAGCGGGGGTGGGGGGGGTCTGCTACAAACCTTAGCAATCAATGGCCGAGCCACAGATCGAACCCCCACCCACTCCCGCCTCAGCCCTGCTGCTGGGGTAGGGGACCTTCTGGGTGGGCAGAAAACAGATTCCTCCGTAGTGCTTCCTGCCTGCCTCACCCCACCCCACCTCATTCCTAGCTAAGCTCCACAGGTAGAAACGGGATCTTGGACTTAGGGGGAAATGTGTATTTGCCACTTGAATTCAAAGCGCATCAGATAGGGGTGAGTGGCTTCCCAAAGCAAATAGTGGGAAGTTGCAAAGGTCAGTGGACTTTTCTGACCACAAAGATCACTCAAATGTTTGAACTGAAAGGTCGATCTTGCAGAGGGTTGGTGAGCATGACCTTGGTAGGGTTCAACTTGTCTCTGGGGCACAGGAGGGCTCCGAACACTATTTAGGCAAGTTAGACTGATGGGAGGTGATGATAGTACCCTATGTCATTCACCTCCACTCTGTTGTACCCTTTGCCCTAGTTACAGATGGTTACATAGTTTCAGCCCAATTGCCTCAGTCTCCAGTTCCCCGAACTGGTGATTTCAGCACATTTCTTATCCTATCTTCCCTGTAGGACTAGAGGTGAAAGAGTAGATGTTGGCTGGTGCTTCTCCAAACTTTGATGTTGGAGTGCCTGGGTCTCAGTGCACCCCCAAACCCGCTGAAAAACATGCAAATAAGCATGGCTGAGATCCTCTCTAAGGGCCAAGGATCATCATCCATCTCCACCACCTCTTGTCTGACAATATCAGTCATCACTTTTTGTCAGACATCCTTTCCACTTTCCAGAGAATGTGACTAATGGTCTGAGGCCTTCGTGTAGAGGGAGGAAGGAGCAGGAGGCTAACAGGTTTCCTATCAATTAACTTATTAACCTTTCTGCAGAGGTCTCCTAGCCCAAACTTGAACCTTCATACTTTCACCTTTAGAGATCCCATTAGTCTCTGAAACAGTCCTCCCAGATGCTTTTCTTTTCTCTGTTTCCTCAGCTCTAGACCTCATTTTCCACCTACTTCTTGGTAGACCTTGTTCATAAGCCTTTCTGGCCAAGTCCAGGGTCTCACTGCCCTCTAACATGCTAATATTTTCCCAGACCCCTTTCCAATTTTAATTCTCCTAGGTTCCGCTTCTCTGTTGTGCCCACACAACCTGGATTTTCTGAGACAGTCACAAGAAAAGTTTAAAAAGAGAAATAATAAGTTTTTGTAAAAGAGATATCCATTTTCAGACCACATGCCCCAATTTTTTGGTCTGAAACAAAGATCACCATATATACTTTATTAGTTCTACTGTCTCCCATATTTCCAGCTCTTGATTTCTCTTTATATATTGTTTTTAGCCTGCTCTCCATATTTCACCAATTCCCCATCTGGCTTTTCTAGCACCTTCTCCCTCCTCCAGGGTCCCAATTCTTTCTCTAGCCCTCAATAACCTCTTGTACCCCCGGTCCTTATCTAGCTGTGGTCTTCAGAGTTCCTCCTCCTCTAACTGTCTCCTTTCCTTCCTCCACAACTCCCTGGTTCCAGGCACATAGAGTCCCTTTTCTAGCACCTTGCTGTCCCAGACTTCTTTCTGTATCTTCACCCCTTTAGCACATTACTCAGGGCACACCTGAGTTTGCTCCTTCCAGACCCTCTTAATTCTGCTCCCTCTACTATTCAAGCCTGCTAGGTTCCCCTTTTGCCTTGCATTCATTCTCCCCCTCAGGCTAGCTCCCAGCATTCCCAATTATTCCTCTATCCTTCAGTTTTCCATTCCCACAACTACTTTCCTCTTGCCTTCCATCTTCCTTCCAGCCCACCCTCAGAGCTCAGCTGCCAGCTGTATTTGGAGGAGGGGATATGCAGTCAGGCACTAGTCATTCAATTTTCCCAGTGGTAGCTGCTACTTTCAAATCTATTCTGTCCCTACCCTGATCCTTTCTGCCACTGTTCCAGGAGAACAGGATACTAATAACTTTTCTGGTGGGGTAGGTCGAGTGTGTGTGTGTGTGTGTGTGTGTGTGTGTGTGTGTGTGTTCTGAGACTCCCAGAGGGAGACTTCAGCCAGGGCCTAAAAAATAATGATTATAACCCCTTGCTGCCTGTCAAGGAGGGAAGCAGGCATCTGTCCTGGAGAAGAAACTAAGCCCCCACCTAGCATTAGGGTAATATTACTAGCTTTGTCATTATCACTATGATCTTATCTCAACTACTGTCCTGGGAGTGTTAGCCTCACTGCCCTCCTCACTCATCCCTTTACCCAGGCAGTTGCTGGGCTGTTAGGACCACCCCCACAGTGCCCCTGTGACAAGTAGAGTGACTCACTTCCTGACAGGACTTCTGAAGTGTTAGGAAGGTGGAGGTGCCCAAGGCTACCACAGGGCCTTTCAGGCCTAGGTCTTAGGGTACAGGGCAGACTGCCAGGATAGTTAGAGAGTTAGAATGCTATAGATCTTTTTCCACGTCAGGCAAACACAGCCCAACATAGAAGGAACAGTGGGAAAGAGAAACAACGGCTAGTAGGGACTTCAGTACGGGAATAAGGACTGAAATAGTTTGGAGGAAAAATTCAATGGGGCCCCTGAGACAGAGGGTACTGGGCAGAACTGTCCCAAAGCCTGAAAGGTCACCGATGGGGAAAGGAGCAAGGATGGGAAAGAAACAAGACAAATGTCTTGGTAGCAAGAGATTAGATCTACTCATTTTTTTTCTCATGCCAAAAGTGAGCTGTCCTGCTTTCTCATCAAACTGGTTAGTTAGGGGACTCATGGAAAGGGAAGGGAGGAAAGAAAGAATCCTCATACCACTCAAGATCTTTGTCTGAAGTCCCACCAACTTAATGGCAGAAAAAGACTGTGTTTGAGAAGGGAGAAGCACAGGCTTCTTCAGCAACCATTTCTACTATCCCCTGGGATCCAGGGCTATAGCCTAAGGGGAATGGGTGAAGTGGAAAGAAACACAGTAGGGAAATTGGTGGTAGGGATTGGGGGAAGGAGGAGAACCTTCTGGCTAGATTTCTCTTCCTGTACGAAAAAGCACGAGGTCTTTCAAAATCTCAATTGCTTAGTGCCTCTCACCCCAGAAAATTTTACCTTGTATTAATTTTTCATATTCTATATATTTATGTATTTTACATATACACATATACGTATATATGTACACTTATATATTGTCTCTCCTAATCTGACGTAAGCTCCTTGAGCAAGGGCAGGGACAATTTCATTTTTGTTTTTGTGTCCCAGCCACATAGTAGACAATTAAGTAGACATACTCAGTAGACAACAAGTAGGCTTGTTGATGACTGATTGAATGACCCTAACTGTGTTCTCTACATTGTACCCGTGAATTAGCAGTGGAGAACTCAAGCAGTAAAACCAGGCCTTCATGTCATGAACTGACAGTCTGAGCCATAGAGCAAGACAACTCGCTTAGGGAGCAAGACAAAAACAGATGAGTAGGTATAATCTTCTGCTACCAGGACATTTATCCTGTATCTTTCTCATCTTTGCTCCTCTCTCTGTCAGTGACCTTTCAGGACTCGGGCCAGTGCCACCCAGGGGGTCTCATTGATTTTCCCCTCAGACGCTTGGAAAGCTGGGGTAGAGGGAAGGGGAGATTACAGACCAAAAACGGCCACCAGGAGGCAAGATCCCTTTCCCTGGACTTGCTGAAGAAAAGGTGCTTGACACTGATGCCCTCTTGTGGGCTTTTAGAGGTTATGGCTGAGAGGCTCTAGGGAGAAGGGCCTCAATTGGACTATTCCCCTAGAGGAGCAATTAGGCATTTGTCCCAGGCATGTGGGTGTTATCTGCATTTTTTTTTTTTTGCACTGGAGGAAGAGAGATCAGAGCTGCCTACCACCGCTGAAATCTCTTCCCAGTGGCCTGGCACCATGAGAATTGATACCATCTACTTTTTAGAAGTAACCTAATCATTAAGGGGTACAGGTGAGGTGAGGGTGGGACAGTTTTGAAACAGAAAAGCTCTTTGCCTGCTGTGAAGAGAGAGAGTGTTCCAAGGAGGATAGATAGTCTGACATGCCCTGGAAATGGGATGACAGCTGTCTTCAGTCCTCAGAGGGTACATTATGAGACTTGTGGAGTTCTCCAGGGCCCCCTGCCGCACCACAGTACTGTTCACTTGCTGTTCACCTGCTGCTCTGTGTACCGATGTGCCCCAAAGGGAGGCAGAGCCCAGCTGCTGGGATTGCATCACCTACAAATAGGACAGCTGGTGAGCCAACGAAGCAAAAGGACAGCGGACAACCAGCACAGGGTGAAAAGCTGAATCTTCAGGCTCAAAGATCTTAGAGTCTCCTGTGATTCTCTTTCCCCACGTTGTGACCCCTTGGGAAGCACGTATTTAAGCTCAAAGTTAGTCTAATGTCTCTTTTTATAGGTCCCTTCCCCATTACCCCCCTCCATTGTATGCCCACCTAAAATTCCTCTCTTTATTTAGATTTCTAGAGATATAAACCGGGTCCTAGCTACACTGCCCGGGATTGTAAAATTCCTTCCCTGCTGCTATGAATGCAGCACCAAGTTGTCTATGTAGGAAGCAGTCTAAAGAGATTTGGGCTGGGACCCCTCTGGGGGCCTGTCACTGGGGTGTCCCTCCTGGCATGTGCCCCAACAAGTTCTCTGCAATGCTATCAAACCTGGGATCAGTCCTAGAGCCTGTCTGACTTGCCCCCTCTACCCTCCCTCCAGGGATCTGGGAACCAGGAGCCAGAGTTAGAGCCAGGCTTCTGTTGCCCCTACCACCTGGCCCCCTTAGGGAAAACAGTGCACAAAGCCCCCAGTGTCTGGCACTGAACTGCACAGAGGGAGACTGTGGGATGAATGAGGTTCAACTTGAGCCAAAAGAAAGGACAGGCAGGGAAGTGTGGGGGTGTTGTGCCCAGGTACAGCCAGATCCTCTCCCACAGCTGGGAGGGGCCAAGGGCGGGAGACACCAGCTGGTCTGGTCTGGAAGGGAGGTCACCTGACTCACAACTCAGCCTGGTCCTGCACACACCCCCCTTCTCTTCACTATCACAGAGAAGCTGGTCCCACACTCAACACTGGATAAACATTGGACCCTCTGCTCAAGGTAAGCTCTCTGATCCTACACCCTCACATGATGGGGTCTTTCTGCACTCTCAAGATGGACTGGGCAGGTCTGCCTTTTACAGACACACAGGTCTACGTGATTGCATGTACTGATCTGGGTTCATAGGCACACACATACCTGTACATGGATTGTGCCCATGGACTAAAGAGTCCCAGCCTAGGTCCTAAAGGGAGATGAACAGAAGATGAAGGAGACTAGGTGAAATGATAGATGGATACAGAGTAAAAGCAGGTATGGGAAGGAAAATGTTCAGAAGCTGGGGCTCTGGCCTTAAAGGATGAGAATGGGTCTCCTTACCTCTCCCTATACACACCTACCCTGCCCCTAGATTCAATACCCTTGAGAACTCAGCAGCCTGTGGAGGTGAAGGATGAAGATTCCTTAAAGGGAGAAATCTACTTTAGACCATAGATCTGTTATTGGAGGGATCGTCACCTGGGGTTAGGGTGAGTCCTGGCTATAATTGGTAGAAGTCCTAGCTATAGCTGCATTCCTTAATTCCTGTAGCCCCCAAAGGGACATAGGAACAGTGGGGACTTCTTTTCCTCTGTTCCTCTGGCTTCCAGCTCCAGCCCTTACTCCCAAACCTGCCTAGCAGGTTGATGGTGTTTTTTTCTACAACAGAGAGAAGAGAAACATTGGGTGGGAAGAGAAGATGTAGGAAATGGGACGGGGAGTCTAAGCCTGGGAGTCTAGGTGACAAAGAGGACCAAGAAGGACAGGAGAGCTCACCTTAGCTCCTGCGTCTCTCCCCAAAGGTGCCAACCTCATGTCTGTGAGCAATGGGAGGATGGAGTCATCCCTGGTTCATGAGATCCTCAGCCACCTGGGCCTGGCCAACAAGGTAAGACCATGAGGGTGGTCGAGGAAATAGACTGGGGCGACCCTAGGGGCAGGTATGTAAATAGAGGCCTTTAGACCACTTAGTAGGTTAGGCTGAGAGTCAGGTTGAGGCACTGACATTAAGCGTGTCATCCTTTTCTTAGACTTTCTCAACCAAATACCAACTCTCCTATGTTTCTATAGACTGCAGCTTGGGGCACCCTGGGGACTCTCAGGCCCTTTTCGAGCTTCAATGTGGACAAGGATGTACAACGGCTGCTAGAAGCTATTGCAGGCCAAGGTGATTTCTCCTTACTCATTGTCCCTCTATCTTGCTTCCATGGGTCAGGGATCTCCCTTCTGTGTTCTTAAGAATTCCCCTATTATACAAAGTGAGCTGGAGACTGAAAATGAATTGGGACATGCTTCCGTATTGTTTAGCATATCATCTGCATGATCATTTAAAAACAAGTCATAGATATCATCCCAATGTAGTACCTCCCTAGCACTTGTCCTTCCCAAAGTGGTTCTAGCCCCAGTATATCTTATGGCCCTAGTCTTTACTATATTATATTGGGTGATTCAACCTTCAAAAACTCCCTGGTTGGGTTCTACCCTCTGTCCTGGTTCAGGTGTGGATCAGGGCACCATAGTGGATGTGCTGACCAACCGGAATGGTGAACAAAGGCAACTTATTGCCCGAGCCTTCCAGGAGCGCACCCAGCAGGTAAGAAGACAAAGAGGGAGCAGTCCCTTGGGAGACACTGGGAAGAGCTGTTTATTTAGCTGAAATGCACCCACTTGTCCATATGAAGTTGTTCCCAAGCTCACCACAAGGAAGACTACCCAACATGAATGTGGTATTGACCACAGCTCTCCAGGTTCCCACAAAATTGGGCTCCTTTGCCCCTACATTGGCCAGCCTTATAACTCCTGCCCACCCTGCTCTAGAACTTAAGTACTGTATATTTATCCTAGGACTTACTGAAATCCCTGCAGGCAGCTCTTTCTGGAAGCTTGGAGAAGGTTGTGGTGGCACTGCTGAAACCTGCAGCCCAGTATGATGCCCATGAACTAAGGGCAGCACTGAAGGTATTAGGAGAGGAAATATACTACAAATGTCTTGGAAACAAGAATCTATTCTCTAACCTGGGAGCTGCCTTCCCAATCTCCCAATCACTGCTTGGCCAGGACTTGAGGGGAGAGACTTTCCAACATCATCACCCTATGGGTTCTAAGTCTGATCTCTGCTTCAGTCCTTTTCTTAGGGTCACTGGTCCGTGCTCTCTCCCAGGGACAGAAACAGCCACTGTCTTTCTTCTGTCCCTACTTCCACCATTCCAGCTGGCATTATGTCACAGAATGGACCCTTGGTTTCTTGTAGGATATAAGCTCTGCTGAGGATGTAGGAGTGGAAATCCTTTCTACACGTTCCCCACCGCAGCTACAGGAATGTCTGACTATCTACAAATATGGTAATGGCTCTGAGTGGCTAGGGACTCAGAAAGGAATCAATGGGGACATCCCATTGAAGGAACAGAAGCTCTCAGTCCTCCCCAATCTTTCAACTGCATCACTGTCCATTTAGGGGAGGAGTCCTGGAGCCCGAATGCTAATATTTTACTCCCTGATGAGTTCCTTAGGAGTCCTTCTCTCTGCTAGTGTCCCAGCTTCCCCTTAGAAAAAAAGCCAAGTGTAGTCATTTGGAAATGAGAAGACAATTATTAGCCCTTTCAGCCTAGGGCCTTGGATTAATAATAGAGTTAGACTCTTGTAATCACAAGGATATCCATTCCTCCCCCTTCCCTATCTCTTCTCAACCCCTCTTCTCCCCATAAAACATACTGACACACTGTTATCAACCTCCATCTCAAGCTAAGTGGTGCCTGGCCATAGCCCAGGGAGGAAGATAGGGACTCTTATCTTTAATCCATCCCTCAGCATAACCTCTTGGGTGCCACACTCCTATGACCATGGCCATGGTCCTGCCCAGCCCATCGGCTAGAAGCCTTGTCCTTTAATCTGACACCTGCTTCTTCTTACCCTTTCCTGTCCCCTTTATTCCCTTGGTTTCTCTCTATATAATAATAGCTAGTATCTCTATAGCACTTTAAGATTTGCCAAACACTTCACAAATATCTCATTTGATCCTTATAACACTGCACTATTATTATTATCTCCTTTTTTAAAATGAGGAAACTGAGGCAGAAAGAGGTTAAGTGACTTACTCAGGGTCACACAGCTAGTTTCTGAGTTGATTTGACCTTAGGTCTTCTAACTCCAAAAGCCAGTTCTCAGTGTTCCCCCTTCTCCATCCTTTCTCCTTATGTCCTTTTCCTCAGAGCATCAGAATTCAGGCATCCTCTCTTCCAGCCCAGATCTAGAATCATTTTCTCTTCTCTTCTAGTAAGGAAACCAGGGCTTAAGCATCTTGCCTCCAAACCTGGGCTCCTTGCTTCCTCCTTTCCTCTCTTCTTTCTTCCCTTCCTATTTCTTCCTTTCTTTTTTCCTTCCTTCCTTCCCTCCTTCCCCCTTTTCTTCCTTCCATCCATCTATCTTTCCTTCCTTCTCTCTTTCTCTCTCTCTTTCTTTCTTTCTCCACATCGCCCCTTAGTTACCAGGCCAGTAGATGCTTCTCACCCCTAATAGTATTGCTATGGGGTTTTGAGATTCTTTAATATCAACACTGAGGTCAAACAATTTCCCTCCCAGCACTTGGCTATGTACATGTTACTTACAATTCAGAAGTATTTCCAGGGATAGTCATGATGCCTTGGCCCCAAATTTCAGGAGCCAGTAGCAATCAGGGTTCTTTGGGTCTGGAGCTTGCTGGGTACCGTGGGTCAAGTGTTAAGACTAGCCCTGGTGGTTCAAATTAGAAAGATCAGGAGACCATATAGAACTTAGGTTTCCCTACTTACTCTGATATTCACTCTGGACCATGCCCTAGATTTTCAAGTGGAGATTGAGGATGATGTAAGGTCAGAGACAAGCGGCCTCCTGAGGGACTTGCTGCTAGCATTGGCTAAGGTAAGGAAGCCAGACCTTGTGTTCTCCAATTCAGGGGGCCTTTGGGGATGGAGCGCAAGAGAGAATTTCTGTGTGAATAGAAGCAGGGAAAGGTTTCCTAGGGCTTAATTTCTACTGGTCACACAGGATAGTAGAAAGAATATTGAATTTGTGGAATCAGGAGACATGGATTTAGAATCCTAGCTTTTCTATCTGCTAGTTGGGTGACCATGAGCAAGTTTTTTGACTTCTCTGGGCCTCAGTTTCCTCATCTGTGAAATGGGGATAATCACATTCCTTCCCTTCCCCAAGGGAGTAGTTGTGAGGAAAATTATTTTGCAATAAATGTGAAGTGCTATTTAATTCTTAGAGCTGCTTGTTTAAAAAGAAAAAGAAACAAAAAGCTTCCCTCTCAATATGTTCCCCCTAAACTCAACTCCAACTTCCAGGGCACGCGGGAGAGCTATTCTGGGATAAAGGATTACAACTTGGCACAGCAGGATGCACAGGTGAGTTGGGGCCACCTAGGCGCAACCCCAGCCATCCCTCTGCCCCACATAGGGGGATGATGGGGGAAAATAGGGTGCCCATCTCCCAGTTTCAGGCCCTTTAGGAGTGTGTCTGGGAGACAGGTAGGGGTCTCACCTGACACCTCTGTGTGTATCTGACCATATGGTTCTTTGACTCACAGGAAGTGAGCTCACCAACTGCCAGATTTGCATGCTGGGGCAGGTGGGGGTGGGGGGAATGACCAGGACCCTCCAGGAATGGGCCTGGCTTCAGCCCTGGGCCTTGGGGGGATCCTACCCCTGGGGAAGGTGGGAGGCCCCTGGCCCAGGGTCTACTCCCCTCTGATAGGACCCCAGCTTCCTCTGGCCCCCCAGCCACATAGCTCTGTGGGAGGGGGAGGCATGGTACCCTTCTACACACATCATGGCTATCTTGGCAGTCCCAGGTGGTTAATCCCTGCTGGTCTCCTGTCACCATGGTGATGGGCCTCCCTTCTCTCAAGCCTTTTTCCCTGGGGGGTGGGCAGAACTGGGGGCAAACAGCCTCAGGCCTGGCAGGCTTACTAGTGGGGAAGAGGGAGGTAACCTGGAAGGTAGAGTGATGATACGCCCTTTATCCTGGGGTGGTCTAGGATCACAGACCTAGATTTAGAGCCACTGGTCATTTCAGAGGACAGGCTTCTCAATACCCTGGGGCAGAGGAGCACAAGGGCCTAAGACACTCAGGGTCCATTGCAGCCCATAGCTCATGTTCCTTTGTTTTAGCCCCCGTTCCTCACTCCTATCCCTCCCAAAACTAGACCTGCTCCTGCCTTCCTTTTCTCTCCTTATCCGTGTCCCTCTGCTGCAGGCCCAGAACAGGTCTGATAGCAAGAACATGGTCAAGAGGGCAGAGAATTAGGGAGGGGCCACAGCCTGTGCTAAGGATTTGGGAAGGGATGGGGAGAGAAAGCTCTTAGGCCACAGTCTGAGTCCTGGGAGGTAAGAGAAATGGCAGGGCAGCGGATTTGGGGGAAGTGGGAGAGACCTGGTCTATAGGACAAGGGCACCTTGTTCCTTAAGGTGGCTAAGACAGCTATGGGCCTGAAAGACGGGAGGTGTCATCATGCCAATACATGGGACATAGGGACCTGTACCCAGTGTCTTCCATGGGGAGTAGGTGGTTCTGCCACCACTTTTAGGTCTCTTTCTCTCCTTGTCTTATTTCCCCCAACCAGGCATTACAAGAGGCTGGAGAAATGGGCACAGGAGCAACTTGGATCATGATTTTTACCCAACGAAATACTGAACACCTCAATCGAGGTAATATGGAACCCCAATACTTATTAGGGATGGATCCTGATTAAAGGGGAGTCTCTTCCTCCACGGTCAGTTCCCCACACTTTTCTATTTCTTCCTCAAACCCCAATAGTGTTTGATCAATATCAGAGACATAGTGGTCAGGAGATAGAGGATGGCATCCGGAAATATTTTCATGAAAGTGCCCAGACTGCTCTTCTCACTCTAGGTAAGGGCATGCTCTAAGCCATTGAGTTTCTGTTGGAATGGAAAGTTGGGGGTCCTCATGTTTACCTCTCTCATTTTCTCCTTTGCTTTACAGTCTCCGTGATCAAGAACACACCACTGTACTTTGCTGAAAAACTCCACCAGGCTCTCCAGGTGAGAGGGGGGAGACACACCCTGGAAAGAGGGAGGAGACCTAAGGTTGCAATTAATATGACAGTGGTATATTATTACTGTATTGTCCTCTTGATCATCTGCAAATTACTGCCTGTCCTTAATATGCAGAGGGTGAACCATAAATAGAGCTTATGCTTGGAGTTCTTTTTTCAGCAGGAGTGATGCTTGGGTTCCATGTTGATAGCCTCTACTAAAGTCTTCTTCTGATACCTTAGTGTACTGTAGAGGTGAACTTAGGTTCTCTAGGCATGTACCACTGGAACCCAAACTCTAGCATGGTCTACCTATAGATAAAAAGGCTTTGGATAAGGACCCAGCGGTGAACTGTCATTCAAATTCAGATGGGTGGCCTTTTTTTTTTTTCCCAAAGATTCATGTTGACTAAGAAGAGAACTATAAAGTATAGATAAACACTCTAAACAGATTTCTCAACAAAGCCTTTCAGACTTGCAGTAGTACCTGTATAGAGTTCAAATACTCAAGCATAAGACACTATCCTCTGGAAGCAGCCCAGGAAATGTCGCTTCGTCACATTAACCACAAAGTCTTATTCATGATTTGAGGTGTGTTGTTGCTTTCTGTTACTAACAATGAGAAACACAGTGTCACAAAAGTCTTAGCATAGCTTTAAGTATCAAAACTTTTTTTTTTGGTAGGTAAGTACAGGGGTCTTTTTTTTTTTTCATTCTATTTGGGGTTTTTTTGCCTTTATTTATTTTCATTTATTTAGTATTTTATTTTTCCCCGGTTACATGTAAAAACAATTTTTAACATTTGTTTTTAAAATTTTGAGTTCCAAATTCTCTCCCTCCCACCCTACTCCCCACCTCTATTGAGAAGGCAAGCAATTGGACATAGGTTATACATGTGTAGTCATGCAAAACATTTCTAAATTAGTCATGTTGTGAAAGAAAACATAGGACTCCTCCAAAAAAAAAAAACTCAAGAAAAATAAATTTTTAAAAGTATTCTTCAATCTGTATTCAGACACTATCAGTTCTTTCTCTGGGGATAGATAGCATTTTTCATCCTAAGTCCTTCAGAGTTGTCTTGGATCATTGTATTGCTGAGAATAGCTAAGTCATTCATAGGTAACTATCTTATAATATTGCTGTTACTTTGTACACAGTACATTTTACTTTGCATCAGCTCATATAAGTCTTTCCTTGTTTTTTTTTTCCCTGAGAGCATCCTGCTCATTATTTCTTATAGCACAATAGTATTCCATCATAATCACATATCTCAATTTGTTCAGCCATTCCCCAATTAATGGGCACCCTCTCAATTTCCAATTCTTTGCCACCAGAAAAGAACTGCTTGTACATATAGGTCCTTTTTTTTTTATCTCTTTGGGGATACAGATTTAGCAGTGGTATTGCTAGGTCAAAAGGTATGCATGATTTTATAGCCCTTTGGGCATAGTTCCAAATTGCTCTATGGAATAGTTGAATCAGTTCACAACTCCACCAATAATACATTAATGTCTCATGCTTCCCACATCAACATTTGTCATTTTCCTTTTCTGTCATATTAGCCAATCTAATAGATATGAGATAGTACCTCAGAATTGTTTTAATTTGCATTTCTCCAATCAATAGTGAGTTAGAGCATTTTTTCATATGACTATAGATAGCTTTGATCACTTTATCTGAAAAATTCATATCTTTTGATCGTTTATCAATTGGGAATGGCTCTTATTTTTATAAATTTGACTAAGTTCTCTGTATGTTTGAGAAATGAGGCCTTTATCAGAGAAACTTCCTTCAAATTTTTTTCCACAGTTACCATTGATAACTGTATTTCCTTCCATCCTATTTTCCCTTGTTCATTCTATTTTCTTTCTCCTTTCCCCATGTCCCTCCTCAAAAGTGTTTTGCTTTTGACTACCCTCTCTTCCATTCTGCCCTCCCTTCTATCACCCTCCCCTTCTTTTATCCCCTTCCCCTCCTACTTTCCTGTAGGGTAAGATAGATTTCTATGCAGGTGGATAGTCTTTAAAATAACCTTTTACCAGGCTGGCTACAAAGTGATGAATTTTGGGCATAGCAATTCTTGAAGGCCACCTCTGAAGGTATAGATAAATTGATGTCTTTGCCTGGTAGAAGAGGGAGTACCCACAGTGTTAAGATCCCACATGTAGATACTCCAATTTTTTAAATAAGCGATGAATTGGCATTAACCTGTCCATACTCCCTAATTCGGCCCCTTATGACTAAGACATTTATTCAGAAGCTGTTAGGGTTGCAGTTTGTGAGTGTGGAACAATGTAAAGCTATCTAGCCCTCATAGGGATTGAATCCTAAGCATCACTACCTTACACTCAGTAGGTGCTTAAGAAATGTTTGTTGAATTGTTACATATAAAAACCTTAATTGGAGCTGATGAGATCAGTGAGGAATACATACATACATACATGCATACATACATGCACACATTCACATGTAAGTGGTTTTGTCTTGTATGTTAGTGTCTTACCCTGCTTTTTATCTTTTGCCTGAAGATATAAGGGTCTGGTGTTTGAGCTTCATTAGTCACTGACTTGAGGCTATAACTAATGTGACAATGACTCATTAAGAGCAAGATAGTCTCCTCAGTTTCCTCATCTGTAAAATAAAGGAATTAGGCTATTACACAACTACAAAAATTTTGAGCTGGAAGGGATCTCAGTGACCATATCCATACTACAAAATGCCTTCTTTTTTATTAATTTATTTTTAGTTTTCAACAATCATCGCCATAAGCTTTTGAGTTTTAAATTTTCTCCCCCTTTTTCTCCCCCTCCCTCCCCAAGACAGTGTGCAATTTGATGTAGGCATTACATATACATTCCTATTAAACATATTTTCACATTAGTCATGTTGTAAAGAAGAATTAGAACCAATAGGAGGAAGCACAAGAAAGAGGAAACAAAACAAAGCAGAAGGAAAGAAAGAACACATAGTATACTTCAATCTGCATTCAAACTCCATAGTTCTTTCTCTGGATGTGGATAGCATTGTCCATTATGAGACTTTTGGAGATGTCTTAGATCCTTGCATTGCTAAGAAGAGCTAAGTCTATCAGCGTTAGTCATCACACAACATGGCTGTTACTGTGTACAATATTCTCCTGGTTCTGCTCACTTCACTCAGCATCAGTCCATACAAGTCTAAGTACGTTTGCTCATCATTTCTTATAGCACAATAGTATTCCATGACATTCATATACCACAACTTGTTCAACCATTCCCCAGTTGATGAGCATCCCCTCAATTTCCAATTCTTTGCCACCACAGAAAGAGCTGCTATAAATATTTTTGTACATGTGGGTCCTTTTCCCATTTTTATCTTTAGGATACAGCCCTAGAAGAGCTATTGCTGGGTCAAAGGGTATGCACATTTTTATAGCCCTTTGGGCATAATTCCAAATTGCTCTCCAAAATGGTTGGATCATACAAAATGCCTTCTTGAAGACCTCTTATGAAGAGGTATTGCAGGGAAGTTGGGATAAAGAGCAGCTGAGCCACACAGGAACAGCAGTTAACAAAACTTTATTACTATTCACAAAGGGAGGGGAAGAGCAGATGTCAAGAAGGAACAGTCTCAGGGAAGCACACAGTGGAGAAGTATAACAGAGACCCAGAGCCCCTTAGGTCTCAAATTTATATGAAAATTTTAAAAAACCATTTTAATTAATTAATTATTAGCATTCTTTTATTTTTAAATTTTGAGTTCTAAATTCTTTTCCTCCCTCTCAGTCCTTCCTCCACCCACTGAGAAGGCAAGCAATAGGATATCAATTATACATGTGAAATTATACAAAACATATTTCCATATTAGCCATATTTCAAAAAAAGGAAGAAAAATAAAGTGAGAAAATTATACTTCAATTTACACTCAAAGTTCCATCAGTTGTCTCTCTGGAAGCGAATAGCATCTTTTCATCATGAGTTCTTTGGAATTGTCTTAGATCATTGTATTGATCAGAGTAGCTAAGTCTTTCACAGTTGATCATCATTACAGCATTGCTGTTACTATTCGCAGTGATCTCCCATTTCTCACTTCACTTTGCAACAATTCACATGGATCTTGCCATGTTTTTCTGAAACCATCTCCCTCATCATTTCTTATAGTACAATAGTACCCCATCACAATCATATGCCACAAATCGTTTAACCATTCCCCAACTGACAAGCATTCCTCAATTTCCAATTCTTTGTCACCACAAGAATAGTTGCCGTAAATATATTTGAACATATAGATCCTTTTCCTTTTCCTTTGATCTCTTTGGGATACAGACCTAGTAGTGGTATTGCTGGGTCAAAGGGTATGCATTGGTTTTATAACCCTTTGGGCATGGTTCCAAATTATTCTCCAGAATGGTTGAATCAGTTCACTACTCCACAAGCACTTTTTTAGTGTACCTATTCTTCCCTTCTCCCCTCCAGCATTTGTCATTTCTGATAGATATGAAGTGGTACTTCAGAGTTGTTTTAATTTGCATTTCTCTAATCAATAGTGATTTATAGCATTTTTTCAATATGACTATAGATAGCTTTGATTTCTTCTTCTGAAAACAGCCTATTTATATCCTTTGACCATTTATCAGTTGGGGAATGACTCTTATTTTTACAAATCTGACTCAGTTCTAAACACAGTATATATTTGAGAAATGAGGCCTTTATCAGAGAAACTTGCTGTAAAATTTTTTTATATTACTTCATTGTCTATGGCACCTTTTAGCATAATGTAGTTTCACTGATTATCTCTTTTAATTAGGTCTAGTTTTGCTTTTGCTTTGTCTGAGACCACAATTGCTACCCTTGTCTTTTTTTACTTCGGCTGAAGCATATTAGATTTTGTTCCAGCCCTTTATTTTAATTCTGTGTGTCTTTCTGTTTCAAGTGTGTTTCTTGTAAACAACATATTGTTGGATTCTGATTTTTAATCTATTCTGTTCTCTGCGTCCTGTTATGGGTAAACTTATCCCATTCACATGCACAGTAATGATTATTAATTGTGTATTTCACTCCATCCCATTTTCTTCTTTTACTTCCTCTCTCTCTTTTTATCCTGTCACTCTTCAAAAGTCCATTTTGCTTCTAATCACTGCCTCCCTTAATCCATCCTCCTTTTTATCCTCTCCCACTCCTTTCTCTTATTTCCTTCCCTTCCTATTTCCCTATTAAGTTACATTTCTATACACAACTGAGTGTGTGTGTGTATGTATATATATATATATGTATATATATATGTATGTATTCTTCTGAACTGTTTGAACCAATTCCAATGAGAATGAGGTTCACACATTGCCTGTCACCCCCCCCTTTCCCCTCCATTGTAAAAGCTCTTCCTTTTGTGCTTCTTTTATGTGAGAAAATTTTTCCCATTCTACCTCTCTCTTCCCCTTTTTCCCAATGCATCCCTCTTTCTCATGCTTTCATTTTTTTTTTGGAGATCATTCCAACATAATCGACTTACACCTTCTATGTAAATTCTTTTTAACTGTAAAGTTCTTAGGAGTTACATGTATCATCTTCCCACATAGGAATGTAAATAGTTGAACTTTATCAAGTCCCTTATGATTACTCTTTCATGTTTACCTTTTTATGCTTCTCTTGAGTCTTGTGTCTGAGTGTCAAATTTTCTATTCATCTCTGATCTTTTCATCAAGAATGCTTGAAGTCATCTATTTCATTAAATATCCTTTCTTTTCCCCTCCTGAAGTATTACACTCAATTTTGCTGAGTAGGTTATTCTTGGTTGTAATCCTTACTGTAATCTTTTGTCTTTTGGAATATCATATTCCAAGACCTTTGATTTTTTAATGTAGACAGTACTAAATCTTGTATGCTCCTGGCTGTGGTTCCATGATATTTGAATTGTTTCTTTTTGGCTGCTTAAACTATTTTTTTTTCTTTGACCTGGAAGCTCCAGGATTTGGCTATAATATTCTTGGGAGTTTTTATTTTGGGATCTCTTTCAGGAGGTGATTAGTGAGTTCTTTCAATTTCTATTTTATTTTCTGGATCTAAGATATTAGAGCAGTTTTCCTTGATAATTTCTTAAAATATGATGACTAGGTATTTTCTTTTATCATGACTTTCAGGAAGTCCAATAAATTTTTAAATTATTTCTCCTTGGTCTGTTTTTCCAGGTCATTTGTTTTTCTGATGAGATATTTTATATTTTCTTCTATTTTTTCATTCCTTTGACTTTGTTTTATCATTTCCTGATTTCCCATGAAATCATTAGCTTTGACTTGCCCAATTCCAATATTTAAGGAATTATTTTCTTCAGTGAGCTTTTGTAACTCTTTTTCCATTTGGCCAATTGTATTTTTTAAGATATTATTTTCTTCAGTATTTTTTGTGTCTCTTTTACCAAGCTGTAAATTCTCTTTTCATAATTTTCATTCTCATTTCTTTTTCCAGTTTTTCTCTACTGCTGTTATTTTTTTTCTTTAATTCGTCCAGTAATTTCTGTTGGGTTTGGGTCCAATTAGCAGTTTTCTTTCAGGCTTTTTTGTAGCTGTTTTCACATTGTTGTCTTCTTCTGAGTTTATGTCTTGGTCTTCCCTGACACTGTAGTAGCTTTTTATGGTCAAATTCTTTTTTTTTTTGTTGATGTTTGCTCATTTTTCTACACTTTTTTTTTTTTTTTACTTTGAACTTTATGTTAAAGTTGGACTCTGCTCACTTGGGGGTGGGAAGGCACTGTCTCAAGCTTCCAGTTTTTTTGTGCTCCTCTTTTCAGAGCTAGTTTTAGGAGTCTGCAAGTTTTTGGTGCTTCCAAGGTAGAGAGATCTTGGGAGAGGTATGGTCCCTGCTCTCCTGGTCTGCACTCCGGTCTTTATCTAGAAAGGGCTCTGGACTTTATCTAGATTCTGCTAATCAGATAATCAGTGTCTGCAGCTGAAAGCACTAGCACTGTTCTTTGCCTTGGAACTCTGACCAGGATCCCTGCTCTCTTGTGACTGATGCCCAGTGCTCCCATCTACCCTGGAACTATGACCCACAACTGCATATGGGCAATGGTGTTACCAGTCAGTGCCGGCTGCACCCAGTCCTAGCAAAGCATCCCCTGTAATCTCTTTCCAACCAGTTGTATGACCCCCTTACTGTTCCTGGGCTGAGAATTCCCAAAGCTGCTGCTATTTCCACCACCAGGTATGTGGGCTCCAGACCAGCTTCCACCCCTGATGCCACAGACTTCTCCTGCTGACCTCTTGAGTTTCTTAGGCCAAAAAGAGTCTCACTTCAACCTTCTGTTGGTTCTACTGCTCTAAAATTTGATTTGGGGCATTATTTTAAAATTATTTGGAGGGGAATATAGGGAGAGTTCAGCTGGGTAACTGCCCCAAATCCATTATCTTGGCTCCACCTCAAATTTATGTAGAATTTTAGACAAAGAGACATCATGATACCAGTGGGATGCTGCTCTATTTATAAGAACAATAAAATAAAGGTATTTCTAACTTGGCTGATAAGGAGGGAGGAATTAGGGACAGGATGTAGGGAGCTTAACCTTAATTGTACCAGTCTAGCAAGAGGCTGAAGGGGGTTAATGCCCAGCCTGTAGGCTTATTAACCTTGGTAAACATGTATCCTGGGAGGCTGGGACTCTACCATTCAAACTGGTTTTTACTGGTCAACAGAGAAAGAGGGAATAAGCATTTATATATCACCTACAATATGCCAGGTACTATGCAAGCCCTTTATAAGTGTTATCTCATCTGAGCTTCACAACAACTCCGAGGGCTAAATGCTGTTATTAGCGTCATTTTACAGTTGAGAAAACTGAGGCAAACAGAGATTTAAGTGACTTGCTAAGGGTCAAGGGGCTAATAAGTGTCAGAGGTCAAATGTGAACTCAGGTCTTGCTGACTCCAGGGCCAGGCCTTTATTCACTGTGCCACCTACTTCCTTCTCTGAAGGGAGAGCCCATTACCTCTTACAGATTTAATTGTTGAGAAGTCTTTTTTTGTTTGTTTGTTTGTTTCATGACATTAAGCCTAAATTTTCCTTCTTGAAACTTTTGGCCATTGATCCTGGCTCTATGCTCTGGGGCCAAATAGGGCAAGTCTCATCCTCTTTCCATATGATAACCCTTCATAAACTTAAACATAACTATCATATTCCTACTGAGTCTTTTCTTTTCCAGAATATGTCAGCAATGGCCCTTCCGACTTCCAAAATTATGCAGAGATGTTTCCTATTATTATAAATTTGCAATTACCATTAGCACAAAATCTCATCCTTTCATCCCAATCTCAGCCAGATTCTGTTCCATATTCTCCAAACTAAAATTAGATACCCTAAATTTTAGTGATAATAACATTGTGTATAATTCTCAGATTTTTCTCCTAATCGATATTGCTGTCACGCTTGGTAAATCCTTCCAAAATCCTATATGTAAAGAAACAAATGAGTAGGTTTTAGGTAAAGAAGTGGAGGAACTATCTTATGTGCTTGGGAGCTCCTATTCTTTGATGTCAGCCCCAAAAGTGACTTCTGATCTTTGCCATATCAGATTTAGCTATTATAATGTCAATAGAGTCTATATAACTCTAAAAACTAAGCACCAGATTCGTCTGTTATTTTGTTTAAATGTCTCTCCAAGGGGCAGCTAGGTGGTGCAGTAGATAGAGAACTGGCCCTGAAGTCAGGAAGACCTGAATTCAAATCTAGCCTCAGACACATAATACCTACCAGCTGTATGTCCCTGGGCAAATCATTTAATCCCATTGCCTAACCCCCCCCCCCAAAAAAAAATATATATATATCCAATAAGCAAATTTCCAACTCAATTGTTAATTAACATAGCCTCCTTTAATTAAGAACAAATTTTATTTGTGTAGATACTCATTTATCTACACTCTTATGAGAAAGAAATAAAAAAAAACTATAAGAGAGATTCAGAAAAGCAACCTTGAGGGAAAGTTATTCAGTATAGATTCAGACCAGTCTTCTAAGTTTTAAGTCTCCAGCATCCTACCAGTGAGCTGCTACGGGGTTGTTCACAGAGAGATGGTAGTGTGGTGTAGAGGTGAGAGCATTAGACTGGGATTAGGAGATAAGAGTTCTAGTGCCAATTTTTACTGTCTTTCTCTATGACTTTGGAACAGTCACCTCTCTTCTCTGGACTCAGATTCCTCGTCTGTAAAACAAAGTGGTTGTTCTCGTCCCTTCTGGATGTGACATCTGATATGGTTCTCAGATCAACTCCAAGTTAAGTTGCCTTTTGGGCCAGAGTTCATCTCATAGCAGAAAGGTGCTCAGGACAAGATGGATTTTGTGTCAGAATCCCTTGTGTTGTCACCTATCTTTGTGACTTTGACTAAGTCATGTCATATCTTTGGACCTTGGTTCTCTTATCTATAAAATAGGATGGGGGCAGCTAGGTGGTGTAGTTACTAGAGCACGGGCCCCAGAGTCAGGAGGACCTGAGTTCAAATTCAGCCTCAGACACTTACTAGCTGTGTGACCAGGGGCAAATCACTTAACCCCGGTTGCCTGAAAAGAAAAATAATTAAATAGAATGGCTTCTGAGATTCCTTCCTGCTCTAAATACAGGCTCTAAAGTGAGTTATATCATAATAATAGTGAACCTGGTACACTATAAGAGTTTGAAGTTTGAAGCATCAGAAATTAAATTAATTTAATTTAGCTCTAATTCCAAGTATATTTTGAAAAATATAGGCAAACACTCATATGATAATATAGCTGTAGTGGTAAGTATACTTGAAAACTGAAACCAGTACCTAGCAACCTCTGGTGTCAAGGAAAATATTCAGTTAACTAGAAGACCCCATTCCCTAACTAGAGTACTTTAAATAAAGAGGAGTTTATTGATTTTATTAATTCTAAAATATATTAGTTAATATCAAAGCCCTCTGTTGTGAAAATATAATAATGTGTCATCTTGTTGCATTAGAAAACAGAGTAAGTGGTTAAGAAATAATTACAATTTACTATATTTGTATCACTATGTTCCTCAAATGTCTCCATTTAAAAATTGTTATTTTCTTTTTTATACTCTCACAGCATTCCCCAGAAAGCAGAGGGTAGAAAGAAGTCATTGATGTTGGATTCCAAGGCCAAAGAGTAGAAAATGAGGCAAAGAAAAAGAGTAATATAACATGGCTGTAATCATGCTGTGAGCAAGGACTAGACTCCAAGAATCTTTGCTCTGTTTTGTTTGAAAATTAAGGTGAACTTAGAGACAATGGTCTATGCATGATCAATTTATTAGTTAGGTTACCAGAAACCAATAAATTGGGTCAGTGGCCTCTCTTAATAACCAAAGACCCTGAGGTAGGGCTTATCAGCCTTCTTATAGTTTTGGGAAGTACAAGAGAACAAAGAACAGAATTGGGTGGGTGGGGAAAACAAGGTAATTGGTCATAGGGCTGGCAGCACCATGTATGGGGACATGAGTGGTTGGAAATTAAAAATGAGGGGCTAGCAACAACCCCCTTCTTCCCTCCTGTGACTAGGAAATGTTCATTGTTTGAACCCATCAGACTTCTTTGGATAACAATCCAGACATAGCTGGGTCATGTAAAGATACTAGACCAGATTCCCTGGTGTCCACCTGCATTCCTCAAGGATAACAGATTTCCTTGAGGCAAGAATAGAACAATGATTAGTTTAGCAGGAAAGCTAAACTTCTAAATGTAGCTCATAGGCAAAGAGACAAAGAAATGTGGCTTCAGCAATCATACAAAATAGGACAGTAATACACAGAATAGGATCAGTTATAGAATAGAATCAATTATAAAATCATACAGAATCAATTTAATTTCCTCACCTCCCTCTCAGAGAAACCTTAAAGGAGTTATTTGGAAACTGTTCCCTGTTGGCATTTCCTTGGGAATTGTAAGGACAATTCTTAGGGTTTCCCTTCCAGTTTTAAGGGAGTTCTGGTTATATGTCCATTAGCATTCTTTCTGGACCTCTAAAAGTTGGCAGTAGTATCAGGTGACAGATGGAAAAGGGTACCACTCAATTGGGGTCCTCAGCTAACTCCACAGGGTACTGGAAGACACTCAAATCAAGTTGTCCTTTCCGAATCATTTCCCACGTGTACCAGTAGCAAAGAGGCAGCAAGGCATTTTGGATAATAGATCCCTTGGTCTTTTTTTTTTTTTGTCTTTGGCTAATTAAGAACTTCTCCCCAGTCCATTCCTGTTTCTCCCTGATTCCACTTCCAGGATCAATGATTCAGTTACACCATCCATTTCTTACTGTCAACAACTATTTGCCCTAATATTTAACTACCCCCTGCACATTTCTCCCTCATGCAGGGAGCTGAGCCAAACTACCAAGTCTTGATGCGTATCCTCATCTCTCGAAGTGAGACTGACCTCCTAAGCATAAGAGCAGAGTTCAAAATGAAGTTTGGAAAGTCCCTCTATTCATCTCTCCAGGTCAGACCAGGCTAAGAGCCTCACCCTTGAAGGGCAATTCACCATCTCGAGCCCCAGAATCTATCTTCACATTCTGTCTCCATTAGTCCTATGGGTTCAGTTTAGGTTTAGTGGCTTCAGGGAGGATATTTCTCACTTGGGCTGAGAATGGGGTGGAGTAGGGGATCAGAACCGTGTTCGGAATGAGCTTACTGATACTTGATTTCCTTCTCTTCAGGAGGTCATGAGAGGGGACTGCCGGTCAGCTTTCCTAGCCCTATGTCGGGCTGAAGACATTTGACACACATCCCCCAGAACCTTGTGTCTACCACTTCCATCTACCCCTCTTGTCATTTCCAAGGATTAGAGACATGCAGGCTTGGCTGGGCCTTCTGGGAGGTCATTTTGTCTATTCCTTTGCCTTTAAATAAGATGACTTCACTAAAATCAAACAGGAATCTCTCATATGCTCCTAAATTTCATCTACAGCCTGTGTTAGGACTCTACTAAAAAAGGTCCCTGAATCCTATACCCCAAAGTTAAGGTTAATCTGCTGTTTGTGCCTGTAGAGTTTAGGCACTTGTGAAATTCTCCACTGACCATATGTACCTTGTAAAGACTGGCAAGTTTATGGTTTGTCTTCCTTTGGGTGGAGAACTTAGGAGCTAGAGAGGCTTTGATCTCCACTTTTTTTTTTTTTTTTGATCTGCACTTTCAAAACACAAACAGGAACTGTTTCTAGATCCACCTCCTCTACTCCAGACCCTCCTCTCCTTCCCACCACAGCATTCATCCTTCCTCGGGGAAGAAAGACAATAATTTAAATCAACAATTAAAGTAGTCACAGGGCAGCAGATACCAAGTCAGAGATTGCAAGAGAGGAAATATCTTCTATGTTAGGTGGGGTATAGGGAATGTGGACCAGGATGCCTTTTAAAGTTTCTGTGATCAACATGTAGCCTGACCCAGATCTCATACACCAATGTTGATTTAAAGTGTTGATTTAGAATTGGAACACTAAATATATAGGACCTACAGTGAAAAAAATAAGAGCGGCAAAATGGAATTTCAGCTCCCTCTGTTGGCCCTAGGATAAGCAGTCCTCCACATTCCTCACCCTTTTTCCACACCTCACCATGACAAATACTCTACTCCACCCTGCCCCATAGGATGATATGAAGCGTAAGGTTGAAAAAAAAAAAAACTCAGGAAAGAAGTTTTATTTTCAAACTTCTAAGAAGACATTAAAAATGCCAGGTAGAAACCCAAACAAAACCCTGAAACCAAAATGAGAAGCATGCCCTGGGGACAGCCAAGAGAAGTCCAGCCAACTGGAGCTGGGGAGAAAGGGACACTCTAGACTAAGAAATTTCACCCAGGAGCCTGAGTCTGTGCATTAGTGTCTCTGTATTATGGAGCAGATGATGGGGCAGCATGAACCCTGCCCCTTATCTCGATGCTTCCCTGCATAATGGGGAGAAGGATCGGGGACAGCAGCAGGTGGGTGTGAGATGTAGGAGGCACAACTCTCGGACAACACTGAGAATAGCCCCGTGGACTTGATCAGCTCTTGCCATGGCAGTTGCCCCCTGCTCCCTAGTACCCCACTACTAAGAAAACCCAGAAGGGCTAGGGTGAACAGGCGCAAATGGAGGAACCATAATGAGAAGCCTCTCAAAGAAGTGGGGCACATCAGACTAGGCACAACAACTTGGCTTGGGATGCAGCTATAGGAGGACACAGTCTGACTCCTGCTTTGATCGCTGCCTACGTTCTCCGGTTGGACGTCCAGATGAGGCTCCTCTCTCCTGTATCAACATGAACAACTGGTCAATTATCTACCCTGGAAAAGTATCAGAAAAAGTAGAGTTTGGGGTTCTAGGCTGATGGGACGTTAGAAAAGACAAAAGTGAAAGGGAGTACTGATAGAATCGTAGGAGGGGAGAGTATTGGAAGGTTTGGGAGTTTGAAGATGAGAAAAGCAGAGGTGAGAGACACTGAGATTAGGGACACTTGGGGAAAAAGACTAGCATCAGGGAGACCAGAACAGGCCCTGCCTAGGAGGGAGTACCAGGACTAGTGCTAGGGTGGGTTACCTGTGGGGATGGGGCACGGGGTGGCATGGGCAGTGCCTGCTGTTGCTGGTACTCTTCCTGCTGCAGCTGCCTGGCCAGTTCCAGATCACTGAGACCCAAGGCCCCTCGTTGCTGTTGTTGCTGGAGGGACAAGGCAATCATATAGTCCTGAAAAAGAAAACGGGCCGAGGACGAAAGACACTAGGGAAACTCAGTTCTAGCTTTACCGATAAATCCGTCATCCCCCCCGCCCCACCCCAGATCACCAGGCCTTTCTCCCTTGTAGCCAGAGACAAAACCAAACCAAAAAACCAGTTAACCTTGTATAGTCAGACAGTAAGTAGGGAAATAGAAAGCAGGAGAAGAAAGAAAGAAAGTAGATGGATAGCCCTAACCTGAGATCCACAGACTCCTGAGTCTGATTTCAGGGGGTTTGTAAACTTGGAATGGGTAAAAAAAATACAATTTTATTTTCACTAACCTCTAACTGAAATCTCGCATCAATTACAAATTGGGGGAAACAAACAAACAAAAAATATTGTGAGAAGGAGTCTGTAGGTTTTACCAGAGTGCCAAAGAGGTTGATCACAGAACCTGGACTAGATCATCAAAAACAGATAAAACATCAAATTACGTCCCTTATTCCTTACCTGCTGTTGCCCCATGAAACCAACATGAGCCCCTGCCTGACCCACTCACCTGATCCACTTGTCGTTGGGTCTCCTGAGAGTGAGCCCCACTCCCCGCTCCCGCCTCCTTGCCCAGAGCTTGGCTTAGGTGGAAGTCAGAGTCACAGAAGCAGCTGTCTCCATCCACGTTGTGCAGGCTCTCCCAAACCACCTGTTCCTCCTGCAGAAAGCCCTGATCCGTGACCAATAGGTAGAGATGACTCTGTCAAAGTAAAAGAAAGTGGGGCAGGTAGGTGGTGCAGTGGATAGAGCTCCAGCCTTGGAGTCAGAAGGACCTGAGTTCAAATCCGGCCTCAGACACTTGACACATACTAGCTGTGTGACCCTGGGCAAGTCACTTAACCCCGATTGCCTCAGCAAAAAAAAAGTAAAAGAAAGTGTTCAAAAAACAGTTGATGGGAAGGAGTGTTGGGGATTTTGTGGAGGTACAATTGCTAGGAAGCAATTGGGGCACATTTGAATCTCCTGGGTTTGGTGAAAGAGTGTGAGCGTAATTTTGGTTATATGCATCTTTTTTTTTTATCATATGTTTCCATAGGATCATAGATTTAGAGCTAGAAGGGGCCTTAGTGCATTATTTGGGAATAAGGGGATATCTGAGCATAAATGTATCTTAAGTATGTGATCCCTGTGGTCCTGTTCTCCCTGCTTCTTCCTCACTGCAATGCCTGCTACCCAAGGGCTATGGAGATGGAGTCCAAATTCTTCATTGAAGGACATTAGCTTAAACACAGTGAACTGGGAGAATATTATGTAGGAAAGAGGTCATTGGGAATACACAAGCCCCTAACCCCCTGAAACCTCTATCACCTTATGCTTGATCATAGTGCTAAAGTGATTGTTTCGAAAAAAGACACTGAGTTCTCCTTCCTTGGCAGCTGCTGTTAGCTCACATAGTCCATGGTATGTCAACTGTGCTGCTGTCACTTCCAGGAACTGCTCTGCGATTAAGCCTGGCAAGGAAAACACAGATTGGGATGAATTTTGATGTAGATCCAGAGTTTGAAGCTGAAAGGATCGCCCAGAGATGATCCTAAAACTCTGGGGGCCCTTTAAAGTGCAATTCTTTTTACCTCCCCAAACATTACCTCCACCTGCCCTGTTGCCTGCCTCATTCTCCCCTCCCCATAAAGCAGGGGGTGTGTTCTAATGGTAGAGAGTAGGGGGCATTACCTTCTGTCACGAGGTTGGTATCATTTGAATGCTTACAGGTGATGATTTTCTCCACCAACTGATTGTAGCTCAGTTTGCCAACTGCACTCACAGCCTCAGGGCTCTACAAGGATGATGAGGTTGCGTGAATGAGAAGAACCCCCTCCCCACCACCCCAGGGACGTAGGATGCCTCCTATATCTCACCTTGGCTACAGTAACATGACCAAAGGTGCCCGATCTCTCAACTCATAAAGAACTGGTACAGGTTTGCACGTGCTATTTATACTTCTTTTTAATGTCTTTTGTTTAAGGTTAATCTGCCCAGAAATTCCCATCAACCATTCTGTATTCTAATAGCCCCCTCAGCCCTCTTCCTCTCCTTTCCCTCTTAACCCCCATTCTGTTCCTGCTGCTCTCCCCAGCACCTTGTCTTGCTTCAGTTTTGTTTGGAGAAATAGAACTCCTTGTACCCTCACCTGTGGATCTACCAGCCAACCATGGTAGAGGGGAATTCCAAGTAGGTCAAAGACACTGCACTCAGGTGTATATTCAAAATCAGAGACGCCTGTGAACCGCACGTTGACATCCAGACCCGTGGCCAGTTTGGGTAGTACTGTCATTGCATCATCTACATTCTGGGGGCGGGGGGGGGGGAGGGAAGAGACAAAGAAGTTAGCCCATACCTCCACACATCTCCAAGAAGAGAACAGAATCCTGCTATTTCTGAACTCCCTAGGCCCAATAGTCTTGATTCACCTTCCCTCGAACCTTGCATGATTCATCAAAACCCTTCTGATCCCTGCCTTTGCTTCATCAACCCAAACAGATAAGGATCTTTCCAGGAGAAAGAACCCCTGCCCTTAAAAATGGGGAAAAGGGAAATACACTAAGGAAAGAGGGGAGAAGGTTTGTCTAAAGTGCCCAGTGGTGAATTGCCACCCTCCATTCCCTATAAATCTTCAGATCTCTATCTTGGAAGTCCCTCCTGCCTTACCTGCTGAAAGTTTAGCTGTAGTGCTTCTGACTTCTCTTGTGGCTTGATGGATAGTAGACAGTCTCCTACAGTAGAAAGTCCTTTATGAACTAACCCTCACAAACCTCCCAAACAGGTTCTCCCTTCCCTTGCAGAATTGGAGATCCAGAAGAGAAGCCAGATATGAAGCTATCTTAGAATGCATCTCGTTTCAACCTCCCATTTTATTAGATGAGCAAACAAGTCCAGGGAGGCTAGGCAGAAAAGTAGTAGCCAAGCAACAGCTTGAATTCAGGTCTCCTGATGACCAACCTGATGTTCTTTTACCAGCCAGACTCATAGAAAGTGTCTCACAAGGAAAACCCCTTGCTCTTCCGAATTTCAATTCTAGACAAATCAACTACCTGCAGAGCTGCATTGAATACCACTCCAGTCCACATGCAACTCACTCACCAAGATGTGCCATTAGCTCATCTGAAGTGATCACTTCCTTTTGAGGGGCCAGCTTCACCTGAAGACAAGAAGGAATGCCCAAAGAATTAATGGTGTTTCTGTCCTTTCACAAGTTCCAGAACACAAAGCATTGTAGAAAAAGGGAGCTATGGGTGGTGGGTAGGCTAGGTGGATGAAGTGATATGAATAAAAACATCTACAACTACTGTTAAAAAAAATGAGATTAAATATCAGGAAAAACTTCTCCTTTTCAAGGGGATAAGACAAAGAAGAACGGGATCTATCTTTGAGTTACTGAAACAGATGGCATAATGTGAAGTTCTGTTACCATTTGAAAGAAAAAGGAATGACGTGGAAGGTAGCTAGAAAAGGAGGCATTCTACACTTCCCCTCAGCAGAAACTCCTCCTGTGCCCCCCTTTACATGTATATATATGCATACCTTCCACTGAAGAAAGAGGATGTTCATGATGGCAAGCAGTGGACAAGGCCCATTGGTGCTCTGAGTGATAATGGGTGTCCGCTCCCCCTTCCAGGGGATCCATTTCACACAATAAAAGTCAGGCTCAAGCTGATGGTTTGAAGGAGACTGGGGCAGCTCCTGAGGGCTGGGCTCCTCCTTCACTGCTTCTTCTGAGTTCTGGGTTCCTAGAGCTGGTCCTGGTTGCTGTAGATCATCTTCTGGAGGGGGTGACTCCAAGTTACCCTTGTCCTGGGCGAGCAGTGAGACTTGGTCTATTGGTTCCTGCCCTCCAGCTGCACCCTTAGTATCTTGAGTATCTTTGTCTTTAGGGTCCAACTCTGACTCTGACAGGACTTCATTATTTTCAACGGTGTCTGCTTCTGGGGTCCTGATTTCATCAGAGGATGGCTGGCCAGGCTGAGGGTGCTCCATGGCTAGAAGGAAGCAAGTCGGTTGTGTTCCACAGGTGAACCCTCTCCAATGACTGCAAGGATACGTTCAGTCCAGGCTTGGTTATCAGCAAAGTGAATAGTTCAGGGAAAAGTTAAGCGTCAGATATAGGTAGAGCTAGGGAAGTCTAGGAAAAGGAGAGTAGTGACAGTGATGAAAAGCTGGGTGTGGTTCAGGCACCTCTACTGGGTACAAACAGGACTAACTTCTTTTTTTGGCTTGTATAAACAAGAGGGTCACTGTCTGCCTCTATCTGGCTGTTACTAGATGGAACTAAAGAGGAGAAAACATACAAATATGTGGTGGATTACTCCAGTGAAATCAGGAGCGCAGACTGGAATCAGCTCTCAAAAACAAAGAGAATAAGAAGAAGAGAAAAGGAACAAGAATAAGAAGAGAAACAAGGGGACTGAGCCACACAAAGGAGATAGAGGAAGAAAACCCCCCCACCAAACAGCACTAATTATTAAAATTTTGGTGTTCTGCTAACCTGATGAAGAACATCAAGACAATAATCCCAGCCATGACTCTCAGAAACCATAACTCTTAGAAAGAAGAGGATTGAAATCATTGTCTGGACCCCTCTGTCTTTTTTTTTTTTTGACAAGGCAGGGGGGTGAAAAGTGACTTGCCCAGGGTCACACAGCTAGTAAGTATCAAGTGTCTGAGTTCAGATTTGAACTCAGGTCTTCCTGAATCCAGGGCTGGTGCTCTATCCACTGTGCCATCTAGCTGCCCCTTGGACCCCTCTGTCTTACACCAAGGCCCTGCTACCTGCCTGCCCAAGAGATACCTTGAATAGACAGAAGCTTTATGCTTTTCCTCAAAGAACAAATTATCTGCTTTCTCCCTTCTTTTTCAGAAGGGGTCAAAGAGTGAATAAGTTTAAGGTACTTGGAGTTTTTAGAAAAGATGGATAATAAATTAGAATAATGCCCCCTTTAGGGCATTGAGGGACATTTTATGCTTTTCTGAGAAAACCTCCTTTCCTTGCATGGCCCCAAACTGCAGCAGAAGAGTAAAAGATAGACCTTGGGAAGGACTTCCCTGTAGGTGAGGAAAAGAAATATAGGAATAAGTTATGGAGGGGGCAGCTAGGTGGTGCAGTGAATAGAGCACTGACCCTGGAGTCAAGAGGACCTGAATTCAAATCCGGCCTCAGACACATAACACTTACTAGCTGTGTGGCCCTGGGCAAGTCACTTAACCCCCATTGCCCAATTTAAAAAAAAAAAAAGGAATAAGTTATGGAGACTAAATTGAAGCCCTGATCATACACTATGATCTCCAGCCCCAGAGCACAGAAGCAATTCCTAAAATAGTAAGGAAACCTTTCTGGATTAATTGGAAGACAGGGATAACTTTCCTCCCAACTCTACTTCATCAAATACGTTCACCTCTTTTGAACCTCACCCACCCCATACATATATACAACATGCATTTCCCCCCTTGATTGTATATAATGAATAAGGTCAGGGAATTCCATGATTAACTTGTGAGGCTCTATACAGAGATGAACCTTTGTCTGAGACTTTAATTCTATCTCTCCACAGATGGTGTGGACATGTTCATTGGCATCCGTAGATATATTGATAACTCACTGAGGGCGAGTGATTGAATCTTATAGATTGGAGATTGGTTTAGGTTGTTGTGGATTGATTTGGAATAGATCAGTTGACTCAGTCATCAGGTCAGAATACTCCTTTGTGCAGGGCCTATGAACTAAAACAGACATACCAAGCCTTTCATCCTTTTTGTCTTTTTGGAGAACAGAATAGAGAGTAAGACCTGGGCTCTGAGGGTTCCCAAATCCATCTTCCCTTCTACAATGACTTCCATTGGGCAGAAATACATGGGAGGTGCATTACTATCATCCATTTGGCCTAAGAGGATTGTTCCCAGAGCAAAAATCCAAGAAGCCCAATACCTCCTGGACGGAGCGGAGATTTCCTGGTCAATGTCAAGGTCCTGGTCAGTATGACCCTAGAATCCAGCCTTCTCATAAGATAAAGGGGCATTTCCTGGACAATATCAACCTTGGGATTGTTTTTCTAATAACTTCAAGTCTGAGAATTTTGGTATTTAGGCTTTTACAGATAGAACGGAAGTTATTGGGTAGCACCAGCCTCTTAAGGAAGAAGAAGAGGATTATACATATGACTCCTTGAACGGGAAGAGCAGCAAGAGAATCAAGCTGCAACATGAGGGAGCAAAAGCTCTTTTTATTGTTCTCTACTATCATGAATTATTTGGATGGTGTAGGTCCATTGGGAAGGAGGTACATATCTAGCAATGCTCTTCCTTTCTAGGGGTAGTCTGAGACGCTAATGCTTAATGCCTAGATGAAGATGAAACAGAAACTCACCAGAATATTTGGGGTTTGTCTCCCTAACAACCTCAAGTTCATTTCCCATCCTAAGGAATTTGAACCAGGGTGGTACTAAGACTCTGGAGGACCACGTAGGCCCTTTGAGGAGGGTGGGACTCACTGGCAAGGGAAGGAGAATCTTATTGACTTCTTAGAGACAGTGAATATTTGTTTTTGCATTTTCTAAGGAGCAAAGTCTGTCCTGTACTCAATATGCACTATTACCCTGAACGCCTGTACAGGAGCTAGGGATCCTTTTACCCCCATCTTTGGAGACTGAGTTTGAATTATAGCATGAAATTTCCCAAAGGCAACTCATCAGGAATGATAGAAGACAAAGAGACAAGGCTTATGTGCCTGCATCCAGTTGTGAACTCAAAACTTAAAAGGTTAAGCTTCAGGTTATACATGACTGGGTCAGTAAATAAATAAGTAATTTACTTGTTTAATGAATGTTCTTGTTTTACATTCATCTAGCTATCTTTATATCCTTTATGTCTATAACCATTTAACTAAGTAGCAACAAGGATGTAAACATGTCTTGGATGATAGTTGATGAAAAGGGTCTTAGGCCTTGATCTCCAGGAAACATCCCCCCTTGAACCTTCTTCGAATTCCTTTTACACAGGTTCTCTGAGAGAGAAATGAAATCTTCATAGAAATCATGCATTTTTCATTTCCCTGTACTAGCCCAGAATACTCCCCATTTTGAAACACAGAGATTTGAGGGTGGAAGTTATAGGAAGAACTGGAGATGGGGAATGGGAAATGAAAGTTCAGGTTAGAAGAATTGGAGGAATATGGCTGTAGCATATGTACTCAAACTACCCATCCTCTCAACTTAAGTATATGACAGCCAACTGCATGTCATTATATTTTGTTAATTTTAAGTCAGAATGCACAGAAAGTACTTTCGTGTTTTATTCCCTTCTCTCTCTCTTTCTCTCTTCTCTCCCTCTTTTTTCTCTCTGTCTTATTCCCCCAACCTTCCTGGGGGCACTTAAAGAAAACAGGAGGTTGATATTAAAATGATCGGTAAATGTGGAACAGTTTGGAAAGCCCCTCTCATATCTTCTGTGTAGTGCCAGAATCTATTTATAAATAATTGGGGGATTGGAAGTTAATTAAAGACTTCTGAGGCAGATACCCTTTAAAAAGAATGGGATGGGGATGATAGGTGGTACAGTGGATACAGCACCAGTCCTGGAGTCAGGAGGACTTGAGTTCAAATCTAGCCTCATTCATTTACTAGCTGTGTGACCCTGGGCAAGTCACTTAACCCTGACTGCCTCACCAAAAAAAAAAAATTAAAATTAAAAAATAAAAAATAAAAATAAAAAGAATGGGGTCCTATCAGGTCAGAAGAGACTAGATCAGGGACTAGGGGCTAGACAACAAGAGAACTTGAGTATTAGAAATAATGACCAGATATAATTGTACATGTATAGCCTGTATTAGATTGCATGCTGTCTTGGGAAGAGGGGAGGGGGGAAATTTAGAACTCAAAATCTTATAAAAGTGAACGTTGAAAACTAAAAATAAGTAAATTAAAATTTTAAAAAATATAATGACCAGACTGGACAGAGACCTATTTCTCAAGGTATACAAAGTACATCCTGTCCCTATGCCCACCCTTAGTTTGGTGGGCTTTAGGATTTCACTTCATTTCACTGTAGCAGAGGTTAAGTGGGAGCTAAACCAAAACTGATCAATTCTCTCTTCCTCTTGGCTCCCCAAATTCTTAACCATGCTCTCTACCTTAAGTCAGTGAGGATGAAATAAAGCCTCAGCCCTTTCTTGAGAGATAAGGGACATTATCAGGGAATTCTTAGGGAACAGCCAATTATGACAGATATGAAGGCAAAAGAAAAGAGACTTGTAGCTATCTCAAGGAGACCCTAGGAAACTTCCCTTTCTCACTTAAATCCCTCATTGTCCCAAATTCCTTTTCACCGTCCCCCAGACTCTCCATTCATGGTTCAGAGTTTCTCTTCCAAATAACTCAAAAAGAGTATCGTGGTGCCCCATCCACTTCCCTACACAAAGGAGCAAGATGCATTAAAGGAAAGAAAATGTAAGAACCAAAAAATCTCCTACATTTCCCCCCTCAAAAGACCTTTCAGAATGTGTGGAATAAAGCTTGGGAGGGTGGTGTCATCTCCCAAAGGCTACATGGGAAAGAGATGAGGGTAGGGGAAGGAATTAAAAGAAAGTTTTACCTTAAACCAGAGGGAGTTTCTTCAGGGACTCAGTTCAGGAGTTTGCTAGGGGGCTCCCAATCCAGAGAAGGATGCTCTCGGCTCAGCTTCAATAGCTTCTTGCAGCTGTCAACACCTGGGCTGACGGGCTTCAGAGCTGGTTGGTGTCCAGGCTTGGTGGAAGCAGTTTCGTACTCACGCCCACCACTGTCGGGCAGTGGGAAAGAGAGGAGGGTGCCACAGATACAGCTCAGCTTTCTCCCCTCAGCCCCATCCTGTATAACCTTCGAATACGCAAACCCCTTTAGGCTTTGGGAGGGTCTCCAGATCTAGGGTGTGCTCTCCAGGCCCTGACTAAAGCCTGGTTTTCCAGGGGGAAGTTTCTGTTTGTTCTTCTTTTTTCCTTCTTTTTTTCTATTGAGAGAAATCATCAGTTAAAGACAGATTCCCTGGGGCAGGGGGCAGACAGCCGAATTCCAAAAGGTTTTCATAAGAGCCATCTGCCGTGGTCAGCAGCTGGCGACAGACAGAGAGAGAGAGAGAGAGAGAACGAGAAGGAAGCGAGAAAAACAACAGAGCCCTTCTGTTCCCTCCCACTGCTGCTAGAGAGGATGAGGACTCTTGTGCCTCTCTGGTGAGATCAGGGAAGAGCAAGAGAGGGGGTAGGAGCAGGAGAGGGAGGGGACAACATACTGTCCACCCAGCACTCCCGGAGCTTTCAGTGTGTTTTGCTTGCAATTGACTCATTTCATGCCAACGTGTATTTTGGCTTTTTTTTTTTTTTTTTTTTTTTTTTGCCCTTGTTCCCTCCTGGTGCTCTTAGCCCCTGTTCTCCTTTCCCCGAGCCTTTGCTGTGTCATTTTTGAGCCCTAGACAAACTTGTTGAGCTCTCCTTGTACAGCCTTACACCCAGTGGTAACTGAAAACATAGCACAGTCAGTCCAAGACTCCTGAGTTCCAGTGCTTAGGCCACGTCCCCACTACTATCATTCCCATTAATAACCAACTTAGGGAGCATCAAAGAAGAAGTAGGGGTTGAGAGAGGGAAATAAAAAGATAGATAAGTAAATGAAAACGTGTGAAGGGGCAGTACATTGGGGTAAGGAGGGTAGGATGAAGGTAAATGGGGACTCCTGAGAAAATAAGTGACAAGGAGGTAGGAATTCCATTTCTAAATTCTGAGGGGACCCTAAGTTCAACTGAACAATCGTTAAGTGACTATGAGTCAGGCATTGTGCTAGGTGCTAGGTATACAAAGTACCCAACAGAAGTCTTGAAAGGGGATGAACTAAGTTGGGAGTGGGTGGAAATTCTGGGTCTTAGAAGGGCAAGCGATGAGTTAGGGTGGCAAGAAGTCATTAGGATCATAGAAGACTGAGAGCTGGAATGTCCCATAGGTACCTCAGACTCAACATTTTCAAAATAGGACCCTTTCTTTTTCCCTCTAACCTACCCTTACTTCCAGACTTCCCAATTTCAAAAATGAAAGTCTCTGTTTTCAAGGTCACATTCTACCCAGGGATACAAGACATATACAGATAAGTATATAGCAACAGAAGGTGTCAGTCAGTCAACAGGCATTTTAAAAGAGCCTATATGTGCTAGGCACGGCTAGGTGCTGAGGATACAAATAAAAAAATGAAGCAATTCCTATTCTCAAAGAATTTACATTCTGCTGGGGGAGACAACAAGTACACGCGTAAGTAGGTATGAAATAAATATAAAGAAAATAAATACAACATTGTTAAATACGAAGTAGCTTGGGAGGGAGGACACTAGTAGCGGAGATCAGGAAATGCTAAATGTAGCAGCTGGAGCTTGAACATATCTTGAAGGAAGAGAGGGATTCTGAGGCAGAGGTGAGACAAAAGTACATTTTGGGCATGTGGTGTAGCCAGTACAAAGACAGAGAGATGAGAGATGGAATGTGTTATATGAAGAACAGAGAGAGGGTGACTTTGGCTGGATTAGTGTGGGAAGGGGAGAAATGTTCAAGGAGGCTAGAAAGATAGCTGGAGACAACGTTGTACAAGGCTTTAAAAGCTAAATAGTGAAGTTTATGTTAAATCCTGGAGTCAGGAGGGAACCATTAGAATTTATTTAATAGAGAATAACATGGTGAGGCCTGTGTTGAAGGCAAATCACTTTGGCAGATGTATGGAGGTTGGACTGGAATAGGGAAATATTTAAGGCAGGCAGATTAATCAAGAGACCTTTGCAATAACGTAGGCAGAGGTTATGAGGGCCTAAGCAGTGCTAGTGGCAATAGAAATAGAAGAGGTCCAAAGGGAGAAATGACATGGAGATAGCTACAGCAAGACTGGCAGCTGACTAGATGGGTAGAGTAAAAGAGAGGTAGGAAATGAGGAAAATTCACATGTTTCTGGGAGACTGGAAGAATGCTGATATATTCTATAGAAATAGGAAAGTCTAGTTTTGGGGAGAAAGGTATTTAGTTCCTGGTTTGCATATGTTAAATTTAAGATGTCTCTGGGACATCAAGTTCGAAATGCCTAGTTGGCCCTTGGTGATACCCAGGGAAAGGCTAGAGTTGGATATACAGATCTAAGAGTCATCTGCATAAAAATGATAGTTAAACTCTACAGGAATTAATATGGTCACTGAGAGAGAATAGGTTGACAGAAAAGAGAAGAGGATCCAATACACAACTATGTTCACCAGCAGTTATGGAACATGATAAGAATGATGAGCCAGCAGAGGATTCTGAGAAGAAGTGGTCAGAGACGTAGAATGAGAACTGAGAGAGACCAGTGTGCTGAAAATATAGGAAAGAAAAGGTACAGTACCTAGTTAACAGTGTTTAATGCTTCAGAGAGGTCAAGGAGGATGAGGACTGAGAATCAGATTTGGCAGTCAAGAAATCCTTGATAAACATAGAGAGAGCAGTTTCATTTGAGTGATGGTTTGGTAACCAGACTGCCAAGGGTTGAAAAGTGAGTGTGAGAGAGGGAGGCAACCAATAGACACAGTTATTTCCAGGAGTTTGGCTGAAAAGAGAGGTAGAATTTTAGGATGATAGCCTGAGGGGATGATAGGGTCTAGTGAAGGGTTTTGGATTGTTTTAAGCCTAATATTAAGAGCCACTGCTGGGCCCAAGATATTGAGGCACTGTGTCCACTGTCTCCACTAAGGTGTCCCCTCTCTGCTCTGAACACATGCCCATGGCCCAGACCAGGTTCAGTCTTGAGGGAATGTGATTACTTAGAAGAAGGGACAGGATTTTTTTTTTCTCATACACTTTAGCTCACTGAGCCCCTACCTTGGCAGTCTGGGGACATATTATTTACAATTTAGGTTTTGACTCATGTATAGTTCTCCTCAAAGGGGGAAATAGGAAGTTATTCAATGTACGATACAAATAAAGTATGAGACAGGTTTTTCTACATAGAAAAGAAATGCTAAAAGACACAAAAGACTCTCAGCAGACATGGACAATAACCAGGGAATTGGTAACATATTTTCTATCTCATTGTGCCAGGAGGTTGAATCATAGATATCAGAACATGATGCAGTTTACAGAACCACTGATCAGTCATTTCACATTTTACTTTGTCTTTGCACTCTCTCCCTCAAAGCCCATCTTTTTGGTTAGGTCAGGAGTAACTGATGATGGTACTCTCCCTGATACAGGAACTGCTCCTGTCAATAGAAGGGTCCACCTAGTGAACTCAGGACCTCTGGATCTCTCAAACTAACAAAGTCATTTGACCCTGAGCAAATCACTTAACCTCACCCAACCTCAGTTTCTTGTTGCTCAGTCATTTCCAACTCCCCCGACCCCATTTTGGTGTTTTCTTGGCAAAGATTTTGGACTTGTTTGCAGATTACCTCTCCAGCTCATTTTACAGATGGGGAACTAAGGCAAACAGGGTTAAGTGACTTGCCCAGGGTCATACAACTAGTAAAGTGTCTGAGGCCAGAATTGAACTCAGGAAGATGAGTATTCCTGATTCCAAACCCAATGCTCTATCCACTGTACCACCAAGCATCCTTCAACTTCAGTTTGCTCATCTGTAAAATGGAGATAATAATAGCACTTAGCTCACAGGGTCATTGTGAGGATCAAACAAAATAACTAAAATAAATGAATGAATGAAGTGCTTCCTAAACCTTCAAGCACTATAAAAAAATGCTAGCTATGGATTTATTTTTGCTGTTTGGTCGCTTAATTAGGAAGAGAAACTCAGAACAGCATAGGTAGCCAGATCGGGGGCTCAGGTGCAAGCTCGTCTAGTGGGAATCCCCCTAGTTTCTCGGCCTTCCTTCAAGGCTCAGCTGAAACCTCACCTTCTGCCAGAAGCCTTTCCCAATCAATCCCTCTTGACGCTGGTGATAATGCATCTCTCCTACATCGGATAGGCTGGATACATACGTTTCCTGCATGTACAGTATCTTGTTTGTACATGACCATTTACTTATTGTCTCCCCCATTGGATTATGAGCGCCTTGAGAGCAGGGGCTGTCATTTGCCTTTCTTGGATCCCCAGCGCTTAGCACAGTGCTAGTTGACTGACTGACTGACTGACTGACAAGTGGCCCCCTCACCCCTTAGCAGAAAACCTCAGGGTTTTATTTGTTTGTTTTGCTTTTTAATGTCACCTGCAGGGTAGAAGGAAGAAATCAGACTGGAAACCGTCTCTTTTCAACTAATGCGGCAATTCCACCCCTTGAAAACTCAAGTGGTCAAAATGCTCTAGGACTTTTTGAGGCGGGAGGTCATTTTGTTCTTTTGGAATAAGGACTCCCCTGGAAAACCCAGGGAGGGTCCCTGTTCACTGTTCGCTATGTAACACACAAGACGACTGTCTCATGCTTTGTGAACCAGAACTCTATGGACAGGCTTGGACTGAGTAGAAAAGGACAGAAGTCAAAGTTTGGGTGCTCGTGGCATATGCAAGCATCCACTAAGTATTCTCTTCGGAAATGAACCTCTCTGTCTCCTCCTCACTTCAACGTTTCCTCAAGCCTAACGTACTACATTTCCCAGCAAGCCCTGCGCCAACCCGGGACGCATTCCAGCCTCCGAAACCGCTCTATGGGCGGGGCCGAGGAAGAGGCGGCTCAGGACGTGGCGAGAAACAAGGTTCTCCATCCTCTGAGGGGCGGGGTGACGTCGGGCGACGTGAGCGGTCCGATGACGTGCCCCCTCTTCGGGCAAGGGGCGGGGTCGGTACGCGGTGCGTGTGAGCCCCGCCCCCCTCCCCTCCTCGAGCCTCGAGCCTCGCGCCTCCCGCCGGCTGCCTGTGGCCTCCGGGCTCGGGGCGGGGCGCGTCGTGGGCAGCTCGAGGGGCAGCTCGAGGGGCTGTGGAGGAGGCTGCGCCCGCTCGAGCTCCGCCATGGAGCGCTTCTTGCAGGGCTGTCGGGCCGCCGTGCAGGTAACGGGGCCGGGGCCCTCCCCGTGAGGGCGGGGCGGGGCAGGGAGGTGAGGTGAGGGAGGGGACCCCGACCTACGAGGGGCACCGAGCCGGGCTGCCATCCTTCCCGTCCCTGCGGGTCCCGGGCTCGCTGTCATGGGCGCCCCTCCCCCCGGGGCCGAGCCGGGGCTCCTTGGGGTTCCCCGTCCGGCCCCCCCCCCCCCGGGGTGCCGGTCTGCGGCCCTGGGCCGGTTTCTCCCGGCTCTCCTCCCTGGCTGCGGGCTGAGTGCGCCCTTGTCAGCAGGCCCGGGCGCCTGGGCTTTCTCCTCGGCACAGTCTGGGCACGTTCTAGATAACCAGCTGTTGTGGGTCTCAGTTTCTGTGCTAAACATACACTGTCACCCCGCATAGCTATTCACGCGCACCACGTGTTGTTCTGCCCCCGTGTTTTCTCTGCTTTAGGCACCCACACTTAATCATAATTCCCTGCCGTCTGAATGCGTAAACATGAATAATCTTTCACGCGACTATTGAATATTAGCTTGTCTTTGGTCCTCTTTGAATACTGTACTGTTTGGCCCCTACCTGGTAAATGGTGAAGTATGCCTAGGCTGGAGCACCTAATAGCCATATTTATAATAATAAGAGTGCTTTACTTATGTTATCTCATTTGATCCCACACCAGCTCTGTGAGTTTAGTGCTATGGGTATTATTATCCCCATTTTACAGATGAGGAAATTGAGGTCCAGAGAGACCAGGGATGAGGTGTGATTCGAATGAATGAAAATGAATGACATAACAAATTGAGTGCTTACGGTGTGCCAGACACGGAGCTAAATGTTAGGGATGTAAATTAAGATTGAGACACTCCCGGCTCTTAAGGAGCTGAAAAGAACACATATACAGGTTTTCCTGGCTTCAAATCCACTGTTCTATCCACTATACTCACTACATGGTGCTACCTCTTTAACAAGTTTGCCAGGGGAAAAGACTCTTCTAGGTTGTATAACACATTTCATTTCTGGGTCAGATTATACCTAAAACAACCTAGGAGTTAATTGACTATCTTTTTCCTTTAAAAATCTCCTGATTTCATAATTTCCTTGTATTCAATGAAATTCAAACAGATATTAAGTGCATATCCCATTTTTGGATAATAGATGATAGTGTCTTACAGTAGCCCTGACAGGTGAGAATCAGCTAATGTTCACTTGCCTTTTGTAGGTTCAGCCATTTATTCTTTTTTAAAACAAATTTTTATTGATATCTTTTTGCTCATTACAACACTAGACTTTCTCCTAGTATCCCTCCTCCACTGTTTCCCGGAGAGTCATTCCATATTAAAAAAAAAATGTTTTTATAAAGAAGAAAGAGGAAGAAGAGAAAAAAAACCCAGCAAAACCAATCAACATATTGGAAAAAGTCTGAAAATATATACAATATTTTATACCTGTGGACCTCCTACCTCTGCAAAGGAGTGTTGTGAGGAGTATCTTCTCATCTCTGTCTTTTGGTGCCATCCTTGTTCATTGTAATTTTGCAAAATTCACTTTTGATCATTTTGTGATGGTTCTTTACATTTGACATTGTTGTAGTCATTGTGCATATTGTTTTCTTGGCTTTGCTTACTTTACTCTGCATCAGATCCTGTAAAGCTTTACAGGCTTCTCTATATTCATCATATTCTCCATTTCTTACAGCATAGTAATATTGCATTACATTCTTGTACCTTGGTTTGTTTAGCTGTTCCCCAGTCAATGGGCATCTACTTTGTGTCTAATTCTTTTCCTCCATTTATTCTTTAACTTGGGGTAATTGAAGTACTTGACTCAGGTGTAGGGGTAAATTTTAAACCAATTATATTTTAATTTTAAAAATAAATTTAAGTGTTTTATTACATTTAATATCATACCTTAAATATATTAATATCTAACCATATGTTATTGATTTTATTATATGGATAATATTTAAAATTTAAAACCAGTTATATGAAGCTTTTCTTTATTAACAAAATTCGAGCTATCTGTAACCTCTAAAATTCTGTAATTCATGTCATAGATAAGAAAAAAATAACCATTTAACAGTTCAAATACTGCCCCTAGTGAGGTTTAATAATCAGTCTTACAGAAATACTTTAAAAACTTTTATGGACTGGAGTAGAGATGAAGAAAGTAAGTGGACAATGGACGTAAAATTTCAGTGCAGATTAGGACCTTCTCTGCAACCTAAAGCCCAAGGCTTTAAGTTTTGCCTGAAGTACCGTAGCCTTTATGAGCAATACACTTTTGTGACTTTTTATTCTGTTTAGATGAACTAAAGGGATAATTCAGGTGTCCAAAGGAGACCATTCAGGATGATGAAGGGCCTCAAATCCATGACATGAGGATCATTTGAAAGAATTGGGCATATTTAGCCTATGGAAAAGAAGATGGGGGAGGGGGGGTAATGTGTGTGTGTGTGTGTGTGTGTGTGTGTGTGTGTGTGTGTATGTGTGTGTGATGATAGCTGTCTTCAGAATATTTGAGGGCTGCTGTGTGGAAAAGGTATTAGACTTGTTTTGTTTATCCCTGCCACCTTCCCCAAATGGCAGAACCAGAAGCAATAGTGGAAGTTGCAAAGGGGCCAATTTATAACAATGATAGCTATTCAGATGGAATGGGCTGACTCAGTATCTCCGTCCTTAGGGAGGGGTTCAAGTCGAAGCTTCTTTTATATATGCTTTGGACTAGACAGTCAACTCTCAAATTACTTGACTAAGGAGTGATGAATCCATTCAGTTCAATAAGCATTTGTTAAGCACTATTAGGTTGTATGATAAAGTATTTAGCATCGTTCATTCTATCAGCGCAGAGGGAATGGGGAAATGGTAATGATAGGAGGAATTAATAAAAGGAATAGTGGCAAGAGGATATATTTTAGACAAGAAATAGTGATGAGGACAAAGGTTTATGTTGAGTAAAGTATAGGACAACTAGCGGGGAAGTAAGCAGAAGACTTTACAGTTGCCTGGGATAGATCTATCTGATAACCCAACCAAGCCTTCTGTTAACATATTTTTAGCTTTTGTACCAGAAGAATGTTCTCCAGCTTTTGTCACAGTGGTATAGGATGACCCATTTAAAGGGCATTCTGCTGAACAAATTGGCTCATATAAATTTGTCCTTTGCTGTTCTAGGACTGATGGCCCACATGGGTGATTTATCTTTCATCAGAGTGTATGTTTTTTTGTCTTCAGGATTGAGCTACCTCCAGAGGTCAATCTGATGATTGCCCAAGGATCTTTGGAGTTTATGTATTTTTCAGGGGTTAGGTTAGAATTAACAGTCACCTGTCATCCTTGAAAACTTTGTCTAATGGCCTAATATCATTGAATATTGCCTGGTCTACTTTGTGGAGGTACTCTGTCTTGTTTATTTTTTTTAAATCACCATTGAATACTGTAATGTAAAGTATGTATGTGTCAGACAGACTAAACTCTTGCAATTTGACCTTCAGCTGGTGTACTCCATGGATGATGATCAGGGGCACAGAAACAGAGCAACCAAAGTTCTGCCTTATGGGTCCTTTTAAAAAAGGAAAAAAATATTTTATTTACTCATGACCCTTGGATTCCGTTTCTTCCATAAGAAGCTCTGGTTTCCACATTGCTACTAAGCATAGCTATATTTGGCCTGAACACTCTCCCAGTCAGAAAACTGAGGGTGTTGTCCAGTTTAAACTGCTTTCAATTTGTGAGAAATAGGGGTGGGGACTGAGAGGTACACCTGTTATTCCATACCCTCTTCTCTATAAGTCTGGGCCACCTTCCCCAGCATCGTGTCTGTGGCTTTGCTTTCAAAGTTGATTGGCAATAATCCTGTGTTTCAGCAGATCAGGTTTCTTCACTTGGTCTCCTGTGGTCTTTTTCCTGATTTAGCTTTGTTGCCTCATCTCCTCATCTGCTGTTTCAGGATAGACCCATCCCTCCTTGAGGATCCATTCTTATATCATTATACTGTGGGCCTCCGTTTTTCTGCTATTGGATGCTTTTCTTCCATTTGATCTGTAAAACCTTTAAAAAGCTGGGTGAGCACTGTGACATAAGGTGGTCAGGAGGGACTTCAAAACAGGAGGAGATTTTTTTTGCCTATTAATTTATTTACTTTTAGCTTTTTACAATCACTTCCAAAAGCTTTTGAGTTTTAAATTTTCTCCCCCTCCCTCCCCACCTACCTTCCCAAGAGGTGTACAATCTAATATAGGCTCTACAGATACATTCCTATTAAACATATTTTCATATTAGTCATGTTGTAAAGAAGAATTAGAACCAATAGGAGGAACCACAAGAAAGAAGAAACAGAACAAAACAGAAGAAAAAAAGAGCAAATAGTATGCTTCAATCTGCATTCAAACTCCATAGTTCTTTCTCTGGATGTGGATAGCATTTTCCATCGTGAATCTTTTGGAGTTGTCTTAGATCCTTGCATTGCTAAGAAGAGCTAAGTCTATCAAAGTTAGTTAGTCATCGTACAACATGGCTATTACTGTGTACAGCATTCTCCCAGTTCTGCTCACTTCACTCAGCATCAGTCCATACAAGTCTTTCCAGGTTACTTGCTTATCATTTCTTATAGCACAATAGTATTCCATTACATTCATGTATCACAACTTGTTCAGCCATTCCCCAATTGATGGACATGCCCTCAGTTTCCAATTCTTTGCCACCACAGAAAGAGCTGCTATAAATATTTTTGTATATGTGGGTCCTTTTCCCATTTTTATGATCTCTTTGGGATACAGCCCTAGAAGAGCTATTGCTGGGTCAAAGGGTATGCACATTTTTATAGCCCTTTGGGCATAGTTCCAAATTGCTCTCCAGAATGGTTGGATCAGTTCACAAGTCCACCAACAATGCATTAGTGTTCCAATTTTCCCACATCTTCTCCAACATTTATCATTTTCCTGTTTTGTCAGGTTGGCCAATCTGATAGGTGTGATGTGGTATCTCAGAGTTGTTTTGATTTGCATTTCTGTAATCAGTAGTGATTTAGAGCATTTTTTCATATGACTTTAGATAGCTTTAATTTCTTCATCTGAAAATTGCCAAAACAGGAGGAGATTGAGATTGTAAGGCCAGACTGTTCTGGGCTGTGAGGATCTGAAGACACAAACATGAAATAGGTCCTGCTTTCAAGGAGTTTATCTTCTACTTGGCAGTTTCAAGCATATATACAAATAAGTACAGCACAAGGAAAGTTGAGGAAAAAACACTTGGCATAACTCAGGGAAGGCATCTTAGAAAAGGTGGCACTTAAGCTGAGCCCTGAAGGAAAAGTATTCTGAGAAATGGAGATATTCAGGTATGTTGCAGTCAAAACTAGTAATCATTGATACAGGGTTGGGGAACTCTCAGCCTCACAGCCACATGTAGCCTTGAGGCTGCAGGTTCCACACCCCTGGTAGACTGTTACTTTGTGTCAGCACTATGCTAGATTCTGGGGAGAGAAATTCAGAAGGGAACTGGTTCTTGCCCTTAAAGGAGTTTACATTCTTCTGGGAGATATATGTTTACAGATAATTAATGCAGTCTGTGTACACAGTAAATGAACCACATTTGGGGAGTAGGGCACTAATAATTGGGGAATGAGGAACTGGCCTCTCAACGGAATTGGCTTTTGAACTAAGTCTTGAAGGGAGTTTAGGTGCTCATTTATATATACATTTATATGTGTATTATTGCCTTCCTTTTTAGAATGTAAGTTTCTTGAGATCAAGGACAGGTTTATGTTTGTATTTGGGGATTCCCAGTGCCTAGGGAATTATAGGTACTTAATAAATGATTATTGGTTGTTTAAAGAGGCAGAGATGAGGAGGGAAAACATTCCAAACATGAGGGGGGAGGAGGGGAGTGGGGCAGGGGATGGTGTATAGCTTGTATAAATGTAGGGATATGGGAAATTTTGTGTCGAGTTTAGAGAAGAGTGAGTAAGCCACTTTGGATGGAGAATAGAATGTGTGAGGAGGAGTAATGTGTATTCAACCTGGAAAGATTGGCTGGAGCTAGATGATGAGGGCTTAAACTAGTAAATAGAGGAGTTAGTGTTTATTTTATCCTAAATGCAGTGTGGAGCCATTGAAGCCTCTTAAGCAGGGGAGTGACTTTGACTTGTGCTTCAGGAATTCTAATTTAGCAGCTCTGTGAAGGATGGAGTTAGACCCATTAGAAGACTATTGAAATAGTCCAGGCAAGAGGTGATGGGCTTGTACTGGAGGGGTTATGGTTTGAGGAGAGTAAATGGGACAAATGAGAAAAGATGTCGAGGAGGCAGAATTGACAAGACTTGGCAACTGTTGGGTTATATGGAATGAATGAGTGAAGAGTTGAGGTTGACTCCTATGTTCTGAATGTGGGTGACTGGAAGAATTGTCTCATCAACAGAAATGGAGAAGTTGGAGGGAGAGATAACAAATTCTGTTGATTTTGAGGAGCCTCAGGGAATATAGGTAGAGATGTCCTGCAGGCAGTTGGAAATGTAGGACTGGAGCTCAGAAAGAGACTGAGGTCTGGATATGTTTATTTGGGATTAATCTGTATAGAAATGGCAGCTGAACCCTTGGGAGCTGGTGAGATAACCAAGAGAGAGAGTTTGGAAGAGAGAAGATGAAATAAAGTCCTAGGTAGATCTGTGGGGTATACCCACACATAGAGGCAATCCATGAATGAAGGTCCTGTAAAGACTTAGAAAATTCAGTCTGACATGTAGAAATTAAACCGTGGCAGGAAAGTGCCAGGAAAAGGGTGATCAATTATCAGATAATGCATGGAAGTCAAAAAGGAGGAGGACTGAAAAAGACCCATTGGATTGAGCAGTTGAGTGATCATTGGTGACCTTGAAGAGAACAGTAGAGTTGAAAGTCTGATTACTTTTGAGATTGAAAAATTGAGGGTTGAGATAGGTGGGAGATGAGAGTGTAGGTATTCTCTTCAGATGTAATGTTCCAGCCAAAGTGAACTAACAACTAGCTGTTCCAGGATCAAATACAAAATGACTCTGCTTGACATTCAGACCCTTCATAACCTAGCCCATTTCTACCTTTCCAGTCTTCTTGGTTTTTTTTTTTTTGTTGTTGTTTTGTTTTTGTGAGGCAATTGGGGTTAAGTGACTTGCCCAGAGTCACACAACTAGTAAGTGTTATGTGTCTGAGGCTGGATTTGAACTCAGGTCCTCCTGACTCCAGGGCCGGTGCTGTATCCACCGCACCACCTAACTGCCCCCTTTCCAGTTTTCTTATACCTTACTCCCCAGTATATATTCTTTGATCCTGTGACACTATTCTCCTGAGTGTTCCAAAAACAAGATACTCTCTCAGCTTTGGACGCTCTCTCTGGCTGTTCCTCTCATCCTGGAATGTTCTTCCTGGCAGGGACTATCTTTTGCTTCTTTTTGTCTCCCACACTTAGCACAGTGCCTGGTTACATAGTAGGCACTTAATAAATGTTTATTGACTGACTTGAGCAAATAAATAAAAGCAGGTAATGGAGTGTTGAGTTCTGGAACAGCTAGCTAGTAGTTAGCTCACTTTGTCTGGAACATCAAATTTGAAGAGGATATTATAAAATAAGTCTTGAAAAGCAGATAGAACAATGCCACTATAATCAAAAGGAATGGATTTAGAAAAAAAACAACAACTCTGTATTTGTACTAAGTACTTCTGGTAAAAGTCTGACTTCCATAATCTATATGGAATTGGCACAAATATATAAAGTCAGAAGTTATTCTCCAGTAGACAAACGGTCAAAAGACAAGAATGGTTTTCAGAAGAAGAAATATAAACTATCAATTATCACTTAAAAATATTTGAAATGACTGATAAACTGATAAATATATATTAAAATAATTCTGATGTGTACTACCTCATATCCCTCAAATTAGTAAAGATGCTAAAAGATGGGAAAATTTCTTGTTGGATGGCCTGTCTTCCTACAGGCCTGATGATTCTCCATAGGTGGAGCTATGAATTAGTTCAGCCATTATAAAAATCAGTGTGAAATTATGCAAGAAAAGCTAATAAATTATTCATACCTTTTGATCTAGAGATATTACCACTTCCCAGGCAGGTTACTGACATTAAGAAAAGACATGTATGGAAATATTCATAGAGTTATTGTTAGTGATAACCAAAAGGAAACAAAATATGTTTCCATCAATTGGTTAAGAGCTAAACAGATTACTTCGTGTGACCATAATAGAGAAAGTAACTGATGCAGTGGATATTCTGTGGGACTTGGAATCTGGAAGACCTGGATTCAAATCCTGCCTGTAACACTCAGTCTCCCAACTCCATTACTAAGTGTCTGAACTTTTCTACTTTCTTGTCAGCCAGCCACCTTCTCACTCTGAAGCTAATGTTGTTCTTGTGGCCCTCTCCTTTGATCAGTGAATCACTGTCAGGGACCACCATTTCAGGAGTTGCTCAGGTCATCCATTCTTAATTCCTGCCTGACTCTATTCCAGTTTCTGGATTTTTCCACTTCCTCTTTAGCAGCCTTGCCCCATGTGGATGCCCTCCTCCGCTTTATGTGCTTCCTTCTATTAGAATATAAGCTCCTTGAGGTCTGGGGCTGTCTTTTTTTTTTGCCTATATTTGTATTCCCAGTGTATAACAGTGCCTAATACACAGTAAGTGCCTGATAAACACTTTAGCTAATTAGTTACATAGCTATCTATAGCTGTTTGACCCTGGGCAAGTCATTTAGTCTGAACTTCAGTTTCTTCATTTGTAGAAAGGAAAGAATAAAACCTGTAGCACCTCACAAAATTGAGGCTGAAATGAGATAATTATGTAAGTCACCTTGTAAATTTTAATGTCCTGTATATATCTTTATTACTGTGTGATAAGGAATTATGAATATAAAGATACAGAGAAAAACAGAATCGTATGAAGTGATGCAAAATGAATAAAGCAGATGCAAAAGAATGATATACACAGTGAATGCAACAATATAACTCAACATGGAGTTAACAAAACTGGTCAAATAAGACATTGTTAAAACCCTAGCCTAGTGCCAAAGTTAAAGGATTTATCCTTCCTCTCTGTTAACAGTCAATAAATGGTTTTTTGTTTGTTTTTGTGTGGGCAAGTCTTTGGGGGAAATATTTATTTGTATCAAACACAGACAATTTAAAAATTTGTCCATCTCCCTCTCCCATTCCCTCCTACCCCCAACCCCCCCCACCTCCCCGTAGTAGGTGTGAGCCACAGTATGGGAGATCTTAAATGCCAGGCTTCGAAGTTAGCATTTACTCTATTAGTAGTGGAGAACCACTAAAAGTTTGAGAACAAAAAAGTGAAGAAGATTATTCTAGTAGCCTTATGGAAGATAAATTGGAGTGGGGAAAGTCTGGAAGGAGGCAGATTAATGATGAGGCCATGACTGCAGGAGAGATGGTGAAGTCGTTCATATGAGTGAAGAAAAGAACCTAGAGGGAAGAGGTGTGAGGGAGGTGGAGTTAACTTATTGGCAGTCAGTGGACATATGGCAGATGAGGAAGGAGAGTAAACAGTCATGGATGACTCCAAGGTTTGGAACCTTTGTGACTGAAAGGATGGTGGGTCCTCAGCAGAAATTGGGAGGTTTGGAAGAGGTGCATTTGGTTTAAGTTAGGGAAAAGATGAGTTCTGTTTTGGACATATTGAATTTGTTATTCCTTTGGGCAATCAAGCAGGAGATCCTCAGCAGGTATGTATATGTATCAGCCTATCTAGATTTCTTGGCCTTTTTGTGGAAAGTTGTTACTTTTGTCTAGCCTTCTCTTTTGCTGCTGCTTTGGTCCTATTCTCTTAGTGCACATGTAGATCTAGTAGCTCCTAATCCCCTAGGGATTCACCTTCACCTCAGGTACTTGAAGATGATATTTCATCCTTGATTTCTGCTCAGTCTTCTCTCCAAGCTCATTACTTCTAATCCCAATGATAATGATGTTGTTAGTGGATTTAGGTGCTGGAGTCTGGCTGAGCCTGATTTAACTTGCATTGAAGTAGCACTAATCTAAACGAGCTTTTTGGAAAGGTTTGTACAGAGACCTGTGCTCTCTGAGTGCATTTTAGTCCTAAATTATAGCTCTTGCTCTCGCTCTCGCTTTACCTCTTCTCCATTCCTTTTAACTCCCTTTTTTCAGTTCTGGAACCATATTCCACTCTTGTTTGTGTACTCCCTCTCTCCCTCCAAAGGATATCATATCCCAGTATTGCCTTTGCAAGCAAGTTATCTTTGTGGCCACTTATCATAATTGCTTTGTTGTCTCTTCAGTCCACATCTGCCCAGGCAGCTCCCTGGTGTCCTAGAAACCAAAAGATCTCTCTCATTCATTAGGGCAATAGCTAGGAAGTGGGTGAGTGGATAGGGAGCTGCTAGGTTGGGGTCTTGTATACTTAGTTTTTTCCCTATATTCAGAAACTGCTCTGTGCTTTAAAAGAATATATTTCTCTAAACCTTCATGTTGCTTGGCATGAATAAGATGTAGCTTCTTCTGTATTCAAAGAAGCTTAGAAAGGGGCTGGCTAGGTGACCTAGGAAGTGCCCCCTCCCAAAAAGCGTTTGTCTGATGGTAACATACCCAGTACTTTTTGTCCTTTACCCAGTAGGAATATTTCAACCAACCAACCAACCCGTAATAGCCTGTTTAAAAAAAAAAAAATCTTTGTATCTATCCTGCAAATTTTTTTGAAAAGTCATTTCAAACCAGGCACTAACAAAACAACAAAAAACACTTAATTACATGTACATGATGGGACTGGATCATTTTGGAAGTATTCCTCTAATTAAAAACTCAACTCTTGGTGTGGTCAGAGTTTACCATAACTACTTAAAGGATTTTTTGAGGTTTTGTGGTTATTAGTACATTTTTAAATGAAGTTTTTGTCACCATCCTATTTAAAGTACCATAATAACTTTTAAAAATCAATTTTATTTTCAGTTGTGAATTCTCTACCTTCCACTTCCCCCTCCCTCACTTCTTGAGAAAGCAAGAAAAACAAAACCCATTAAAAACAAGTATAGTTAAGCAAAACAGATTCTCCGATTGGCCTCAATGTACAGTGAGTCCCTCTGCTTTGTTTGGAGGTGGATAGCATGTTTCACCATAATTCTTCTGAAATGTGGTTGGTCATTGTATGGATCAGTTCTTAACACTGTTGTTTTTGTATAAATTGTTCTCCTGCTCACTTCACTTTTTATCAGTTCGTACAAGTCTTCCCAGGTTTCTCTGAAACCATCCCTTTCATCATTTCTTATGTTATCGATTTAATGAAGCACAGTAGCATCCTAGCAAATTCATATGCCATAACTTGTTCAGCTATTCCCCAATTGATGGGCACTCCCCCTATGCCACTATAAAAAGAGCTGCTAAATATTGTTGTACATATGGGTCCTTTTTCTTTCTTTGATCTCTTTAGAGTATAGATCTAGTAGTGATATTGCCTAGGTTGGAGGGCTATGTATAGTTTAGTAGTTTTTGGTGCATAGTTCCAAATTATTTTCTAGAATGACTTGATCTGTTCACAGTTCTGCCAATAGTGCATTAACATACCTATTTTCCCACAGCTCCTTCAGCATTTGCCATTTTCCTTTTTTTGTCAACTTTGACAATAGGTATAAGATGATACCTCAGAATTATTTTAATTTTCATTTCTCCAATTATTAGTGATTTAAAGCATTTTTTCCCCTATAGCTTGGATTTCTTTCCCTGAAAACCATATGTTCATATCCTTTAACTATATTTCATGTGGGGAATGCTGTCATTCCATAATAATTTCTAAATGGAAATAAGGGAGATTTATACAGTAAGATTATAGCTTTATTCAAAGGTACTCTAGAAGAGAGACTTGAGACTATATTGGGATAGATGATTTGGAGAAATTCTATAGTCTTTTCTTTTTCCTTAGCATTAGTCATGTTTAGTTGATTACTTTTCCCTGCCTTGGTTATCCCTTTATCTTTTTACCTCATTTCTAACTCTTCCAGGAAGTCTTCCCGATCTGATTAAAGTGTACAGGATTTGTGGACTTCTGTTTCATATACCTGTAGTCACTCTTATTTCTCCCAACCACTCATGCCAAAATCACATATTCCCTTAGGATCACAGGATCATAGATTTAGAGCTGAAAGTTACTTTTGGGGTCTTCTAGGCCAACCCCCTCATTTTACAGTTAAGGGAAATGAGGCTTGTAGAAATTATGTGACTCTTGGGAAACAAACTGAGATAGGAGTTGGAAAAGAAATCAGTAAAAGAGAATGTTTCACGGTAGCCAGAGCCTGGGGCGCTGGGCTCATATGCACAATTATCATGCAATAAATGACAATCAAGTGACTTGGGCACTGATGGTTTTAAGTGCATTTCATTTTCAGGAAGGTGCAAGTCTGCAAGGTTAATTATAGCAGCTGACATCTCTCCTGCCTCAGAACTCTTATCAGCAGCTTGGCTTTTCAAATCGATTTAAAAATAAAAATTCCATCAGCAGCTGTTATTCTTGGTTCAGCCTTGGATCTGAACCTGCTAGGGAAAACTTAAGTGTCTTAAGTTGAGGAGCAATAGTTATGTGAAGAATCTCTGAGAATGACAGGGTTAATGTGGGTATCTGGAGAACTGATTAGATTTTGTGTTTATATAGCACTTTTATTTTCACATTTCCTTTGCATTTTGTTCTTCTTATTTGTAAGTGTAGCACTTCTGTCTGTTTTTGAAGACTGGAAAAACCTCTGTGCAGAGAAGCTCAAGAACACAAGAAGTTCAAGAGCACAGGACTGTGTGTAGTTAAACTGGTTAACTAACTGTAGGGTGAAGACTACGACAGAAGGAAAAGTAATGCTGAAGCAGGGATGAGTCTTCTCTTCTTCACACTACCTCTCCCCTGTTCCTTCAGCCAAGTCTCATGTGACGTAAGGCACTTCACGTCCTGTTTGCCTTCCTTTAGGTGTTCTCTGGTTTATTGGGTGGGAGTCTTCCTAGAGGCTGGTGCTCAGAACACAATGTGGGCTAACCAATGCAAGCATCTATATCTACAAGTGAGGAAACTGAGGTCTAGAACATTTGGAGTAGAAAAGTTTCTAAGTTTGCATATCTCATATTTCTTTTGAGCTGATGAAATTCAAATTCACTTTTTACTTAAATATCTCAAAAGGCTTGATTTTATTCGTTTAGGTATCCCCTCAACACCTTTTTTGTGTCACGGACCTGTTTGGCAATTTGATAAAGCTTTTGGACTCCTTCTTAGAATTATGTTATTAAATTCATAAAATGCATAGGATTACAAAGAAACCTAATTATATTGAAATAGTTATCAAAACAGGAAAAAAACCAAGTTCATGGACTCCTAGTTAAGAAACTCTGACTTAGTGTATGGGTTTATGAGTTGCTGTGACCAAAAATATCCAATTAGTTGGTTCTCTGATGATAGATATAGAGCTCATTCCCAGGTCTGTACATGAAACCTTTCCATAATGGTCATATCCACAGAATTTGCATTTCATTGGCATAACAAGAACCCAAAGTTACGCCCATGCCATGGTGAAGCTTTAAAGTAGGACTTTAGAGAACTTATGCACAAATTACAAAACAAAACAATACATAAGTACATGAAAGGTACAGAGTGGTAAATGAGATCTAAGTAAGGATACCTCATTATCAGTAAAAGAAGGATCAGGAAAGTTCCAAATAGTAGGTAGCTTGTGAATTGGGCTTTAAAAGACAAGTAGGAATTCAACCAGCCATAAATGAGGGAGGATGCCTTTTGAGGCCTAGGGAACAGCGTAAGCAAAGTTATGGAGGTAAGAAAACAGAGGACACATACCAGGGGTAGTAAGTAGGGAGGTCATGTTTAGCAAAATTATAGAGTATGAGAAGAGAATAGTATAGGATAAAGCTAAAAAAGGAAAGATGTGTTAAATTGTGGAAGATCTGAAATGTCAGCCTGAGTTTGAACTTTATTCAGCATTAGAACTAAAATTGTATGTTCCAGCCAAACTAGCCTACTAACTATTCCTTAGGCTTGCTATTCCATCTTCCACCTCCATGCTTTTGCAGAAGCTGTCCCCCAGGCCTGGAATGCACTTCATCCTCATCTTTACCTCCTAGACTCCTTGTCATCCTTCAAGGTTTAACTCAGGTGTCACTTCTTCCATGAAGCCTGCCTTCACCCATTCAAGCTATTTTCCCAAATCTCACCTCCCTTCACAGCCAGTGTTCTAGAAAAAGTGTAGATTAGTCATCGCCTCTAGTACCTCATCTCCTACTTACTTCTCCAACACCGTGCAATTGAGTTTTTGACTCCACTACTAAACTGAAATTGGTTTCTCTCAAGTTACCAGTGATCTCTCTTGATAAACCAGTGGCTTTTCCCCAGTCCCACCTTTTCCTTCTTGATGTCACTACAGTTTTTAATTCTGTTGACTTCTTGGAAAGTCTCGCTTTGAGTGTTCATACTCTTCTTGTTTTCTTCATATCTGCTGAATGACTTCTCATTCTAAGAGGCATTATCCTTCGAGTTTTGTCTTGGATTTTTTCTCCCCCTTTCTCCTTTCTCTCTCTAGTGATCTCATAAGTACCCTTTTGGTCAATTATCTGTCCTCTTAACTGACTCCTCTTAATATTCAAGCCCAAATTCTCTTTTCTAAAGTCTAGCCCTGTATCATCAACTGCCTGTCACCATCTTCGTGTGGATGCCACTTAGATTTCTCAAATTCAACATGTCCAAAATGGAACTAATTTTCTTCCCCTATATCCCTCCCTTGTCCTCACATTTCCCTATTCTGATAGAGAGACCATGATTCTTCCAGTTACCCAACTTTGCAACCTTGGAGTCTGCCCCTGTACATCACTGCCCGTCCTTTGCCCATATCCAATCAGTTGTCTAGTCTTGTTGATTATACCTCCACAACAATCTTGTATCTGTCCTCTTCACTCATACCCTGGATTACAGGCACTTATCACCTCTCACCTGTACTGTTACAATAGCCTCTTAACTGGTTTCTCTGCTTCCATTCTTTCCTCTTTGCATTCCATCTTCCACATACCTGCCAAAATTGTCTTCATAAAGTAGGGGTCTGACCATGTCATTGCCTTTTAAAGAAGTTCTCCACTATCTCTAGGATAAAATACAAACTCTTCAACTTGATATGTTTAAAGCCCTTCACATTTAAATTCCAGCCTACCTTTGATTTTATTTTAAAATTTTTAAATTAACTTTTTTATTAACAAGCATTTATTTTGTTTCCCCTTCTGTCCAACTCCACTTTGGGTAAAAAAAAAGAAAAATGGAAGCTTTGTAACAAATACACAGTGTCAAGAAAAACACATTCCCTTATTAGCCATGTCCAAAAATGTGTGTCTCCTGCATATTTAATCCATCACTTCTGTCACAAGGTGGGTAGCATTCTTTACTGTGCCCTCTGGAATCCTTGCATTGGTTGATCACTGTGTTAAGTTTCCAGCCTACTTTTACCATTAAATAATACCATTTCCCCCCCAATTACATGTAAAAACTATTTTTAACATTTGTTTTTAAAATTTTGAGTTCCAAATTCTCCCCCTCACTCCCTTCCTCCCTCATTTCTCCCTTCCCTGAAAAGGCAAGCAATTATACATGTGCAGTCATGCAAAACATATTTCCATATTAGTCATGTTGTGAAAGAAAACACAGACAAAAAAAACTCAAGAAAAATAAAGTAAGAAAAAAGTATGCTTCAATCTGCATTCAGACTCCATCTGTTCTTTTTGTGGAGATAGCATTTTTCATCATCAGTCCTTTGGAGTTGTCTTGGATCATTGTATTGCTGAGAATAGCTAAGTTATTCACAATTGATCATCATCCAGTATTGCTGTTACTGTGTACACTGTTCTGGTTCTGCTCACTTCACTTTGCATCAGTTCATATATGTCTTTCCAGGTTTTTGCAGAGAGCATCCTGCTTGTCACTTCTTATAGTACAGTAGTATTCTATCACAATCATCTGCCACAACTGTTCAGCCATTCCCCAGTTGATGGGCATCCCCTCAATTTTCAATTCTTTGCTACCACTAAAAGAACTGCTGTAAATATTTTTGTACAAATAAATCCTCTTCCTTTTTTTTTAAACCTCTTTGAGCTATGGAACTAGTAGTGATATTGCTGGATCAAAGAGTATGCATGGTTTTATAGCCCTTTGGGCATAGTTCCAAATTGTTTTTCAGAATGGTTGAATCAGTTCACAATTCCACTGACAATGCATTAGTGTCTCAATTTTCCCACATCCCCTCCAATATTTGTCATTTTCTTTTTCTGTCATATTAGTCAATCTGATAAATGTGGGGTGATACTTCAGAGTTGTTTTAATTTGCATTTTTCTAATCAATAGTGAGAGTGTTTTTTCATATGACTATAGATAGCTTTGATTACTTCGTCTGAAAACATCCTGTTCATAGCCTTTGACCATTTATCAATTGGAGAATGGTTCTTATTTTTATAAATCTGACTCAGTTCTCTATATGTTTGAGAAATGATCCAACCTACTTTTCTGTAGTTATTTTGTTATTCTTCTTCATTTATTCTTATGTACTAGCCAAACTAGCTTACTTGCTATTCCTTAAGTCTGCATTCCTTCTCTGTCTCTGTGCCTTTATACAGGCTGTCCCAAATGCTTGGAATGCATTACCTCCTACACCTATGTTTCTTAGAATGCTTAGCATCCTTTAAAGTTTATCTGTACTTCCTTTGACAACTATATCCAGATCACCCGGTTGTCAGCATGCCCTCCCCGCTCATATTAGATTATGTTTCCTTTTCTGTTTATATATTACATCCCCCTAGTAGAATGTAAGCTCCTGAAATGCAGAGACTTTTGTTTTTGTCTTTGTATTCTCAAATACTATGGTTTGTCCATATTAGGTACTTATTTGTTGAATTGAATTAAAGTGGGGAGACAAGAAGTTACTGAAGGGTTTTGATCAGATTAATAACATTTATTAAATCTATTCATATAAAGGAAGATAAATCTGAAGCAGTCATGACTTCAAGCTGATCTTGGAGTTATCTTGATCCCAGAGCTGGCTAAGCTATCTTGGAGCATGGACCATGGAGTTCTAGATCATTCTGTACACCTCTACTGACTCTTCCTGTTGTGTCCAAAGCCCTCTCTTAACCTCCCTGATAAAAGGTCAAAATGTATATTTACTGCAATAGTAAAAGGATACAGTTTTACAATGTGATTTGAATTGACCTTCAGAGGAACAGTGGAACCTGACAGATACATAATTCTGGGAGATACATAATCATTACTCATGGTTTGTTTAGTGACATTTACCCTCAGAATAGAACTTCTGTAAGCATGAGATCATGAGGAATTATGGAAAACTGAAAAGGGAAGGATAGAGACTTAGAAAAACAATAGTATTTGCTGGCTGGGATGCTGAAGAATTTGGTCTGTTGATATCTACTGAATGGGCTGATCAGAATTCCAAAATATTAATGTAGTTTCTTCTGAAGAAGGAAACTTCACTCTGAAAATCAGCTGTATGCCACTAATGTACAAATTGATATTATTGAGCTTAAAGAAAGAGCTAACCAGCTGTCCCTCTCTGCCTCAGCTCAGCTTGTCTATAAAGCTTATGGCTCATTCCCCAAGCTTTAACTGCTGAGATAAGGGACAAAAAGAGCTAAAAAGTAGAAGACTCAATACTGACCCAAGGGGATATGACAGATTGCTGTGTGATAAGATAGAGAACAAGAGCGAGGAAGAATGTGGCTCCATACCTGGGCCACTGCTTAAGCCTAGACTCACCACTCTGCCACCAAAGTGGCAGCAATAAGGAACAATTAAAATTCTATCCAGAGCAGTGGATGAGTCACCTCTTTCAGGAGGCAGTCAGAGGTCAGGATCAAAGGTCTTAACCAGCTACAGAATCCTGAAAGGAAAAATAAGAGCATAAGGAGATGTCAGGGATCCATAAAGTGGGCTTTTCCCCTGTAATAATGAGAGGGAAGAGGTCTGAGGCTCAGCACCTAAACTGTGTTCTTAGAATCAGCTGGCAAAGATAGTCATCTAAATGAGAGGCAGGCAGGCAAGCAAGCAGGCGGCCCAACTCCCAAATACCTACTCCAGAAAAGCCTGAAAGTTCAGACCAGATTGAATAATCCAAACATCCATTAAGAAACTATAGTAAGTAACATCTTCTGCCCCAGAACTGCACAAAAGTCAACTAGCAGCCTGAAGACAAGAGGAAAAGGTGGGTTTACATATACTTCTCCCAGCAAAGCCAACACTTGTATGTCCCAGACATAATGGAAATATGTGGCCTACAAAGTTCTGCAACTGGAGGCAGCAAGAATTGAGGACTCCTCTGAGTAGACCCTAGGGAAAGGACCTTGGAAGCCCTAGAGAGTGGCAACAGCAGTGACTAGGATGGCACAGCACTCAAACATGAACAGCCCAGGCCCAGGGGCCTTTCCTGAGATGCCAGGTGTTGAGTGAAATAAAAGCTCTTGAGGAAAGAATTGGAAAGAAATAAGTAGCTTAGAAGAGAAAGTGGCAGGGGCAGCTGGGTGGCACACCGGATAGAGCACTGGCCCTGGAGTCTGGACAACGTGAGTTCAAATGCCACTTCAGATACATAACACTCCCTAGCCATGTGACTCTGGGCAAGTCACTTTACCCCAATTGTCTCACCAAAAAAAAAAAAAAAGAAAAAGAAAAAAAAGAGAGAAAGTGGCAAACCTTATCCAAGAAATGGGATTCCTTGAAAACTAGAATAGACCAAACAAATTAATGATTCTATGAGATAGCAAGAAACATTATGGTACAGACAAAAGATTGAAGACATAGAAGAAAATGTAAGATACCAAAAATAGCAGACCTGGAAAATATCAAAAAGAGACAATTTTAAAATCATTTAACTTCCTAAAAACTATGATTTTTTAAAAAGCCTGGATAATATTTCAAGCAATCTTAAATGAAAACTGCTATATCTTTTAGAACCAGAGGGCCAAGCAAAGACAAAAATAATCCACTGATCATCTCCTGAAATGAAACCCAAAAGGAAAAGGGCCAGGAATATCATAATCAAAATCCAGAATTCATGTCAAAGAAAAAATGCAAGTATCTAGAAAAGTGTTTGAAGAAACTAGTTCGAGAAACTAGTCAGAATCACAGAAGACCTAAGCAGCTTCTACTAAAACTAGAAGAAATCTTGGATACAATATTCCAAAAAGCAAACTCAATCAATCAATCAAACATTTGTTAAGTACCTACTGTGAGCCAGGCACTATGCTAGGTACTGGGAATACAAATAAAAACAAAAAACAAAAACAGTCCCAGCACTCAAGCAGCTTATATTCTAACGAAGGAAACAACAACTATACAAAGCAAGCTATATAGAGGATAAGTAGGAAATAATAGGGGGAAAGCATTGAAATTAAGAAGGGTTGAAGAAGGCTTCCTGTAAAGATGGAATTTTAGTTAGGACTTAAAGGAAGCCAGAAAGGTCAGTAGTTGGAGCAGAGGAGGGAGAGTGATCCAGGCATGGGAGGGAGTCAGAGAAAATGTCTGAAGCTGAGAGATGGAGCCAAAAGGCCAGTGTCACTCCATCAGAGTATCTGTTGAGAAGTAAGGTAGAAGAAGACTAGAAATGTGGGAGGGGCTAGGTTATGAAGGGCTTTGAATGGGAAACAGAGCATTTTGTATTTGCTCTTGGTGGCAATAGGAAACCACTGGAGTTTATTGCAGTGGGGGAGGTGGTGACATGACTCGACCCATATTTTAGGAAAATTACTTTAGTGGCTGAATGGAGAATGGATTGAAGTGGGGAGAGTTGAGTCAGGCAGACTCACCTGCAAGCTATTGTAGTAATCAAGGCAGGAGGTGAGGAGGGCCTGCACTAGAGTAGTGATGGCAGTGTCAGAGGAGAGAAAGGAATGTTTTGGAGAGATATTCCAAAAGTGAGATGGACAGGCTTTGGTTATGGGGGATGGGGAGTGTATAGTAAGAGACAGAAGATGACTCCTAAGTTATGACCCTGAAGGACTGGGAGGATGGTGTTGCCCTCTACAGTAATAGGGAACGTATTGGGGGTGGGGATATTAGGGGGAAAGATAACGAATTCTGTTTTGGACATACTGAATTTAAGATGTCTGAAAGGCATTTGGAGATGGGAGGTCAGCAGAGAGATTGGGCAACAAAAATAGATTTAAGAATCATCAGTATAGAGATGATAATTAAATCCATAGGAGCTGATAAGCTCACCATGAGTACTATACTACATGAAGTAGTATAGAGGGAGAAGAGAAGAGAGCCTAGGACAGAACCTTGAGGAATACCTGTGATTAGAGGTTGTAATCATGATCCAGCCAAGGAGATAGAGAAGGAACAGTCAAATAGGTAGGAAGAAAACCAGGAGAGAATGGTATCTCAAACATAGAGAGAGAGAAGAGTATCAAGTGGGAGAAATCGATCAACAGTGTCAAAAACTACAGAGAAGTCAAGGAGAAAGAGGATTGAGAAAAGGCCATTGGATTTGGCAACTAAGGGATCATTATTAGCTTCGGGGAGAGCAGTTTCAGGGTAATAATTAGGTCAAAAACTTGATTGTAAGGGTTTAAGAAGAGAAAAGGTGGAGGCTTACAACCAAGAATAACTTAGTTATTTATCTAACCCAGGGTTGGTAGAGGGAAACAGACATAGAGGTGTTTGACACTGAGGCTGGATCAGGCCAGGAGCATATCATGTGCAGAGGACTCCAGTGTCTAGTGAGAGGCTGTGCACCTGAGCAGAGGTCCCAGACCTTTGCCAAGATCTGTGATGGCTTTATGGCTGTGTACTCAGTTTCTAGTCACAGTTCCAGGACAGACTGAAAAGGAGACCTTTACCTGATGGAGGGAGAGGGGTAATGTTATCAAGTAGGGAGGATCTGAGCTATGTATTAAGATAGAAGGAAGTTCAGAAGCAAGTAGCAGTAGTGTAGCTAAGACCTCCAGGAGCAAACATGATCTCAATTCTAACTTTTAGCCAAGACTGCAGAAGAATAAGGAGGGCAGGAAACCCAGGCCAAAGAGGAGTCTACAATTCTATCACTTAGATACAGCTAGTTGATAGGGGCTGAGTTCAGCAGCATTTTACTGTTGCTCAGACTGAAACTCAAGTCAGTAAGTAACTTGTAGAGCTCAGACAAGGGGAGGGGTAGCAGTTAGATTTTGCCCTGTTTTAGACCACTTTGGGAGCACTAAAAGCTTTCAGGTCCCCAACCTGAGCTGGCCCTGAGATTCTGAAACAAGTAAATACATTACCCCGAAGAAAACTGGAACAGGACCGACCCAAACTTATTATGGTGGCAAGGAAGCTCAAGACACAAACCCAGAAGAAAAGAATGATTGCAAAACACCTTCAAGCAAAGCCTTACAGAAGAAAAAAAAAAAAAAAACAACAAAACAGCTTGGGAACAAACTCAACTTGGATTTCTGGGAGAAATAAAGCAAGCATTTAAAATGTTTTTATAAATGAAATGAGTGTGCTTGAGGAAAAAATTGGAAGACAAATAAGAGCTATGATAGAAAGAATTGGAAAGGAAATTAACAACTTGGCACAAAGAGGTACAAAACTTTACCCAAGCATCAAACTTCCTGAAAATTTGAATGGACCAAATAGAAGCCAATGACTCCATAAGACAACAAAAAATATTAAAACCAAGTCAGAAGACAGGAAAAAAATGAAAGAAAATGTATGATTTTCACAGCAAGAACAAATGGCCTAGAAAACAGATTGAGGAGAAAAAATTTAAGAATCATTGGACTATCTGAACACCGTTGCAAAAAAAAAAAAAAAATAGCCTAAGCATTCTATTTCAAGAAATCTTAAAAGAAAACTGTCCAGATCTCTCTCTCTCTCTCTCTCTTTTGGAGTGGGGTGGGAGACTAGGCAATCATGGTTAAGTGACTTGCCCAAGGTCACACAACTAGTAAGTGTCAAGTGTCTGAAGCCAGATTTGAACTTAGGGCCTCCTGACTCCAGGGCAGGTGCTCTAGCTACCATGTCACCTAGTTGCCCCCAGATCCCTTATAACCAGAGGACAAAGTAGAAATAGAGTCCACTGATGATCTCCTGAAAAAAAAATCCAAAATGAAAACTCCCAGAAACATCATAGACAAAATCCTGAGTTCCAAGTTAAATATATATGTATATATGTATGTATATGTATGTGTATATATATATATATATGTATATAGCAAATAGCCAGAAAGAATTCAGGTACTGAGAGCCACAGTTAATAACAAATTGTTGGTAATTGTGTTTGTGCAAAAATCTTTTGATTTTTATAATCAAAATTATCTATTTTACATTTTATAATGCTCTCTATATTTTCTTTGGTCCTAAATTCTTCCCTTATTCACAAATCTAACAAATAAACTATTCCACGCTCTCCCGATTTGCTTATGGTAGCATTCTTTATGTGTAAATCATGTACCCATTTTGATCTTATCTTGGTATACAGTGTGTGATACCTAGTTTCTGCCATACTGTTTTCCAGTTTTTCAAGCAGTTTTTGTCAAATACTGAGTTTTTGTTCCAAAAGCTTGGATCTTTGTGTTTATCATATACTAAATTACTATGGCCATTTACCATAATGTAATGTGTACCTAATCTATTCCACTCATCCATCACTCTATTTCTTAGCAGTCCCAGATTGTTTTGATAATACTATGTGAGATTTGGTACAGCTCAACTACCTTCCTTCACATTTCTTTTCATTGATTCCCTTGATATCCTTGACCTTTTTTTCTTCCAGATGAACTTTATTATTTTTTTCTAGCTCTATAGAATAAATTTTTGGTAGTTTGATATGGCTCAGTCATGCACAGTTTAACAGCCTCCACTGTAAAGGAGCTGAGAACCTGGAATATAATATTTCAGAAGGCAAAAAATATAGGCTTATAGCCAAGAATAGCTTACCTAGCACAACTGAACATAATGCTACAGGGGAAAAAATGGACCCTTATTGAGACAGTACTTCTAAGTTCAAACCCAGGAGTGAAGAGAAACATAAAAAGATAAGCACGAATGAAAAGTGATAAGGGGCTAAGTGAAGATAAACTTATTTTTAAATATGGGGAGATGATACATGTGTTCCCTCTGAACCCTATCATCTTCAGGGATCATAGAGGGAGATTAATTACACAAGACCTGAGAGTGGTTCTGTTAGTTCTTGATCTTAACAGAAGAATGAAATAAGAGGGGAAGAGGAATACATTAGGTGGAGGGATGAAGGGAGAGAAAGGAAGGTTAGGGAAAATTATTTCACATAACCAGGGTTTAAAAATAAACATCTATACAAATAAGGGGAGCAGCTGACAATTGAACCTCACTCTCATATGAAGTGGTCAAAGGAAGGAGTAATATAGAATACACATGCACATAGAAATTCATTTCACTAGAGGGAAGAGAAAGGGGAACAGGAGGAATTAGAGGGGAGAGTAGATTAAGTAGATTAAGGGAAGGATCAGTCCTAAGCAAAAGTAACTCTAAAGATGTACAAAATATTTATAACTCTTTTTGAGGTGGCAAAGAATAGGAATCTGAGGAGGTACCTATAAACTGGGGCGTGGATAAACAAATTATGGCATATAAATGCAATGAATGGTTGGTTGTTGTCCTTTATTCTAGAAGAAGACCAAAATGACATCACTTTGTTGGGAGTCAAGGTACAGTGTGTCCTCCCCTGTGGCTGATCAGACCAATATGAGCTCAGAATGCTCTCCTACAGGTCGGGCACAAATAGTCCACGTGAACATTGTGGATTCTCTAAATTTGCACATCTCATTTCTTTTGAGCTACTACAGTTCTGCTTCACTCATAGAGTGAAACACACCTTCTTTGATGTGGGCACGCCATGCTGGGCGGTCCTGTACTAGTGTCTCCAATGTCTCCCAATCAGTTCCAAAGTTCTTCAGAGAGACCTTGAGTGTCATTGTATCACTTCTTCAGACCACCATATGAGCACTTGCCTTTCGTGAGTTCTCCATAAAATAATCTTTTAGGCAACTATACATTTGGCATTTGAACAATGTGACCAGTCCATCAAGAGCTGTTCTCTCTTTAGTAGTTTGAATGCTTGGCAGTTCACCTTGAGAAAGGACCTTAGTGTCTGGTACCTTATGTTGCCAGGTGATCTTCAGAGTCTTCCTAAGACAACTCAAATGGGAGCGATTCATTTTCCTGGCATGGTGCTGTTATACTGTTCAGGTTTTACAGGCATACAACAATGAGGCCAGCACAAAAGATCTGTAGACCTTCAGTTTGGTAGGCAGCCTAATACCTCTTTTCTTCCACGCTTTCCTTCGGAGCCTCCCCAACACTGAGCTAGCTCTGGCAATGCGTGTGTCAACCTCATCATCTGTGTGTACATCCCTGGAAAGTATACTTCTAAGGTAAGTCCACAACATTCAAAATTTCTCCATTTGCCTGTAACCAGTGGTTCCATATATGTTTGGTGTGGTGCTGGCTGATGCAGAGCCTGTGTTTTCTTGGTGTTAATTTTTAGGCTAAAATTAGCACAAGCAGCAGAAAATCGATCCATACTTTGTTGTAGCTCAGTTTCAGAGGCTACACTGAGTGCCCAGTCATCTGCAAACAAAAAATCATGTACCAACTCTCCCTCCTCTTTAGTGTTGATGTGATGGAATACTATTGTGCTGTAAGAAATGATGAAGGAGATGATTTCAGAGAAACCTTGGAAGATTTGTACAAACTGATATGGAGTAAAGTGACGAGAGTGAGAACAGTTTATTCAATGACATCAGTATGGTAAAGACAAACAACTTTGAAAGAATTAGGAACTCTCATCAGTATTTCCAGAGAAACAAATAATGAAATAGGCTTCCCATCTTCTGACAGGCAAAAGCGTTAAAGTGAAGAATGAAGTAAGTAGTTTTTTGGACATGGTGAATGTGGACATTTGTTTTGATTAACTACAGATGTTTGTAGTAGGTTTATTTTATTTTATTTTTCTTGGTATCTCAGTGGATTGGGGAAGGGGGAAGAGTGAGAAAGTAGGTTTTTGCTGATTTGTTTATAATACATATGTATATATATATATACATATATAATTTTTTAAAATGAGGATGTTTAATGGAATAGAGGACTTTCGAGTTTTATGATGAAAGATAAGAGCTAAGTAGTTACTTTGAACTATAAATACATGAGTTCAGAGAAACCTAGAAAAGTAAATTTATTTGAGCTATTGGAAGGAGCTGTATGATATATGATTCTTGCAGGGGGAAAAGATTACAAGTGTCCCTTCAGAATCTTAATGTCTTCAAAAGATACTGAGGGAGTTAAATAAGAACAGAGGGGGGAGAGGAGTGGATTGTTTCTGTCCTCTGTGTTTTAAGGGGACAAAGAGAGGAGAAGGTAAAAGGAATACAGTGGTGTAGAAAGGAGAAAGAAGAGATTGGAACTTGCTATTTCTCTTAATTGGGATGTATGAGAAGAAGAATATCAAATATCCAAACAGAGGAAGAGGTAGAGGAGTGGGCAGCAATGAACCATCACTCTCACTCTGGACAAAGGTGGGTTGAACACATACACAAAGAGTTTTGTGTAAAAATATATTTAGCTCGACAGGAAAATAATTTGGAGTAGTAAGGGTGCTGGGATTAAGAGGGATGATAATAACAGGGAAATAATTTGTTGTTGTTGAGTCATTAAGTTTTGTCCAGCGCTTTGTGACCCTATGTACTGTAGCATACCAGGTCCTTTTGTCCTCCACTCTGTCCTGAAGTCTGTCCAAGCTCATGTTCATTTGCTTCCATGACACTATCTATCCATCTCATCCTCTGCCAGCACCTTCTCCTTTTACTTTCAGTCTTTCCTACCATCACTCTTTTCCAGTGAATCCTATTTTCTCCTTATGTGGCCAAAATATTTCAGCTTCAGCTTCAGTATTGACTGAGGTGGGAAGATCTGTTAGGAAACTGGTACATTATTCTGAATGGTATGGGGGAGTCTGTACTAGAGTGATAGTGTAGAAATAGAGGGAGGAGGGACAGGTGCTAGAGAGAGGCAAAGAGAGAATCTGTAGAACTTGGTAACTAAAGGGATATGAATAGTGAAGCTTTATTATTCCTCTTTATCCATAGTTACCCCCATGACTTAGCTTTTTCTCCTTATCCTCATACTATTCTTTGACCCTCTCCTCCCTTTCTTTTACCCCAGTCCTTCCCAACCCTGTCCACCTTCCACTGTGCCTTCCGCAATTCCTGTTACAGTGTGAACCACTTTCCCTTCATCCTATACTCCTTTTTCTCAAATTCCTTCCTTCTACCTGCCCTCACTGGCAGGAACCCTCACGGGTTCCACCCAGACCACACTGCATCCATGGTTATCCCTCTTTAGTTTTATTTCACACCCCTCCCCAACCCCCAACTTCAAATCCCCTGCTCCTAGAGGGAGTCTGTCCAATCAATCAACCAGCCTTTAATTAAATGTTTACTAGTATTTGATTTGGTGCTAAATCCTGGCAATGCAAATACTTGGGGAAAGAAAGTTTTTGCCCTCAGGGAGCTTACATTCTTATAGTAGAAGACTCTACCTAAAAAGAAGTTGAAAAATAGAGGGAGAGAGTAGGTATATTGGAAGAAATGCTGAGAGTCTGCAGTGTAGCTCCTTGAGGGAAAAAGAGCTTGAGTACCCTGGGCACTATTCAAATAAGGGGCCTCAGGGTACCATATACTTTGAGTGTAGAGGGCAACGTAGTAGAAAATCAGGAGTGGAGTCTGGAAAGCAATGAAGATATGGCATGACAGGAGTCTGAATAAGTTTTGCTCCCTGCTGTCATTTCCAGACTTTGTCTTTACCTCCTTCAATCCTTGCCTTCTTTGAAAGCCCACTGAATCAGAATTTTTTTTATCTTATCCAAATTATGGTGGCTGTAGGATACCAACTAAATCATTCTCACATCTTTATCAAGAAATTTAGCATCTAGGGCAGCTAGGTGGCTCAGTGGATAGAGCACTGGCCTTGGAGTCAGGAGGACCTGAGTTAAAATCCTGCCTCAGATACTTATTAGCTAGCTGTGTGACCTTGGGCAAGTCACTTAACCCCCAATGCCTCCAAAAGAAAAAAAAAAGAAAAATTTAGCATCTAGTTCATTATTTTCTTCTCCCCAACTCCTACTGTTATACTAGGGGACTTTACTAGTCACATAGATGTTCTCTCAAATTCTCTAATTTCCCAATTCCTTAACCTCTTTAATGGCCTTCAGGGATGGGGAACCTTCGGCCTCGAAGCCACGGATTCAGTCAAAGGGCCACATATGAGTACCTAGAGGGCCAGTTGTGGTCTTGAGGCCAAAGGTTCTCCACCCCTGAGCCCTATACCTTCACTTCACCACAGGCATACATAGGGATGGTCACACGCTAGATTTCATCATTACCCAAAAGTTTTCTACTTCCCTGAAAACTTTTAAAGATGAGGAAACTGAGGCAAACAGGGTTTGGAACTCTGGTCCTCCTACATCTGATATTGAAGAAAAAATTATTAAGGCTGTGCTCTGCATTTTAGTTACACAATTTAGTCTGACAATTTTATTTTATTTAACATTAACCTGATATCCAAGCCATTAATCCGATATCTAGCTTAGTGAGAGATGTCCAGACCAGCCTAGCACCTCCTACCTTCATGCCCTGAGACATATTCCCACGCCAAAACAATTAGAGGTAACATTATAGGAATCTTGAAAAATATATACACAATATATAAAAATACAATTTTGGGTTACTATTTCAGAATAGTTAAATAACGATGGTCATTATTCCATTCTTTCCTTGACCATTCCCTTCAAGAATTTAAAAGGGACTCTTTGTGAACAGTATCAAAAATCTCTTCTGACTGTTGAAAATTATAGTAGCTAGCCTTTATATAATATTTTTAAGGTTTACAAAGCTCTACAAATATTATCTCACTTCATTCTCACAATAGCCCTGAGAGGTAGGTATTGTTATTCCCATTTTACAGATGAGGAAACTGGGGCAGAAGGCAGTTAAGTGTCTTGCCCTGGGTCCAACAGCTAGTAAGTATCTAAGGCCAGATTTGGACTTAGACCTTCCTAACTTCAGATATAGTACTCTCTGCACTGAACCTTTTTTGCTGCATCTTTCAGAATCTCTTCTGAATATTAGAATATCCTAAATATTTCATTTGAAGAGAATTGGGCACTTTCTTTGGTAAAGTCAAGTCTACAAACAAATTCCCTTCTATGACCCTGGGAAAGTCATTTAACCCTGTTTGCCTCAGTTTCCTCATCTTTAAAAGAGCTGGAAAAGGAAATGGCAAACCACTCCATTGAATTTGCCAAGAAAACCCCAAATGGGGTCCTAAAGCATTGGACACAGCTAACTAACTAAACAACAACAAAATATGCTAAGTGTTGGCGATACAAGGAAAGGCAAAAAACATTGCCTTCTCCCAAGGTAATCAGGACATGCTAACAACTGTGAACTGACCAGATATCTGTTGAATAAATCATAGGTAATCACAAATGGAAGGCATTAGCATTGTGAGGGATTGGAAAAGGCTTCTTGGAGAAGATAGAACTTTCTCTGAGACTTGTAGAAAACCTGGAGGCAGAGATGGGAAAGGAGAGAATTTCAGGCATTGGGGGGGGGGGGGGGGGGGGCAGTGGAGTAATGCCTGGAGACAGGAGTATCTTATGTGAAGAACAACTAGGAGGCTAGTATCACTGGAATCAAAGAGTATGTGATAAGTAGTTAGATGTGAGAAGATTTGAAAGATAGGGAAAGGACCATATTATAAAGGCTTTTGGAGCAAAATAGAGGATTTTATATTTGACCCTAGAGATAATAAGGAGCTACTGGAGCTTATTGAACAAGGGAGTGACTGGGACAGACCACACTTTAGAAAGATGAATTTGGTCTGGAAGATTGACTGAAGTAGGAAGAGGAGGCTAGGAGACCATCTTTGGGTGGGTCACAGGACAATCCCCTTAGGGGAAGAAGACTGCCCTTAGCCCTAGTTGAAGCTAGAGCTCTATCTATGCTTGGGAAGTAAAAACTATGATCTTAACTTGGTGGAGGTATTCTTTGTTCTTGATTTAGTTTCCACTTTTTATGTGTTTCCTTAAGAAAAGCCTTTTGTCCTTGATCTATTACCTACCTTTCTAGAGGAGGTGGGAGGCAAGCCTAAAAAGGGGTTTTAGACCAAAAACTAAACCAAACTAAAAAAAAAAAAGTGGTTTTGTTCTTTTTTAAATTTGCTTTCATACCGAACATAACCTCCTATCATTCTACCTTTCCCTATACTTCACTCCTCTTAAACCTATTTTTCACCTTTGTGGAGATCCTCAATCCTTCTCCTCTTGCTACTTTCTCAGAACATTACCCTTTCTCTGACTTCACTTTCTTCTCGCTTTAATCTTGGTTTAGTATTTAGTTATTTCTATTCCATACTATCTTCTGCTCTCAGTTCACTTGCCTCCTACTGTCACTATTCATATCTTGCCAAACCTCAGCCCTGGATCACTCCCACCATCTGCCTCCACTTCTATTCACCAGCTAATAAATGCAGTTGGAGAAAATCTTACAACCTTGTTCCCTGGATACATTGTAAATTCATGGTAACTGACTTCTACTACACCTCACTGATGAAAGTCAGAGATTTTCTGGCATCAGCCAACCTCTATACATATGTACTTGATCCTGTCTTCTCTGGTCTTCTCCAGCAGATTGTTTCCTCAGTCATCTCTCAAATTTTCAACCTCTCAGTACCTATTGGTTCTTTTCTACTGCCTTTGAACTTTCCCAAGTCTCCCCCATCCTTTAAAAAAAAGAAAAAACAACCAAAAAAAAAACCTTTACTAGACCTTATTATCTCCTCAAGCTATCACCCTCTTCCCTTTCTTAGCCAGACTCTTCGAAAAAGCTGTCCACTACTTACCTCTACTTCCTCTCCTATCACTTTTCAGTCCTTTGCAGTATAACTACCAACCTCGTCACTCAGCTGACACTGCTCTTTTTAAAATGACCAACTATCTCTTATTTTTAAAATTTGATGGTCTTTTGTCAGTCCCTGTCTGCTTCTCTGCAACCTTTGCCACTGTTGATCATCATCTCTGACTGGATAATCTCTTCCTGAGGTTTTTGGAACAGTGGGGAGACAGTGATCTCTCCTGGGTCTCACCTACTTCTTTATCCATTCCCCCTCAGTCTTCCTTTGCTGACTCATCTTCCATATCATTCTTCCTAAAGTTCTACCCAAGGCCCTCTTGTTCTTTTCTCTCTACATGAGTTCTCATGAGTTTCATTTGCATCTTGCTGCGGATGATGCCCAGATTTCTATATCCAGCCCCAGGCTCTCTCTTGAATATAAGTCCCCCACGTCAGCCGTTGCTTATTGGACATTTCAAACTGAATGGCCCAAAGATATCTCAAATTCAACATGTTCAAAGGTGTTATCATTCTTTCTTCTCATAGTTCCTATTTTTGTTTAAGGCACTACAAGCTTTCTAATCTCCCAAGTTTTTAACCTTTTCATTATCCAATTTACTCTGCCTCATCCCATATATCCCATATATTCCTCATCCCATATATCCAGTTCACTGCCAAATGTTGTTTCTCAGTGCATATCTCTGGCATCTTCCTTCTTCTCTACTTGAGCAGCTACCACCTTAGTTCAGGCCCTCTTCAATTCTCACAGATTAGTTTAACGTACTCCTCATTGGTCTCCCTACTCCATCTTTTCCCATTCCTGTCCATCCTACACACTACAGTCAGAGTAATTTATCTTAAGGGTAAATCTGACCCCATGACTCCCCTATTCATTCAACTCCTGGGCTCCCTACTGCCTCTAGGACAAAATATTAACTCCTCTGTGTAACTTTTAAGATCTTTTACAAACTGGCTCCAACCTATCTTTACAGTTTTAATAGACATTGCTTTTCCTCCTGCACCCTCCAGTCAAGTCAAACTCACATCCACTCCATTGCCTGTCTCCTTACCTTTGTACTGGCAACCCATATGCCTGAAATGCTCTCCCTCCTTAACTCAACTTCATAGAATCCTTATGTTGCTTTAAGATGCAACTCAAGCAGGGGGCGAAGCCAAGATGGCGGAGTAAAAGCAGTGATTGCTTGAGCTCTCTCCCAAACCCCTCCAAATACCTATAAAAAATGGCTCTAAACAAATTCTAAAGCAGCAGAACCTACAAAAAGACAAAGTAAAACAAATTTCCTGCCCAAGACAACCTGGATGTTTGGTTGCAAAGGTATATCACGCTGGGTTGGGAGAGAAGCACGGTTTGGCGAAGGCTGCAGTGAACCTGGAGCAGACCTCGAGGGACTGAATCGAGGGCAGCTGTGGTGGTTTCTAGAACTCTCATCCCACAAACGCTGAAGGCAACTTGGAAGGTCAGTGGGAAAAGTCTGTGTCTGTGGTGAGAGAGAGAAGCATGGTGGTTTCAGCTCCAGTCCCTGAGCTAGGACCTGGGGCGGTGGCTGCCTCCTGAACTTCTGGCCCACAGACTGAGGGGGGGAATCAAGTTGCTGATCAGAGGAGGATTGCAGGGATCTCTCTGCTGGTGCAGGATTCTCTTGCTTTGCCTGTGTTTGGATCTGGGTCACAATTCTGGGTGGATGTCCTGGGGCAAGGAGGAGCGCTGGCGTGGTAGAGCTTGTAGTGGCTGTGGAGAAGAAGTCCCCCTCACAGTTCCAAGACAGAAAAGAGTGTTTGTGGTCACTCATAGACCAGAGCACAGGCCAGGAAAGGAGTAAACACCTCACCCTTGATCATACCATCTTGGAAGAACTGAAAATTTACGGGTCCCTAGAAGTATCTCTGAAAACAGCTGCACAAAACTCCTGAAGCTTGGGACAGTACATTCTCCTCCACACTGGAAACAGACCCCTGCCTTAACAAGGAGTTTATAACTCAAGTAATTGACTGGGATTGTGAGCAAGCAGCACAAAAAGAGTCAGACTATATTATCTTACTTTGGTGACAAAGAAAATCAAAACATACAACCAGAAGAAGACAACAAAGCCAAAGCTCCTACATCCAAAGCCTCCAAGAAAAATATGAATTGGTCCCAGGCCATAGAAGAGCTCAAAAAGGATTTTGGGAAGTAAGTAAGAGAAGTAGAGGAAAAACTGAGAGTGATGCTAAAGGAGACCCAAAAAAATACTGAAGAAAATAACACCTTAAAAAATAACCTAACCCAAATGGCAAAAGAGGTCCAAAAAGCCAATGAGGAGAAGAATGCCCTAAAAAGCAAAATTGGCCAAATGGAAAAGGAAGTCCAAAAGCTTACTGAAGAAAATACTTTCTTAAAAATTAGAGTGGAGCAATTGGAAGCTGGTGACTTTACGTGCAATCAAAGCACTGTAAAACTAATCCAAAAGAATGAAAAAATAGAAGAGAATGTGAAATATCTCATTGGAAAAACAACTGACCTGGAAAGTAGATCCAGGAGAGACAATTTAAAAATTATTGGACTATCTGAGAGCCATGATCAGAAAAAGAGCCTAGACACAGGAGAGGATTGTATATGAAATTTCAAATTTCCATTATGCAGAGTTTGCTTTCTTTTAAAGCATATAATAAATTCACTATGAAACTTTGCTTGTTTGAGATTCCTTCTGTTCTCAACTTTTAGTCAGGGAGAGGGGAATCCTATTCCTCTCCTTTCTCTTTGTTCTACCTCTCTCCCCTCCCTCCTTAAAAAAAAACAAACTAAAAACCATTGTGATAAATGCTTATAGTCAAACAAAACAAATTCCCACACTCACCATATCTAAAAATGTATATGCTGAGTCTGTTATCTCTCAGAAGGTGGAGTAGCACGCTTCCTCATAAGTTAAGTCTTTTAAAGTTTTTGCTTTTTGCAGTGTTGTTATTTTGTGAATCATTCTTCTGGTTCTGCTCACTTCACTCTTCATCAGTTCATAACTGATAACAAGAATTCAGGTTTCTCGAAAACCATTCCTTTTGTCATTTCTGACAACGCAATATTCCATTATATTCACATGTCACAATTTGTTCCATCATTCCCCCAATGGCCACTCCCTTGAAGTTTCCAGTTTTTTTCAAGCCTTGTACACAAAGCCTTTCCTGATCCTTCTCCAACTGCCAGTGTCCTCACTCCCACACCACCTTGTATTGATTTACTTTATGTGTATTATATATCCGCTTTATGTTTATGCTGTACATATTTATATATGAACTTGTATTCCTTGTGAGTAGGGATTATTTCTTTCTTTCACTTGTAACCCCAGCACCTGGGAAAATATCTTGTACATAGTGGGTACTTAATAAATGTTTATTGTTTGAACAATTGAGAAGGAAGAGTTAGAGAGGATCCTGCTAAGGATCAGGACTTTGGAGGCTGAGTAAGTGCTGGTGCTGCTCCCAGATATAATTGAACAGGTTTAGATAGAAAGATAATGAGCTTGGGCCATCAGTGTGATGATGTCATTCCCTAGATTGAGATGGATCTCTGTGTCTGAGGAGAGGCATAAACATCTACCTCTAAGAGACGTAGAAAAACAAAGCACTCGGGGCAGCTAGGTGGATAGAGCACCAGCCCTGGAATCAGGAGGACCTGAGTTCAAATCTGGCCTCAGACATATAATACTTCCTAGCTGTGTGACTCTGGGCAAGTCACTTAACCCCAGTTGCTTCACTGAAAAAAGAAGAAGAAGAAGAAGAAAAACGAAGCACTTTCTAAGAAGGAGACCTAGTGGTTTGGGAGGTAGAAAGAGGACCTGGAAAGTGGGAAGCCCCTGAAACCCTGGGGAAAAGTTGGGTTGTCTCTCCTTGCCAAAAGCTGCTGAGGTCAAATGGAGGATTGAAAAAAAAGGCCTTTGAACTGAATAATCATTGATAACTTTTTTAACATGTGATTTCACTGTTATAAATCACTCCCAGTGAGGAAACTCCCTCTACCTTTGCATGTCCACCCAGTTCAGCAGTTTATAGTCTCAGAGATTTGCTGCAGACCTGAGAAGTTAAATGACTTGCCAAAGTAGCAGCATTGGTCACTTTTAAGGAAGTTATTTCTGTAGAGTAGTGGGCACCTCAGCCAGAATGTAAGAGTTAAGAAGAGAGTGGATCTTGAGGAAGTGATGGCATTGGGTTTAGAACACTTTCTCCAAAAGTATTTCTTTTTTGTGAAGTTGGGGAAGGGGGGGAATGTGTGGAGGGCTGGAGCTAGATTATGTAGAAGGGTCAAGGGAAGGATTCCTTTCCCTCTCCCACCCCGTAATTAGGGAGATGAGCATTTTTATAGGGAGATGGGATGGAGCCAGTAAATAAGAAGAGATTGAAGATGTAGGAGAGGGAAGGTTGGGAAGAAAAAGAGAGGTTTTAAGAAGAATAAGCTTAGCAAAGGAATAGGTATGCTGTTGTGTAGAGAGGGAAGGAGAAGGAAATGGGTAAGGATCCTGAACTTGTCCTCAGACTCCTTAGTACACTATCTGCTCCAAACATGGTGGTTTGGGATGTGGTTGTGGCTTTGAAGAGAGAAGAAAGAGTTTGAAACAATCACTGTCGGGAATGAAATATGGATTCATTACGGAAATTGGAGATTAACCCGGAGGTGCCATTAGCTCCGATAGGAAGAGGGCCGTATAATCAGTATTATTGTTATTTCTATTCTTTTTCTTGCTTTCCCATCTGTGAAATGGACGTATCATCAAAATACTGCCAACCTACTTCACAGGGTTGTTGTGAATATCAAATATGTTTTAAAAGGTGGAAATCCTTTTTTTTTTAAGTTAAAACAGTCTCAACTTGACTTTAATAAAAATAATAGCAACCAACATTTTTATAGCACTTACTATGTACCAGGCATTGTGCTTACGCAAAGTGAGTTATTGACTGAAAAGTAGGAATGGACATCATCCGTCATTTTCTCCTCCTTTACTTCAAGATCTGTTGGAGAGGTGATCCTTCTCCTTGCCAAGGCCAACCTCTCTACTTATACCCCTAAAAATGTTATGTGATTTAACTTAAGGACCCCTTAGCCTGGTCATCTATCTTGATGCCTACGCTTGGGATTTCCAAGTGAGTTGTTATTTTTTTTCTTTTAATTTTTACTCATTTTCAACTCAAATACAAAAAAAAAAAAATTTCCATGTACACAGCACAACATAAGAAGAGGATTCAATATAAAATCATGAATTTCCATTTGTGAAAAACTATGTAAGAAATACTACATAGCATTTTCAAAGCTATCTGCTTTTCTGTGCTTCCTTCTGATTTTTCTTTTGTTCTCTGCTGTGTACTTTTTTTTTTTTTCTCCCTCCCTATCCAGCCTACCCTAGCAAAGGCTACCATTAAACATAAATGTATATAGTAATATATATGTGTAAAACTATACTATACATACTCCTATTTCTTGGGCTGTGGATAGCATCTTCCTTCATAGGACCTTTGTAATGGATTTGGAATTAGTTGACCTTTTAATGTTGAGTAGAATTCACTTGTAAATCCATTTCTTGAGAAGCTCATTTATGGCCTGTTCAATTTCTTTTTCTAAAATAGAGTTATTTAGATATTCTATTTCCTCTTCTATTAACCTAGGCAGTTTGTGTTTTTGTAAATATTCTTCTGTTTCACTTTAAATTGTTAAATTTGTTGGCATATAATTGGACGAAATAACTCCTTATAATTACTTTGATTTCATCTTCATTAGTGGTATATTCACTGGCGTTTTTTAATACTAGTAATTTGTTTTTTTCTCACTTTTTTTAATATTTTATTGTTTTTTTAATTATAAAACCAACTCCTAGTTTTATTTATTAATTCAGTGGTTTTCTTACACTCAGCACTTGTTTTTTAAGATTTCCAATTTGATGTTTAATTGGGAATTTTTAATTTGTTCTTTTTCTAGTTTTCTTAATTGTATACCCAGTTCATTGGCCTACTCTTTCTCTGTTTCATTGACAGAACCATTTAGAGATAGAAATTTTTCTCTAATTACTCTTTTTGTTGCATCCCATAGGTTTTGATATGTTATCTTATTAGAAGGTTAAAATCTTAGACTTTACTTAGTTCCCCTTACCCTTCTCTGCCTAACCACTTCCTTTCTCTTTTCAGGAATCCCGACCTCTTCATGTTGTATTGGGAAATGAGGCTTGTGACTTGGATTCTATGGTGTCTGCTCTCACCTTGGCCTTCTACCTGGAAAATGTGAGTGCCTGTGTCAGGGTTGTTTGTATCACTTGTTGTTGCACACTTCATAGTGTGGTCTTCCTAATTCAGTTTTCCACTTATGTAGGCATTTGGATTCCATTTTTCCAAGCTTCTGCATACTAATAATTGTCTTTTCCCTCTAGCACTTAGACTTCAGAATCATCTATCATTTCACTGATTTCCACATTTTCACTGTTTAGAAGGATGGCATTTTCAAACATACAGATGAGTAATAAACACAAAAATGTCTGTGACTTAAAATTCACATTATGACTAGTGTCATAGATAGTAACAAAGTAAGGTCCCAACCTGAAGTTATGTCACCCTGCTTTGCCTTCTTTCATTCTGTGTGGGTGTGGGTGTGGGTGTGGGTGTGTGCGTGTGTTGCCTTATAGCCAAGAGATGGACTATTTTTCCCTTCTCCCACCTACGCTTAATACACCAAATTTATTTTCACCTTTGTACCCAGACTTCTGAGTCCAAGGCAGCCTTTGTGCCAGTTTTAAATATCCCACGCTCTGAGCTAGCCCTGCGAGGTGATAGTGTCTTTCTGCTTTCGGAACTTAACATCCCAGAGTCCTCCTTGATATTCCGTGATGAAATTGACCTTCATGCTTTGCACCAGACTGGACAACTTAGCCTTACCCTTGTTGACCATCACATCCTGCCAAGGTAAGTATAACTATTATTAATTATCAGTATTTATCAAGTGTCCCTCTCATGTGCAGAGCATATAACCATACTGGAAGACACATAATCTTTCACAAGAGGTTCCCAATTTAATAGTTGAAGATGAGTGACACACTGGTAATAACCAAAAAATAAAAAGTAATCTCTCAAAGATCCTTGTTACTACAATACATAGTGTCATGGATAACCCAAAATAGTTAATAATCCATACCTTTTTTTGCTTGGTTTTGGTGTATTATTTATAGTAATGCTTAATATTACTGTCATGGTAGCCAGTGTATAATGTTGTTGTAGCTCTGCTTTTGAAAAGATATCAGAAAATTCCTGTATAAAAGTATGTGACTTCTTAGTTACCTTTGAGTAAAATCTTATAGTAGATTCTGTAAATATTTTGGTAGTGTTTGTTTTTACTTTATGATATAATTATCCCATCCCTATTTTTCTACTGGAACAATCATCATAATACATAAATATAGCTTCCTTATTATGTTTTGCTCTAACTAATATTAAAATAAGTTTTGCATTTCCTGAGCACACACTTTAACGGGTAGCTAGATTTTGGAGGGAGACATCCCAGAATGCTGAGTGGCAGAGAGAAGACAGTTTGGAAATAAATAAATTCAGATAGTATGTAAGATATGTAATCCACTCATGTATGATTGAGAGGTGACTACAGTTATCAAAAGAATTATACAAGTGAACTGAGGGAGAGTGTGATTGTTGAATTGTTGATCTGGGGAAGGGCTAAAGGTCCTGGAGGGTTAGCTTAAGCATCTCCTAAGTACTTCTGTAATGACTTCTTATGAGATCCATAGATTAGTAGGAAACAATTGGAGTTTTCTCCCATATCTCTATCTTTTTCTCTCTCTCACCCCTCACAGCAGTGACACAGCTCTAGAGAAGGCTGTAACAGAGGTATTGGACCACCGACCCCTGGAGCAACAACACCCCCCTCCCTGCCGAGTAACAGCAGAGCTGGTGGGGTCCTGTGCCACTCTGGTGGCCGAGAGAATCCTTCAGGGAAAGCCAGAAATCTTGGACTGGCAAACTGCAGCACTTCTGCATGGTGAGGGGAGTGTGGGGAAGTGTGGGGGAGGGAATGACTGAATCTTCTTCACATCATCTCAGTACAGACCAAAGGGCTTTTCCCCGTTTGCTCACTGGGGTTATCCTACAATATGGTTCAGTATTTGTCTGAAGGCTTTCATTTTGGACATTTTGGGGGTAGGAAGACAGAAGTGAACAATGGTAACCTGCACTTTTACAAGCTATTTAGTAGCCCAACATCACTGGTTTTTGCCTGTTTTGCTTTGGGGAATCTCATCTATCCTTGCCTGTGATAAAAGCTTTCCAAACCTGGAACAACTGTGCTTCTCTTTATTTCCACTTCAACCTCAGGGCCTTTTTTTTTCTCTTTCTACATTTTCTGGGATTTTGATAAGTAGTCTTCATTCTCAGTTTATAAGTGAAGGAGGAAATAAAGTCAACACAGTGCTTCCCAGCCCTTTTTCCCCCAGTGAATTTACTCCACTCTTTCCAATGCTGTGTGTTCAGTCAATTTGAAGAAAGTGTTTGGGGTAGTGTGTGAGGGCAGAATTTCAGGTATCATTATTCTTCTTTCCACAGGGACCATAATCTTGGATTGTGTCAACATGGCCCCTGAAGCTGGCAAGGTCACTCCAAAGGATTCTAAATATGTGGCACAGCTAGAAGCCCACTTTCCAGACCTACCTAGTAGGAGCAACATCTTTGAGTCCCTGCAGAAGGCAAAGTTTGATGTATCAGGTATGAAACATTAAGCTGACTTCCCTTAGCACAGGAGGTAGGCAAACCAATGGAAAACTCTTGTCCTTCCTTTGTTCTTGAACACTGTTGTCGTGGTTTGGGGCAGTTGAGAAGTATGAGAGATAGTTTAGACTATAAATATAGGGTAAACATAAGCCAGAAAGAAACCAGGATTTGAATGAGACTGATTATTTAATTAGTCTATAAGGAATATTTGTCCAGCATCTAGGTGTATTCTTGGTACCTGTGGTCACATAGTGTCTTGGCTTGTGTGGATTGGGAGAGTCTGTACCAAGAGACATGTTCCCTTCACTCAGGAGCTCCCTATCTAATCAGGGAAACAGAACATACATTTTAAAGCAAGTAAATCATGTATTAACTGAGTTTATAGGTACTGAGATATAATACCAAGTGATGCAGGGATTGGAGTCAGTATGCGGGGAGGGACTAGAACTGAATTTGGGTACCTGCCTCTAATCCAAGGGAAGGATAGTGTTAATGTTTCTGGGATATGAAATTCTGTGAGCCTAGCCATTTACTGGTATACCCCCATTCCTTAGACTTTTTTTTTTAAATCGTTGAGATCATTTGTTTAGATTCTGCTCAAACTGTGCTGCAATCTGTATTTTTCTTTTTACAGTGTTAACATTAGAGGTAGCCATATTTATTTTATGCCATTTTTGGATGATTTTTTTCTTTATCTTGCCTATTCACTCCCATCATACAATCCCTTTATACCTTCTCAGTAGTCCTAGTCCTTTATCAGACTGAGGTTTCTTGGTCTTTGAGCCCTCTGCTCTTCCTGTAGCTCTTTTGTTCCATATCTTCACCCTTTGCCTGTCCACTTTCCAGGGCTGACTACAGAGCAGATGCTGAGAAAGGATTTGAAGACAATCTCTGGGGATGGTACCATGCTGGCCATTAGTGCAATATACATGGATTTGGAGGTAAAAGCCAGGTATAAGGGAGTTTACTCAGAATAGGTATGGAAGAGACAAACCATTGTTTGTGTATCCTTCCCCTGAAACCTCAAATTACACTTGGTGTATTTGATGATAGTGTTAGAGAATCATACAATGTTAACACTAAAAGAGACCTTAGAAATCATTTAGTCAAACCGTCTCATTTTACACATGACAAAATTTGAGTTCTTAATTAGTCTGTGGCTCTAGGTCAGTCAGCAATCCTATTATTGGAGGACTGCTTATATCATTTCATGCCCATAGGTCACTAATGGAAATATGTCACAGACTATTTACATTCACCATTTATCCCTCCTTTGCCCTTTGGATGATCTGAAATTTTGATTCTTCAGAGAGTATGGTGTTCTAAGATTTGCAACCACACAATGTCAGTGGAAGAAATTTCAGTTAAAAAATGATGGGTTTTTGTGCCAAGGTTTTTGTGCTTAGGCTCATAAGAAAGACTGCAGTTTCTCCAGTGCAGTCCAGCTGATTTGGAGGGTAGAGGAGAGGGGGTAAAAAGAGAGGCAGGCACCTTCCCCCTTGTTCCTAGTGTCTCCTCCTTGATTTCCAGCCCCAGTAGAAGTGGGAAGAGGAGAAGTGGGTGCCTTACCTTCGTACCTCTTGCATCTCTTTACTGGCCTGCTGTGGGAAGATTAGAAGCTCCATTCCAACATACCTGTCTCCCATTCCATCAAGTTTCCAACCTGGTCCCCTGCCTTGGGGAAGTAGAATATCACTTCCCCTTCTTTTCCAAGTTCTTGCTCTCTCACTTAAACTGCCTGATGCTTTCAAAGGGAAGGGAAGAGAGAGGAAGGGGAATATGAATTTATTAAGCTCTCCTGCTAAGTGTCAGGCATTGTGTCAGGTGCTTTATAAATATTATCTCATTTGATCCTCACGAGCAATAAGGGATAGGAGCTATTATTATCTCCATTTTACAGATGAAGAACTGAGGCAGACAGGGTTAAGTGACTTGCCCAGGGTCAGACAACTAGTAAGTGTCTGAGGCCACATTTGAACTCAGGAAGATGAGTCTTCCAGACTCCAGGTCTGTCTCTCTATCCACTGTACCACCTAGCTGCCCTACTTGACACAGTGCCTGGCACATTGTAAGTTCTATATATGTTAGCTGCTATTATTATTATTATTGTTATTATTATTACTACTATTACATGAAGAAGTGGCCCTTCTCCTTGCCAAGAAAACCTCTGTATGTCCCGGTGATCCCATTCTATCCCTCTCTTTCAGCAGATTCCCTCTTTTATCATTCCCCACTCTCTTACTTATCTTTAGCCTCTCCTTGTCTACTGACTGGCTTCCCTATTGTCTACAAACATGCCCATGTCTTCTCACCCTTAAATAATCCTCACGTGATCTTACCATTCCCTCGAATGTCCCAAATCTCTCCTGCCTTTTTGGCCAAACTCAATAGGTGCCTTCACTTTCTCTGCTCTCATTCTCTTCTTAACTCTCTTCTGTAGGGCTTCTCACCTTATCAGTAAACTGAAACTGCTCTCACCAAAGTTACCAGTGATCTCAACTGCCAAATCCAATGGCCTTTTCTCAGTCTTCTTTATCCTTGACCTCTCTGCATCCTCTGACACTTTTGATCATCCTCTCCTCCTTGTTACTCTCTTCTTTGTCGTTTTTTAGCACAACTTTCTTTCCTGGTTCTCCTCTTACCTATCTGACCGTACCTTCTCTGTCTCCTTTGCTGAATCTTCATCCATGTCACATCTGCTAGCTATGGTTGTTCCACAGGGCTCTGTCCTGGGGCCTCTTCTCTCCTCCTTCTGTATTAATTAACTCGGTGATCTCATCAGCTCCCATGGATTCATTTTAATCTCTCTGCTAATAATTCTCACAACTACCTATCCTGCCTCAGTCTCTCTGCTGACTTCCAATCTCGCATCTCCAGCTGCCTTTTAGACATCTCACACTGGATATTTGTAGACATCTTAAACTCAAATATGTCCAAAGTAGAACTCATTATCTTTCTCCATAAACTCTCCCCCCTCCTACCTTCACTATTACTGTAGAAGGCAACATTATCATCCCAGTCTCTCAGGTTCACAACCTAGGAGTCATCCTGGACTCCTCACTATCTTTCACAGCCTTTAACCAATCTGTTGCCAATGCCTGTCCATTTTCTCTAATAGACTCTCCAACACCTGATTCTTGGACTATTACAGTAACCTGTTGGTGGCTCTACCTGTCTCAAGTTCCTTCCCACTCCAATCAATCCTCTATTCAGCCACTAAAGTGATTTTCCTATAGTATAAGTCACTCCCCTCTCCCAGTCAGTAAACTCCAGTTGCTCCCTAGTGCATCCAGGATCAAAAGCAAAGTGTTCAGTTTCATATTCACAGCCCTTCATAACCTAGCCTTCTCCTACTCTCCAGTCTTTTTACACCTAATTCCCTGTCCAGTATTCTTCAGTCCAGTGACATTGGTCTCCTGGCTGTTCCATGAACAAGACACTTCACCTCTCCGCTCTAGGCAATTTCCCTGACTGTCCTCCATGCCTGGAATGCTCTCCCTCTTCAATCCCCACTTCTGACTTCTTGGCTTCCTTGAAGTCTCATGTAAAATCCCATCTTCTGCAGGAAGCATTTCCCAACCTCTCTTAATTCTAGTGTCTTCTTTCTCCTAATTATTTCCCATTCATCCTGTATATAGCTTGTTTGTACAGATTTGTTTGCTTTTTGTTGTCTCTCCCATTAGATTGTGAGCTTGAGGGCAGGGCCTATGTTTTGCCTTTTTTTGTATCCCTATCACTTAGCCTAGTGCCTGGCACATAGTAGGCATTAATAAACGTTTATTGATTGATTGATTTCCTGCACTGTCAGGATGGGAAGGATCTCATGGACTAAAATTTTATAAAGGAAGTCAGTCCAGAAGAAGTGGGAAACTCTCAAGAATAAAATTTTGAAGACACAAAGGGAAATGAAGGGAAAATAGGAATCCCAACTTAGATTTTTTTTTTTAAAGATATGTGTAGAAAAGGGGAGGAAGGGGAAATAATCGAGTAAATATAGAAGTATGGCTTAGTGCTGTAGAAAACTGTCGGGAGCAAAAAGAGTCAGAATGAGCAGAGGTTCATGGGAAAAGCTAAGGATAACAAGAAAGAGTTATGGAAAGTTGGGTTTTGTTTTTGTTTTTTTTCTGAAAAGACTGTTTTATTCACACCCCAGTGGTAAATAATAACCTTAATAGGATGACTAAGTTTCTTTGTAGATCACTATGTCACATTAAAATACAAAAATCCATAAACAAACAGACAGTTAATGAACATTAGATGTGGTTTTACTGGAAATTCTTAACCATATACTAGTCTTTTCTCAAATCAGATTGCAAAATGCTGTGTCTCCTAGTTAGTACAAGTCACTGCATTTCTCTAACAAAGTAATGAAGGCATAACTAGTACAAGCAGACTTAAATCCATTCAACTACTGGGCTGGAAAAATACTTTTGTTGGTTGTTCAGAAGGATTTCTTTTTTTCTAAACCAGTATTGGTCTCAAATAACAGTTTGGATAATTTTCACAGCTGTAGTCTGATAGCTACATGACAAATGACAAGAACCAAACTACGTACCAGTGGACATACATTAGGAGATTTCACTGCATTCTACATATCCAGCAGAACTTATACTATTAAAATGCTAGGTAAAATGAACCTGTAGTGCTGGTTCTTAAACATTCATTTTTTCTTTTTTTTCCTTTTTTAACAAAAATTGTTTATTTGATTCTACTAAGAAAATATAAAACATAAGGCTGTAAGTAACTACTAGTTGTGTTTAGACTGGGACAGTGCAGTAAACCTCAAGGCCACAGCACACACTGCTCACTGCCGCTTGCACTCGGCTGGGGTTGGATCTTTCTTTGGATCATATTCGGGATCATTTTTCTCATCAGCTTCTTCTTCCCCTTCTTTATCATCAGCCTCTTCACTTTCTTCATCATAATCATCATCATCATCTTCAGTAGCTTCTCCTGTGAAGTATAATACTGATCTCAGGACTCAGGTAAAAAGTGACCAATTTTGAAGTTTGCTGCAAGGATAGCTTCTGCATCATCATCCAGGTCCCCACTCTCAGGAACTTCAGGAGGAGAAAAGAAATCAAAGAAGGAATCATTTGAAACTATTTTTGTCACAGTTCGAACAGTCCCACATCCCTTGTTTTTCTGTTTCTTCTTAAGTTTTCAAAGTGACATTTTTCCCTTTTTTCTAATCTTTCTGACACCCCGTGCAACTCATAATCTCTGGTCCATCAAAGGAGAAGGGATCAGAATCATCTGGCCCTGATGGCATATGATATGTTTTCGTCAACACCTCGTTTGTGAAATATTCATTGGTTTCAAAGTGAAATTCTAATGTAAAACTCATAGGTTGGCCAGCATCTGAGAACTTCACTTTAGTATCTTTCAAGTGCTTCAGAATAGGTTCGTCATGTTCCTGAACCATATCACTGAGCAAGTCAACATTTTTAAAAACAGTCAGCCAAAATGTAGGAATTCTTTTAGGGTCTTCTTTTTCTTCATCTTTTTTCTCCTCTTCAAGAGAATATATAGAAAAATAGCCTTCTCTTTTATTTCTGAAATCTCTTCATCATCATGTGGTTTCCATTCACATTCTTCCTCTGTAGGTTCATAGATTGCATTGATCCTTTCACTTCTCTTATCAAAAAGTGCCTGGTAAAGAACAGCATAGTCTCTTTCAAGAGCATGAACTTCCTCATGGAACTTGGCTTCTATCTGTGCACATTTCACATGAAGGTTTTTGAGAGCATTCACACATCGCTTAACTACTTTTGGCAAGCTTTCGATGTATCTGGTTGATGTTCCAACTAAACCATCCAATCTTTCTTGAAGAGTTGCAAGAATCTGAGGATTCTGCATCATCTGAACAGTCAACTGACAAGCTTTCCTGTTTGCATCTTCACCAGTTTCTTCTTCTTGCACTTCTTCAACATCTTCCATATCTTGTTGGTCAAGTTCAGTTTCTTTGTTGTCATCGTCCACCATGTTGTAAGACCTCTGAATATTTGAGTTTCGAGGCTGCTGCGGGGACCAACCTGCTGGAGCTATTGGAGCTATTCAAGCTGTGACTCGGCAGTGGCAGCAACGGCGGGAGGAGGTGAAGGAGACAGAGGAGGAGGGAGAGAAGGAAGCAGCACCCTGAATAGATGACACTAAAAAAGCAACAGTTGGGGTGAAAAGTATTAAAGAAGGACTAGGGCTGCTACTTGGGGTGACCACGACAAGGATAACTCATTTCCAAGAAGACAGAGCCGCTCAATTCCTGCCTTGCATCTGTTTTCTCTTCCAAAGAAAGTGACATTTAGATAGGAAAGGATGGAACAAAAGTACCTTACAGGGAATTGTTACCCAAGATAAGTAATTAGTTAGTAAGAGATCCCTTAGCTACTCTGAATGAATTCAAGACAGTTGGCTCAGGTGAACTACATTCTTGGGTACAGAACGAAACGGTAAGTATGATTGCCAGTCCAGTGTCAGTGATAATTAAAAGGTCATGGAGAATAAGGTATCACAGAAATAGAGAAGGGTGAATGTCCTAATTTTCAAAAAAGGGAAGTGAATAAAATCTGCAAACTATGGGCCAGTAATTGATTCTTAGGAAAATGCTAGAATATAAAGGTAACTGTTAGAATGTAAAGGTAATAGTGACTATCTAAAAAACAAAAGCTTCATCAAGAGCAGGTTATTATAAAAATATTTATATCAGCTTTTTTTATACTAGCAAAAAACTGGACACTAAGAGTAGCCAGCTATTGGGAAATGGCTAAACAAATTATGGTATATGAATGTAATGGAAAGTTATTGCTCTATAAGATGTGACAAAATGGAGAATTTCAGAGAAAACTACAAAGACTTCTGTGAACTAATGCTGAGTGAAGTGAGCAAAACCAAGAGAACAATTTATACAACAACAATATTGTTAAGAGAAACAGTTTTGAAAGACTTCAGAACTGTTTGTTGCAATGAGAAACATGATTCCATAGGACCAAAGGGGTACCTCTGGTAGAGTGCCCTTGGATCTGTGGTTGGCCCTGTGCTGTTTATCATTTTTAATCAGTGATTTAGACAAAGATATAGACAACATATTTGTGTTTATAGATGACACACAACTAAGAGATATAGCTAAAACACTCGATAGAATTAGAATCTCAAAAGATCTTAATTGGCTCGAACATTAAGCTAATCTAATAAGATGAAATTTAATAAGGATAAATGTAAAATCTTATGTCTGGGTTTAAAAAAATTAACTTGTGAGTATAAGGTGGAGGAGGTAGGGTTAGACAACATTTTGAAAAAAGATCTGGAGGTTTCTTTATGCTACCAACATGGTATGAGCCAGCAGTGTAATGTGGCAGCCAAAAAACTAAAGCTAAACATGGCCTTAAGCTATCTTGAAGAGAGATGCAACTCTAAGCTTTTAGGGAAGAGATTGTTTTCATTGTTTTTATCTCCTACTTCTAGTGCATAAAAGCATTTTGTAGGAGCTTAATAAATGTTTATTGAATTGGTTTCTAGTCACGAAAAGGTGATAGGCACACTATACTGTGCCCTAAACAGACGTCTGGAATATTGTATCTAGGTCCGCAAATACCTTGAAGAAAAAAAATTGAAAAATGCCTGGAAGAGGATAACTAAAATGATAAAGGGCCTTTAATCTATGCCATGTAAAGATAGGTTGAAGCATGGAAAAGAGAAGTCTTAGGAGCACCATGATTGCTGTCTTCAAGTTTTTGAAAATGATGCTTCATGTAGAAGAAGCATCAGATTTGCTCTTTTTTCCCCATAGGTCCTAGGACCTATGAGTGGATATTGTAAGGATTTAAATGTGATGTTAGGGGAAACATCCCAGAAATTGAATTGATACAGAAGTGGAATGAGCTAATTTGGGAGGTAGTGAGATACTCCTCACTGAAGGGCTTCAAAAAGAGACTGTCATGTAGGATTTTTAAATGTGGTATGGGTTGGGCTCTGGGGGCTTTTCCAATTCTGAAATTTTGTTATTCTGTAATTTGTTCTGGTATTGATGACAATGTCTTCCCTTACGAGGTGAAGTTCCCTCAACAAGGTTAAAATGTTCCCAGCTACATGGTCACTTCTAGGAACCATGTAGCTACTAAGAAGACAACAGTTAAAAGAGTTTCTGGACCAAGCCAGTGACTATAGGAACTTAAGCTGACAGCAGCGAAGAAGCAGAGAATTCTTCAACCAGGAGTCCTTGAACCAAGGGGGATCCACAACCAAAACATAACAAAGGACAGGACTATGGGGTGATGATGGGAAGGTGCAGAATCCAACCTGCCCTTTCCTGGGAACCATAGTACACTTTGGGCATTAACCCAAAGACTTTGTTCCTTGACAGAGAAGGGTAAGGAATCAGGCCTCAACTTCATTGTAGCATTGTTGAGATTGAAGGTCAACATAAGCGGAACTCGCTGGTGGAGAGAATTGCTGTCTTCTCACAGGACAGTCTCAACTCTAGGGTAGGATTCTGTCTGTAGGACTAGCTAGGTCCCTACAGAAGGTGTGGCCTATTAGAGAAGGAAAGTAGATTTGTCTTTTTGTGTTTGTTGGATTAAAAAAAGCCTGGCCTGTATTTATTATTTTGTTATTCTAAGTATTCACTTGAGACCTGAGGGTCGTCATATATAAGCCAAATTCTAATGTTTCTGGGGAAACACAAAAGCCACAGACGTACATTGGGAAGTTCCCAAGACTGAAGCTGATACATATAAGCCCGGAAGTTCTGTTTACATTCAAGATAAAAGGATACTGAGTTGGAAGAGGCCCTTACTCTGTAGGCAGGGAAGTTTGAACTGTACTTGGTGAGCAATAAGGAGCCTCTGAAGGTTTTTGAGCAGAAGAGTGACAAGAATGACTGTACATTTTAAAAATTATTCTGCATTTTTGTTATAAAGATTGTGTTTTTATTTTATACTTTTAAATTGAGAGGGAAAGAAAACAACTGCTTGCTATTAGAAAAATAATTTTTTTAAAGGCAAGATTATTCTATTACGTATGAAGAACAGATTAGAGGGGAAATAAAGTGGTGGCAAGAACTGTAAGAGGTTTGTTATAGCAATCCAGTTAGATGATGGTAAGGGTCTGTACTGTGGTGGTAGCAGTGAAAATAGAGGTGAGATAAAGTTCAACAGATGTTGTAGGGGTGGAATTAAGAAGTCTGGGTAATCACCTGAAGATGTGGGGAGAGGGAAGAGTCAAAAAATAACCCCAGCGATATGAACATGGAGGACTAAGTGAATTGTGGTGGCATTGACACAAATTATGTAGTTAGAGAAACTAATTTGTTTAACGTGTTAACTCTGAGGTACGAGTGGACTTCAGACCCACTTCCAGACCCACGTGGAGGTGTCTGATTGGCAGTTGGAGCTCAGAAGAGAGATCAAGAAAGAGTTTTGTGCACTACCATCTGCATGCATGCAGTAGTTGACACTGTAGGAGTTAATGAAATTAGCAGGTGAGGCACAAGAAAAGCACATAGAAAAGAAGGATTTAGAACCTTAAGAAAACCCCCATTTTAAGAGGTTTATCAGTGATGAGGAGAAAGAAAATGGGAGAGTAGCTAAATGGTTTAGATGGGTTAAGAGACGTAGATTGTTTTTTGATTGGGGAGACCTGAGAGTGTTTGTAGGCAGACATGAAGGTATCATTTGTGAGGGTGAAGTTGAAAATTCATGAGAGAGTTAGCAGGTCCCAGAGAAAACAGTCAGGAATCAGATCAAGATGAAATTCCTGCTTCCAGTCTCTCTTCCTATTTATTCCACATGAGACTGACCTTGTCATTCCCTACTCAGAAATCTTCAGTGACTCTTTGTGGCTTGTGGGATAAAATGTAAATTCCTTAGCCTGACTTTTAATGCCCCTCCTGCTAGCCTTTCCATACTTCTTACACACTACTCTCCTTCACTCGGTCTGAGTTCCAGCCTAACTGGCCTCCTAGCTATTCCTTGAGGTGGAAAGATAGGAAGTTCATGTCAATCTTCTGGACATTTATGATAATCCACTGCATGCCAAGTACTGTGCTAAGTATGGGGGATAGAAAGAAAAAATGAAGTCATCATGACCCTTAAGGGGTATAAAAGTATAAAATAAAGTAATATATAAATAAATATATATACATGTCTAAATGTATATACATATATATAAAAATATATATATATATAAAGTAATAAAATAAAGTAAAATAAAGGGGTATAAAAGTAAAAAAATAAAAACACTATCTGTTGGGGTGCACAACTTGTACACAAATTAGTAGCAAAAGATAAATTGAGGAGTGAAACTGTACTAACAAATGAGATTTTGGGTGGAGGGAGGAATTTCAAGATTGTGATATATTTCTTAAAGATGGTAAGGTCTAAGTCATGATCATATTTTCATGTAGCAGAGATAGCATAGAGAAGGTTATTGGAATCGAGTGTGTCATTAGAGGACTTGTCATCATGAATATTGGATTATAGCAGGGAAGAGGAAAACAGAACACTAAAGTGATTGAAAAGTTTGGAAGAATGATCTAGAGGTCCTAAATGAGGGATGGATGGAAGGACAGATGGAGAGGGGGAGAGATGGCTACATAGACTGATGCACAGAGAGACAGAGATACCATTTATTATGTGCCTACTATATGCCAAGCGCCGTTCTAAGCCCTAAGGGTATAAAAAACAAGAAATACGACAGTCTGTATCCTGAAGGAGCTTACAATGATGCAGGGGAGCTAAAAAGTACTTATGTATGAGGGTAAGGTGGCATGTGAGGAGAAGAGGTCTCCAGAGTGAGTCCACATGTGACTGTGGAGTCCTTCCCAAGATGGTGTTCTTGGGGAAGGAGTCACCAACCAAGAGAGCAGGGCCTCAGGGGGAAGTTTTTCCATGATGACGAGGCAGCAAGTGAGGAGAAAAAGAGGTCCCAAGAATGACTCCGGGCTTGAGATTTCCAAAGAAGAAAGATTATTGATGAATGTGATAGAATAGTGATCTAGAAGTGGTTATGGGGAGCAGAAGCTTCTTCCTAGCTTTGTGATTTGGATGAGTCAGAGAAGGAAGGACCACTAGGGGAAAGGATAGTGAGGCTTGGAATGTCTTCAGGAGAGACCTGGATTTCCATTCAGGTGAAGAGGTAGAAAGAATACTTTTTGAAAACTTTGAGGATGTAGAAGAGTTTATTAATGATGGAGCAGGGGTTCAGAAGGATCCCCAGTGGTTCATAGGTGAACCAAATTCAAGTGGGACTGTGGAAGAGGATTAGTGATTAGAATATGAGTTAAGGTTTAGGAGAAGCTTGTATGGACATGCAGTTTGTTCCCGGGCTTTATGATCAGGACTAGACAGGAAGTACAATAGGAATTAAGTTGGGGTGGCATGAACCATTCTTTGGCTGAACCTAACCATTAGAGAATTTAACCAGGCTCAGCGTTTGAAAATTTATGACTCCATCAGGTTTCCCTTCCAGGTGCTCCTCTGTTCATAGAACAGTTGGACCTTCCTAGTGTTAACTAGCACAGTTGAAGGATTGTCGAGTATATGAGCAGCCTTCATGGGGTAATTCCTCTAGGTTTGTTTTATACCATTAATTGAGCCATAAAATAACAACAACATGGGAATGACTGAACAGTGAAGTTGTGGTATTTCAATATATCGCACTATTAAAAATATTGTTAAGAATTACATTGATATAAGGAATATCAAAAAGTGTGAAAAGACATGAATTGATGCAAAGAATTACAAGAACAAAGTCCATTTTGACAACTACGTAAAAAATAATAACAAAACTTTAAGTATACATATACAAAAGAGATCAAATGGGGAAATAACGTTATATTATTATAGTTATATTTATTTTAATTATACAGTTGATATGGTTTTATATGTATTTTTGTTCCATTGCTATTTGTTCGTTTGCAGTAAGACTTAAATTTTCATTTAAAAAACGTTAAAATGTGAATGAAGATCATGAATTTGCAGAGAATAAGTGGGGAAATATTTCTGTTGTCCTGTGTCTGTCCTTCACTTTGTGTGCATTATTATTATTTTTCTGTTTGTATATAAGCACCTAGAAGATGAGGAACTACGTAAGATTTTGAGTTCCAAATTTTTTTTCTCCCCATCTTGTCCCCCCACCTCAAGATGGCATGCATTCTGAATACCCCTTCCCCTAATCTGCCCTCCATTCTATCTCTCCCTCCCCTTCAGTTTTCCTCTAGGGCAGGATAGATTTCTATACCCCATTTTCTGTATATCTTATTTCCCAGTTGCATGTCAAAACAATTTTTTTTAACATTTGTTTTTAAAACTTTGGGTTCCAAATTTTCTCCCTTCCTCCCTTCCCACCCACCCTCATTGAGAAAGGCAAGCAACTCGATACAGGTTATACATGTGTAGTCATGCAAAATACTTCCATAGTAATCATGTTGTGAAAAACTAAGTATATTTTGCTTAATCCTATCCTACCCCCAATTTATTCTATTCTCTCATTTGACCTTGTCCCTCCTTAGAAGTATTTGCTTCTGATTACCCCTTTCCCCAGTCTGCCCTCCCCTGTATCATCTCCCTGCTCTCTTGTCCCCTTCCCCCCCATTTTCCTGTAGAGTAAGATAGATTTCCATACCCAAATGCGTATGTATGTTATTCCCTCCTTAAGCCAAATCCCATGAGAATAAGATTCACTCATTCCCTCTCACCTTCCCCCATTTCCCCTCCACTATAAAAGCCTTTTCTTGTCTTGTTTTATGTGAGATAATTTACCCCATTTTACATCTCCCTTTCTCCTCCCAGTATAATCCTCTCTCACCCCTTAATTTAATTCTCCAGATATTACTCCTTCATCTTCAACTTACCCTGTGCCCTCTATCTATCTATCTATCTATCTGTCTATATACATACATACATATAATTTTTTCCCTCCAACTACCCTAATACTGACAAAGGTCTCATGAGTTACAAATATCAGCTTTCCATACAGGAATGTAAACAGTTCAACCTTAATAAGTCCCTTGTCATTTCTCTTTCCTGTTTACCTCTTCATGTTTCTCTTGAGTCTTGTATTTGAAAGTCAGATTTTCTGTTCAGCTCTGGTCTCTTCATCAAGAATGCTTGAAAGTCCTCTATTTCACTGAATGTCCATTTTTTCTCCTGAAGGATTATACTCAGTTTCGCTGGGTAGGAGATTCTTGGTTGTAATCCTATCTCCTTTGATGTCTGGAATATTATATTCCAAGCCCTCTGGTCCCTTAATGTAGAAGCTGTGACTGTAAGATTTTAAAAGCTTATTGGAGACAAAAACTCTTTTATTTCTTTTGTATCCCCAATTGCACTTCGCATGGTATTACATGAATAATAAGATACGTAGTGGGTAGTCAAAAAAATATTTGTACAGATTAGGTAATTTTCTTTGTACACTAGCATACTACATGAAAACATGAGCTTTTTATTGGTGAGTGCCTTTGTATAGGTCTTATGTGTCCCTTCCCCCCCCCTTTTTTTTTTCCAGATCTTCCTTCAGAGATCCAACCTCATGGCAGAGCTAGATATCTTCTGCCAAGCTCAAGGCTATGATGCCCTTGTTGCGATGACTATCAATTTCAACCCTCATAATGAGCCAGTGAGGCATCTGGTTGTTTTCTGTCCTAGCATGGACCTCCAGAGTATGGTGAGTCTGTAGCTCTTTGACCTAACTTCCGTCTGACCATAGGGTTAGGAACTCTTTTGGCAGCTCACCCTGAGTAGATCCTGATATTTTTGTTTGGAATGTTACAGAGGTTATAGCTTTATCCTAGCTGTTGGTGGCAGGAGAGGTTACAGCAGAAACATGGATCATAGTCTCTACCTTTAAGGAACTTTAAATCTATTTGAATGGAACTATTCTAAATTGATGATCAGTTCTGGGTTCTCTTTACTTAGCCACTCATCTCTTATCCATGTCCACCAAAGTATTTCCCCATTCAGATCTCACCTACTCCTTTCTGTACCTGATTCTATCCATTCCCCTGTAAAATTCAGGTGAATTTTCCTCACCATGAACAAATTAATTGGGTTATGAGTTATTGGGTGATATTCTTATAGAAAGGGTTGTGAGAAGGTAGCCTTGGCTCCTTTCCCAATCTTCTTGTTAACCATCTGGCCTCATCTGCCCCTTTTCTCACCTCTTGATGGTTACTGATTAATTCAGGGAAAAATTTTAAGCTAAACAGAAAGGCAAAGGGACTCCTAGGGCGATAGGAGATGCCACGGACTGATCTAATTATAACCAGACACTTTTATTCACTTAAATAAGTTATATCCATCCTTTCCTCTGTCCCTTTCTCTACCCTATCCCCAGCTGCCCTGGCTGGACAATTTGATTCAGTCTCAGAAGGCAGAGAGTATTAAGGGAAGCAGGAAACAGTCCTTCATTTCCCTTACTATTACTGAGTCCAAGGCCCTTCTGTCCCCCTTCTCAGATTGTGCTGGGGGTGTGGAACCCACAGCCTTGAGGCTCCAAGTGGCCTTCTAGGTGTTTGGGTTTTACAGAACAAATCCTTTTATTAAGGGGATTTGTTCTGTGAAGTTTGGATTCAGTCAAAAGGCTAAACTTGAGGACTTAGAGGGCCACTTGTGGCCTCGAGGCTCCAGGTTCCCCACGCTTGTACCATATATCATCCAGATTGCCTCTCTTGGGAGGCTGGTTTTCATTCTTCTCAATATCCTCCACCATATCCTCCTTCCCTTGCATTTGATTGTTCATTCCAGCTCTACAGTTTTTTCCCTTTCTTCTCTAGGTAAGTGCTTCTCTCTCCACAGCTAGGGACAAGAGTAAAATCTCAAGCATGAGATTACCCCCTTTGTCTTTAGGATGAGACTATTTTAGGAGCTCAGCTTAGGAGATAGACTTCATTCATTCTTATCTCTTCTTCCTTAGATCTGTGAAGCCTTGGAATGTTCCCGCTGTCCACCTCTGAATCTGACTCCAGCCCCGTCCCACCACCCTAATCTCAGGGCCTATTTCCAAGGAAATGCTCTTGCTTCTAGGAAGAAAGTTCTCCCCATCCTCAGAGATGCCCTATGGGGGCATCCTGGTGCCATGAAGACACCTTCAGGAACACCTGGGCCAGAAGGCTGCTCTCAGGAGCAGATGGATGATGAACTGGGCAAAGCCATTAATACCCTGATTCCTGAAATGTGTAGAGATGACGAGGAACCCGTGCTGCCCCCCACGCCTATGAACAGCTTAGTAGACGAGTGCCCTCTGGATCGGGGACTACCTAAACTTTCAGCTGAGGCTATCTTTGAGAAATGTAGCCAGATCACAATAGCACGTTCCTCCACCAGTCCTCCCCAAAAGAAGAAGTGATCTGTGGGGTGGGAATAGGGGGACATTGCAGAACATAGTGGGAGAAGGTGCCCAGCCCAGCTTGAATGCATGATTTGGAATATGTAGGGAATTTCTGTGATTCTCTTCATTGCTGCAGGACCCAGGTACACTATTCACATAGATGTGGAAGGAGATAGAAGTGAAAGGAGATGTGATGGCTATAGGGATGGTTTTCTACCTTCCCTGACAATTTGCTATGAATCAGCCAATTTTCTTTATTGATTAATTCTGGAAATCTGCACTGGCCTCATTCTTCTACAACCCAGGGGTGTAGCATCTCACACACAGATCTATGAAAAGGTAGATATTAAGAGGGAGAAGGAAATGGTATCAGGTGAACTCCAGCAATGCTCTCGGCCCCTATCTGAACAAAGACTGGGTTCCTCTCATGAAACTGAGGTACAAATCCATGTGTTCATCAAGTGTTTGACTCTGTATTCTGTGCTAGGTAGAGTGAAGGTAACTTTGGAAACTTACAGTTTTCAGCCTATTTATGATACCTAGGACCATGATTTTTCTTTCTGCCATTATTGAGGTGATAGTGTTTAACTTGAAAGTTAAATCCATTCAATTGGTTCCATAAAATTAGATCTGGCATTGCAGAGGATTATGCTTGAGGCCAGATTCAAATCTCACTTTTCTAAGCAGGTTACCAGGCTTCAGGGTTCTTCTAGTCCTGTTTTCCAGAGTGCCAGGGGTTCTTAAAGATTAGTGTCTGAACTAATCAGTGAATCATTGTCACCTTCAAGAAACTTCTCTCAGAACAGTAAAACTGAAGCAGTGGTTCATTCTGTCTTTGTGTCTCTGCCTCTCTGTCTTTCTCTGAGTCTGTCTCTGATCTGTCTCTTGTTTCTCTCTTCCCCTACCATCAATTTCTTTTATGTTTCTTACTTCTTTGCTAGTATTTCCTCTCTCTTCATTTAGGAAAACACTTAGTGTTGTGGAAAGAATTGGACTGACAGTCTGGAGATTTGATTTCTGCTGACTTTGGGTTTTATTTTTATTGATGTCCTTTGTATTTACATCTGAATTTGTATTTACATTTTTTAATATATCCCACTTCACTCTTCTACCCAGTGAACTATCCTTGTAACAAAGATTTAAAAAGAAAGAGAATTCAAGTCTTAACTGTGGGACTGTAGGTGTCAGTCAACCTTGCTGAGCTTCTGTTTCCTCCTATATAAAATGAATTAATTTTCATTGAATGATCCCTTAAGATTTCTTCCAACTGTAAGTCTTTTATCTCTCTCCCTCTATTTTTCTGTCTTCTTTCTTCATCAATTTTCACTTGAGGATGCGAAGTGGGAATGTACTCTCCCTCTCCCAACTCAGCCCAGCAAGGTCCAGTGTTGCTAAATTGTAGGGTGTATGTTCGTGTGTGTGTGTGTGTGTGTGTGTGTGAGAGAGAGAGAGAGAGAGAGAGAGAGAGATTAGGCCAAAGGACTCAGCCTCATGTAGCATATACAAGTATATGAATCATACCATACCTTAGTGATTTATCTAGGAGGAGCCTTCCACTGACTTTCATGTGTTTGACTCAGCCCTCTGTTCTTCCCCTTTAGTGTCCTCCTGTACCCCTCCAACAAGCCTGCTTCCCTGCCACTTCTTTATGTTCCCAGATGACCAGAGAAGGTGCTACCGTTAACTTTACTGAGTATTTAGGTACCTCTCACCCTTTGGCATGACATTGTTCCTCAGAGAGATGAGAGAGAGTGTGAGAGAGAGTGTGTGTGTGTGTGTGTGTGTAGGAAGATTGTTTCTTTGAAGGATGTCTGCAGCCATATGAAAGATAAAAAGCAATGGCATAATCACTGAACCAAAGGAATTTGTGTTTTGTAATTGTGGGAAGTTTTATTTTGCACTTTGTTAAGGCATTAAATGCATTTTTCCTGTTCTGTGTCATTTTGTCTTTTTAAAAAAACAAACTCTTGCAATCTTTCCTTTTGCCTTCCTCCTATGAACCTCATTCTTTTACCCCCAGTTCTACTCTTCAGTATGGATGGTCTGTGGCTTTGCCCTTACCCATCTCCAGCTCCCTTTATCCATTCCTAAAATAAACAATGCCATCTTTGAGAGCCTTTTTTCTCTGTTAATAGAGGCCTACACCCTTCCCTACTTTACCCAGCTTAATTTAGGGAGACTGCCAAGAATCAAATCAGTTTTGGGACTGTGGAGAGGGACATAAGAGGTACTGGCTTTCTCTTAAGCACCTCCAGAGGGCTAGGAGAGAAAGAAGAAAGGCCAGTTCTTCACATACACAGATTCTCTCTTTTTCATTGTACCCCAAACTACCTATCCCTTGGAAATCTAGTCTGGGAACCAGAGCGTTCTCTTCCCGCCCACCCACTCCCCACACCTCAGCATAAAGAGGTGGATTTTCTTTGGGCAAGCCTCTTTGGGAGGGGAGGTGGCAAAACCTGTTTGAAGATGAGTTTACTTCCCTCTCTCTCCCTCCTCCTTTGGAGGCCATAAGAGCAGTCACTGAGACAGCAGCACAAGAGGGAAGAGGGGACAGGGAGCTTCCTCCACCCCTCATCTTAGATGTTTAGAGAGCAGTGAGACTTGTGAAGATGGGAACTTTACAGGAACCAAGAGATCCTGGGTAAGTGCTGGGCCTTCCCCTCTCTCCTGGATGCCTCTTGAAAACCTGGTGTCATTGGTCTTGAGGGAGCATCTCTTTAAGTCCCATTAATTTGACTCAAGCTGAAGCTCAGGCTGGTTTTGTAGAGGAGATGGGACAAAGTCATTACTTTTGGCAAAGAACAGGGATAGTTTTAAATAGAAACTATAGAGACAGGTGGGTTGAAAGAACCCCAGAAGAACTCCTTGGGCAAAATGGGAGAACGTGGTGAATCTATCCATGCTTTCGGTTCTAATCCACACTCTCCAAAACAAGGAAACTGGGACCACAACCTTCATGACTGTTTTCTTGTTCCTAGCTGATGTTGACCCATACCTTGATTTCCCTGGCCCCACCCCACAAAAGGTTGGGGAAAGGCAGGCCTGACTGGTTGTCGTCTTCCTCAGCTGTAAGGGAACAGCTGGGTGATCTGTTCTGGATTCACGCCAGTTGCAATGTGGACTACCTCTCAACTTTGTAGGTGGGGAAACTGAGTTAGAGAGGTGAAAGGTAGTCAAGTCATGCACCTTCCTGAGTCTGTCCCCAGAACCAGAGTAGGGATAAGTCGGTTCACCTGGAGGGTGGGAAAAGACGTCTGGCTAGATTCTGTTACAGGCCTGCCGTTTGTGCCTTCTGCTGCTTCCTGTTACTCCCAAGAGTAATGCTGCCCAGCTAACTGCTTCTCAATTCCTTTGTACCTTGGCAATGGTCTCAGGGCCGGAGAGAATGTGGAAGCAGAAGAGCCGGGACCATCACTGAGATTTGGGGAAGTGGAATTAAAGGAAGAGTGGCAAGATGAAGAGTTCCCCCGGTGAGAGGATGGGGAAAAAGAAAGTGGAGTCGGGATGTATAGGAAGAGAGGATCAGGAAGCCCTGAGAGCATCAGTGGGGAGACAGGAGTGGCAAAGTGACCGTGGGAAGAGCAGGATTTAGCACGCTATGCCCAATTTCTTCCTGTTCTCTTCAACTAATTAATTTCCCATATCCCAGACTGCTCCCTGAGGAGATCCATTCCTCTGAAGATCCAGAGGACAGTAGAGAAGGTACCCAGATGGGTGAGTAAGGGCAGAGCTGGGTACCAAGCCTGGGTTTTTACTGTGGGGAGGGGGTGCCTCCCTTTGCCATCCTCAATACTTGCCCAGTTCCCCTTCTCTTGTGTTCCTCTCATCAGGTCCACCCTCCTCCCTCCCCCCTTGCTGTTCCCAAGCTGTTTAATTTACCTTTTTCCTCTCTTCAGTTCTCTTCTCCCTGTTGCCCTAGGTCCCTTAAACACTTTAGCACTATGTGGCAGGCGTCACATGCGGAAGCGCCTTTCAGCCCCAGAGCTCCAGCTGAGCTTAGGGGAGGACACAGGAGATAAAGAAGCCTCTCCCACCCACTCCACACCTTCTTCCCCACATGGTAGCTCTGACCTAGATGTGGATGATTTGGAGACACCCTCAGACTCGGAACAGCTGGACAGCGAGCCTGACTTTGAATGGGAAGGTAGGAACTGAGCTAGAATAACTGAGGGCTGAGGGCATGAATGGATCAGGCTAGAATAACAGGGCTAATAAAGTGGGAGACGATATTAAGAGGGCAAGGGGCCAGTGGGGGTAAAGGTGTAGTTAGCAAGTCTGTAAGGGGTATAGCTGGTAGAGCTGAGAAATAATCACTCGAAGTTAATAGGATTGATCTAAGATATGAATTGTCCAAGTGCAGTGGGCTGTTCACAAAGTAGTCAGTTCCCCCAATGGTGGTCTTCAAACAGAGGCTGAATAGCCACTGGTCGGGAATATTCTAAAGGGGTCTTTTTTTTTTTTTTTTTGGCAGAAGTTGGACTAGATGGCCCCTAGGCTTCATTCCCTCTTTTACATTCTGTGAACTAAAAGAGTAGCTGGTAAGGGGCTGGTCTGATACAGACTCCTTGCCAGTGAGATAAAAATTCAGTTAAAAAAAAAAGTTCAATAAAAATCATACTGGATTTAGAGTCAGAAGACCTCAATTTGAGGCCCTCTGTTCAGGCCTCAGAGCAAACTGAGGTGACCAAACTAGATAGCCTTTAAGGTGTCTTCTAACTAAATGTTTTGATTTTGAAAATGGGAATAAAACTGGGAGGTCAGCATGGGAAAGAAGCTAATAAGGCAGTAGGTGAGGCTAACAGAGTCATAACCAGGAATGTGTGTATCTGTGTGCATTTTTTATGTACTTAAATATAATGCATTTATAAATTTATATGTTATACACACACATATACATAGATACATATTTTACGTGTATTTGTATTTGCAAGCTCTTTATATCAAAAGGGCCATAAAAGTAATTAGTGGGCACATAAAAATTAAATAACTGGTTGCTGGAAAGGACTTTCATTTGGGGCATAAGTCCCCAAATGGAAGAAGACCACCAGTTGTCCCCACTGTGGGTAAACTCTGGCTGTATTCTCTGAGAATTGGAGAATAAAGGTTGAAGTGAGGTGATAGGGAGATGAATGGGAATGTAACCTAGTGCTCATGGTCATTTTGCTTCTGTTACACCCAAGAGTAATGAGTGTAAATTCATCTAACCTGTTCCTGTCTCTTTAGATGAGCTTCCCCAAACAGAGGGCCTAGGGGCAAGTGAAGCAGCTGAAAGACTGGGCCAGGGTTGTGTGTGGGATGTGGCTGGGGAGGATGGTCATCGGTGGAAGGTGTTCCGAATAGGACATCGGGAGCTTCGAGTGGATATGACAGTCATTGAACCCTATAAGAAGGTCCTGTCTCATGGAGGTAAGAGATGACAGGAGGATAAATATAGGAGCTGGGGACTATCAGTCCCCATCACCATTCTAACTTCCTAACTCCCTGTCCCTTTCCCTCCTGGTCTGCTCTCAAGCTACTTCTCTCAGATTTCACTAATTCTCTTTTCCTTCCTTCCCCTAATCCTGTCCTCCCCAGGTTACCATGGTGATGGCCTCAATGCTATTATCCTTTTTGCTTCCTGTTACCTACCCAGAAACAGCATCCCTAACTACAATTATATCATGGAGCACCTGTTTAGGTGAGGAGGGAAACCTGAAAAATTGTGGGGAGAGGGGACTGAAGGAGGGAGGGGAAAAGAAGTCAAAAAGACCTATAATATAATCAGTAATCAGTGTTACACTTTTCTCCTCTTCATTCCCCCTCCCCACTCAATTCCACCCTCAGGTACATAGTGGGGACTCTAGAACTATTAGTAGCTGAGAATTACCTGCTTGTGCACCTGAATGGAGGCACAAGCCGAGCCCAGGTACCCCCTCTGAGTTGGATCCGCCAATGTTACCATACCCTGGACCGTCGGTGAGAAGCCTGGCAAAGATCATGATTATTGGCTGTTCCTACCCCCTCCTTTCTCCTCCCTTGGTCTCCCTCTCTTTATTTTCCCCCATCCTTTCTTCTCTGTTCCCTTTTTTCCTTCTCTCCCTTTCCCCAAATATCCCTCCTCTCATTTATTTTTGCTCTGTCCCTGCCTTCCAGGCTCATGTTTCCTTTTTCTCTCAGCCTTTCTTGATCTCCTCTAGTCAATGACTATGTGCCACCTGGAGTTCTTGTACAAGAACTCTGTGGAATAGAAAGAACTCGAGAGGGAACAAAGGAGACACAAGAATGAGGACGAAATAGGAAACTACAGATAGGGGAGTCCAGAGAAAGTAAGCTGAAGGCCTGTGTTCCCAAGCTGGGGTGGATTGGAGACAGAAGACATTTCAGGAATTTTTTTAGAATGAGGAGGGCATGAGAGACCAAAAAAAAAAAAAGTGAGGGCCTCAGACTGCAGCTAGAAGAATGAGGGTTAGACCTCAAAGGGTAAGTCCTAATGGAGGATTGCAAATGGATGTTGATCAAAGGGGGTATGAAGAAGATACAGAGGAGACCTTCATCTGGGCTTGGGGCTCAGATTAAGAAGAAGAATGTGATGATCCCACACTTTTTGCTTCAGACTCCGAAAAAACCTTCATGCACTGTTGGTTGTCCATGCCACATGGTACGTGAAGGCATTTCTGGTGATGCTCCGGCCTTTTATCAGGTATTTACCTCAGGGGATACAGGCATCCTCCTCGGACCCACTGCCCTTTTCTCTTCCTCACATTCAGGGCCCAGACCCTTTCTGGCTCTAACCATTCTTCCCTGTACCAACTAACTACTGATTACCCTTGTATTCTATGAAGATGTATGAGACCTGTTTCTCTAATCTTAAATACACATGACTTTTCCTCTATCCTGAGTTCCAAGTTTAGCAGAAAGGTTCGTTTTCTGGACAGTCTAGGAGAGCTGGCCCAGCTCATCTCCTTGGAACATATCCACATCCCTGATGCTGTCAGACAGTGAGTTCTGGGAGGGACTCCTAGGGTGGGAGAGAGGGGAGAAATAGACAAGCAGAATCATGTGGAGAGAGAAGAAATGAAAGACCTAGTTCTTACCTTCAGAACTTTACACTTAAAACTTAACTGGGAGACCCAGCACTCATAAGAAAGTGACTTAGGAATTCCCTGTATTTGGCCCATGCAAATATGTTGATTATAGGCTGGGCAAAATCCTAGGGAGACAAAAAAAGAGTGGGCAGAGCAGGATAGGGTTAGAAGAGAAGGCTCTCCTGAGGTGAGTTTGGAAAGAGGGGAGGGACAAAAATCATGGGATCAAAGATTGGAAAATGGGAGGGACCTCAACTGTCATCTACTCTGTTGAGGAGGGAGCTGAAGTTTAGAGATGTGGGTGGCTTGATCAAGATTACACAGGTAGTAACTAACTAATGTGGAAATATATTTAATATGATGGTGCGTGTATAACCTCTATAAGATTGCTTGCTGTCTTGGGGAGAAGGGTGGGAAGAGAGAAAGGGAGAAAATTTTGGAAACCAAAATCTTATAAAAGTGAATGTTGAAAACTATCTTTACATGTAATTGGAAAAATAAAATAAAATATTAAGTGGGGAAGGGGGGAAGATTGCACAGGTAGTGAGCAGCAAAGCCCCATTTGAAACCAAAATCCAGCACATACAATGTGGGGAGACTGGTCATAGTTTTGAGAGGGCAGATTTTATGTAGAGAAGCTAAGGAGTGAGGAAGAGTAGAAGGGACTCAGACATCTATTTACTAGATCCACTCCTTCACCCAAGTAATAGTAAGGTGTGCAGATATGATGCTCCACTCTTTGTCCTTTCTCTCGCCCTGCAACCTAGGTTGGACAAGGATATGCATGGCTCTGGAGGGACCTAGCACTGATGTCTGAATTGGCTAATTGAGCCCTAGAACCAAGGAAGGAGACTGCCCTCCTGCACCTGAACTTCCTGAATTTATATATACTCTGTCTCTGGGTCTCTGTCTGTCTCTTTCCCTCTCTCCCCCAACCCTTTTTGAATTTTGCTTTCCAACTCATCCAGGTATTCTCAACTCTCAAACTTCTGGGATCCAAGGAATCCTAATTATCAACCGTGCCGGTGACTTTCCCCTTTACATTTAAGCCTAAGGGCTGGGCTGAAAAGGCAGGTTTGGACTTAATGCCTGCAGCTTGTTTGTGCCCATGACTATGTATTAGGCATAGCCAGCTGTCTGAGCTGCCTTTCTGCCTGTTTTCAGTGCCTTCCTATCTTGATTCTTCTTCAGCTAATTCAGATGTGCAACTGCAGTTTAATAAATTAAGTTACCAGAGAAGATTCGATTTTGTGAAGAAAACCTCCCCAGTGCCATCCCAGTGATAGTCACAATCTCTTTGCCTACTGGTTCTACCTGCAAGCATGTCTTGTGGGGAAGGGGTATTCAGGAGGAGAAGGAAGCAGAGACAGAGATGATAAGGGTCGGAGTGGGGGTGGGGGTGGGAGTGGGAGTTCTATAGCAAGGGCCCTCTGTTTCCATGCAACGCCCAAGAGGAAACGTCACGAGCTGCCGGACTTCCCCTCAGTTCAAACGAACCCGGGAGTCCGGAACGAAGAAAAGGGAGGGAGGGAGAAAGAAGCTGAGCCCCTGCCCCTTCCCTCCCCTCCCATCTTTTCCCCTCAACTGCCTATAAACCTGTCCTCCCCATGATCCCCACCGGCGGCGCGCTGCTCTGGGCCCTGTGGCTGACCCTGGGGGCCGGGGCTGTGAAAGCCAGGGTCCTTGTCCAGAGCCACCCCGGAGCGGATTGGGCTGGTGGCCGCGAAGGGGTCACCGTCACGGCAGGGATCCCGAACAAGTTCTGGTCCAAGATGATGAAAAGGAATGAACCTGGTTTGGTTGGGAAAATAATAAATCCCGAGGAAAAGGAGGAAGACAAGCTGGCTGCCCCTGCTGCCGCTGAGCACCTGGCAGCCTCAGTGTCCTCGGTATCGAGGAACCAGCAAGGACAGGGCCTGGAGGAGGGCCAGGAGCTCGAGGGGGATGAGCAGCAGACGGAATACGGAGAAAATGACGAGGACCTAGCACAGGAGGAGGACGAAGAGCAGGACCAGGAACTTAGCCAGATGAAGAAGCATTCCAGAGACCCAGGGCAGGATCAGGGTCAAGCGCAGACAACAGAGCAGGAGCAGAACCAAAAACAGGGAGAGATTCAGGAGACAGAGAAGGAAAAGGAGAGAGAGGGAGAGGAACAAGGGCGGGAAGAAGCGCAAGACCAGGTGCAGGAGCTTGAGCGAAGGCAAGGACAGGGGAAAGTGGGTCAGAGGCAAGAGGAGGAGGCTGGAGGGTTAGAGGAAAGTCAGAGCCTGGGCCGAGAGCTAGAGCGACAGCAGGAGCTGGAGCCGCCGAAGGCGAAAGAGCAGCCGCAGAAACAGGTGGGGAAACAGACGAGGAAGCAGCACCACGTTCATATGCAGGAAGAGGAGGAGCAGGAAGAGCCCGAGCAGCTGCAGATGGAGGAGCAGGAGCGGGAACGGGGGGAGGAGGAGGAGCAGCAGAAGGAGCCGCAGCAACAAATTCAGCAACAGTGGCGGGAGCAGGAGCTGCCTCAGGCGAAGGAGCAGCAGAAGATTCTGGTGCCCGAGCAGCAACAACAGATCCAGAAACTGGCGCAGGAGCTGCTGCAGGAGAAGGAGCCGCAGCAGCAGCCGCCAGCGAGAACAGAAGGGCCAGCGTGGAAGCAGTTGGCCCTCAAGGCCTCTGAGCAGGAAAGCATGGGTCTGGACCCTGCGCACAGGAGAAAGGGACCAGGAATTTTCCCATTCCTCGGTTTCGGGACCTATGAACCGCATCAGCGACCACCCGAACTGGAGCAGATACCATTCCAACCGCATCAGCGACCACCCCAACCGGAGCAGCGACCACCCCAACTTGAGCAGATACCATTCCAACCGCATCAGCGACCACCCCAACTGGAGCAGATACCATTCCAACCGCATCAGCGACCACCCCAGCTGGAGCAGCGACCACCCCAACTGGAGCAGATACCATTCCAACCGCATCAGCGACCACCCCAACTGGAGTTTTCCAACACAGGTTCGATTCCTTCGCTAGATATGCACCTGGTGATGCTAGCTTGGAGCCCGTGGGAATGTCATTGCTCCACGGGTACCATGAGCCGAGTTCGGAGAGGAATATTTTTGGGTTTCACTTGGCGTCTTCGACCTGGGCCCCTGGAGACCCAGCGCCAGCCCTGCACTTATGCCCAATGCCACTGTAACCAGGAGAGGAAAGAATGCCCCTCAGACCACATCTTGTGTTCCTCTACCCCTGGTGCCTGCAACCACCGTGCTTTCCTAACCTCATTGGCAAGTCCAGAAAACACCATCAACGAAACAGCATTCTGGAAACAAGTCCAAGACGGGCTAGATGAAGTTTGGGTAGGACTCCGATCTCTGGTGACCAAGGAGAAAAAGGTGAGCATCAAGGATGAATGAGTGAATAAATAAATGAATGAATGAATGAGGCATTTATTAAGCACTTGCTATGTGCAAAGCACTGGGAATTCCAAGAAGATAACCACTGCTGTAATGATCTATCATCTAATGAATTATCTGATCCATGGTTGTTACTAGTTTTATATCAATGCTTGATTTATTATTATGTGCCAATTAGTCATTGAAATCAACATATTTAGATGGTAACTAATAATTTCTGATCAAATAGCCCTTGATTGTTCTTTGACCAATCTGTTGGTCATCATTTTGTTATCTAAAACTGCTGAGATTGTACAAAGCAATCATTGTACAGATTAATCCTTAATAAATGGAACTGACCCATTGATAATTATTAGATGTGGATGGATCAGTGATTTATCAATTTGTTGGCTAGAGCAACTCAAACAGCACCTACTGACTGGGTAATGAGTAATTTTTACACTGACTAGTATAGTTCCTTTATTTTACTGGTAGGATGATTTTTCAGTATAAGGATGAAGTCAGGTAAATGGGATGTACATTTATCTGTCACTGCCTGTTCCTATTTCTCCCCCTTAATGGGTCTCTTTACATACCTATAAATGTCCAATGAGAGTATAGCTTAATATATAAAATGAGTAGATTGCTTTGTATTCTAGGAGAAGTGGAAAGTTTCAAAGCCTTGTATTTTCCCCACTACTAAAGCCCAAGACATTATCCTGTAAGGTGGTTGGGAGTAGTACTGTGGTTGGGGAGGGCAGTACCAGTAGGATAGTAGGTGGAGGAAAAGTCAAGGAGAAGGGATAATATACAAATGTGATTGTAATTTCCCCCTTTCTCTGCCCTAGATAAAGAGAAACCAGAGGTGATGGCCATGTCCAGCCCCAAAGGAAGAGGAGAGGATGTCAGCACCCTAGTCTCCTTTCTCCCTTCCACTACCACTTCTAATTTTCCACATCCTATGGATATCTTTTGTAAAGTAATAAAGGCTGTTTATTTAAAAAAAAAAGACTCTTTTGATCTTTTATTTCATTGAAGGGGTGGTTGGGCCTAGAAGAGGATGGAGACATACCCCCTCCCAAGAAAAGAATCAGTAATTTCTGTACAGGTTTCCTTCCCTGCTCCCAAGTTATAGCCTGATATATTGTTATTTATTTTCCTTATTTCCAAGGCTAGTTTTTTAAATGTCTGAATCTAGGTCAATCTAAAGTCAAGGAAAGGGAAGTAAAGGAGAGTCCCTAGGAGTCAGGGTCTTCAGATGTTATCCCAGTCTTTCCCCTGACTCCATTTTGTCCAGCCCCTTCCTGAGGCAGGAATTCCTAAGGCCATCTGGGTGCATTCATCTTTGTTCCTCACCCTCCTATACGCACAATGTAAGCCAAGAACCTCCTAACTCCACCCACCCAGATACAACATTGCCTCTCCTCTCCCAACTCCCCATCCCCATAAACCCCTACAAAGAAAGACCCTTCTGAAGCTTTTTGCTGGACAATTTTTTTTTATTTGAAAAAACGTATTTAACAAAGTCTGGCAGTTTTTTGTTTTTGCTTTTTTTTTTTTTGATAAATTAAGACTCTCAAACTCACCCTAATCACTTTTGCAAGTTGGTAGAAGTGATAGGGAAGGCATAAGTGACATCAGGTGAGTTCCATAAAAGGGAAGGCCAATGGTAAGAAATCTCAAAAGGAAAGAAAAAAAGGAGTGTGGCCCAAGACTAGAGATGAAAACCTACAGTGTTCACAGATCCAGCTGATCGGACAGTACTTCAACCCTTCCAGAACCAAGTCAATTCAATTCCCAGGCAGAGAATCCTAGTTTCTACTTAGCTTTCAGGGTAGAATCCAGGCTACCCCTCAAAATAACCAGAAAGATGAACCAAGAGTGAGCCAGGGAATTATTATGCCATATCAACCATTGACCTAAAGAGATATAAAAAAGTAGGAAGAGCAAAGTTTTGAAGAAACAAGAGCCCCTAGTCAGTGTAGGTGGAGGCAAAGTACTTATAAAGATGGAAGAATCGGAGTCTCAGGTCACATGCTCCTAAGAGTTCCTCTCTTAGTGCCTCCTTCCTGCCCCAGGAGTGACTACAGAGACAGAGAACTCCTTGCCTGCTTTCCTCAGTTGAGTGGAAGGTCAGGTTTAGGTTTGGCTTATGTCTTCCTCGATCTACTTCCCTACTCCTTCAGAAAGAGAATAAAGCAGAGAATACCAGAGAAAGATTGGAGGTATCAAGACCCCCACCACTTTCCTCTTTCAAATAACACTGGCCCCTTTTGTCAGGTGGGGAGCTTCTCAGAATTCATCCCAACCCTCACCGGGGTCTGGTCTTGCACAGGAGGGAAACAATATGTGGAATTTTCACCACTGCACTGGCCCTTCCCGTGTCAGGGTACTCTACTAAGGTCTTACTTAGCCCTTTGGGACCTATCCCAATCAGCAAGAATGACATCACACAAACATACATCTATCACAGAAACATCAGATACACACACAGAAATAGTCAAGTTGCATGGCTTGAAAAGGTGTAGAATCTTGCTAATCCTGGCTACAAGTGACCCCATGGCTGTCCACAGCCCAGCTGCAGACTCTAAGATGGGTCAGAACTTGAGGAAGAAAATCACATCCTCAAATCTACTAGGGTTTATACTCTGAGCAGAACCCTGCCCCCAAGCAACCACATTATCTTGAGGTTTCCACCTACAAATTCAAAGGTAGCCTTTTATCTCTCTCCCAGGATGATCAGGAGGTCCTCCCTGAGATATAACTTCCTTCTGTAGTCCCAGGTCCCACTTCCTTTTTCCATTCTCTCCCTCACCTGTGCCAGCAGGGGAGGTCAATGGAGGTCAAGCCTGACCCTGAGAATCTGACAGAAGGACAAATGTCTAGTACACAGGCGGTTTCTCCCAATTCCCAACCCCGAGATAGATGTAGTGGGGATTGTGATGGTTCCTGGCATGGTTGGGGAGTAATTAAGAGAAGTGGTCTTAAATTAACTTTTTAATTAAAAAAAAAAAGTGGGGGAGGGGGAGGGGATAATTGGTGGGGAGATACTAATGCTATAGAAACCAGGGCTCAAAGGCCTTAGGTATTCAGAGATAGATGCTGAAATGCTGTGAGCTGAGGAGCTAGAGTCCAAAGGGGAAAAATGAGAGAAGTAGCTGGTTGTCTTTCCCAGCCCCTCGCCTGAAATCTGCTTTCAGTCCAGGAAGAAAGTTGGAGAGGTTGTGGATATAGGTAACGATCAACAAAGCTGACCTCAGCTCTGCAATGCAACCCATCTACCCCAAGAAGAGGATTCCTAAGGTAGGGGTCCAAGTTAAAGAGCAGCCCAGGGCCCAGACCATCATTAAGGAACCTAGAGTTCACCCATGGTTCCTCCCAGGGGTGGGTGTGAGGGTTCCTATCTCAGGTCAGTTGGGCATCCAAGGCTAGAAGCTGGCTAGCCAGTGGTCATTTGGTCAGTCCTGCTGCCTTGACCCCATCTCCAGGAGGGGCTTGACCAGGGTGGTATAGTGGGGAGTCCAATCTCCCAAGCCCTTCTAGACAATGATAGGGAGGGAAGACAGAGGGGAAGGTCCTGGGGTCATTGGTTCGGGATGGGGCAGCATTCATTTCTTCTTAGCTGAGCACAGGACTGGGGACTCCAAGATGGCAAAACCTGAGTAGGAAAAGAGGGGAATGGTCAGGCTTAAAATAGACTGAGGACCTAGGAGGAAAGGAAAGACCTACTTAGGAAAGACTGTCATTGTGGCTATTTCCAACATAGTGGAGCTTAATGACTGTTTGAACTGAATAAACCATATGTCTCTGACTATTTTGCTTTCTGAATTTCTGCCTCATTCAGTCTCCACATTGCTGTCACTTGCTTGTTTCTTTTAATTACTCTTCTTCTAGCTGTTGGACTTCTCTGGCTGTGGGACTTCACACATATTTTTTCCTCTCCCATTAATTTCCAAGCTGGGTCAGAGGATCAGAACTGAAAAGTTAGAGGATGGAGTGGGTGCTGGGGGAAGGGTTTCTTTCTCCTTCACTCACCATCTCCTTTAGAGCTATAAGCCCCTGGAGCTGCTCCATGGCCTGTCCCGGTTTCCCTTGGATCTCATTTGCTCTTGTACAGCACCTGTCTGTGAGGAAAAGGCATCTTAGATAATTATATTAACCCTTCTGTGTCTCACCTCCCCACATAGATAGATAGCTGTTGTACCCGGAAAGGAGATATCTCAAGCTTCCCTTGCTATTTTATCCCTACGTCTCAACCATGAAGTCATTTCTCAGATCTCCCTGCCTTGCCTCCAGCTATATAGTCTCAGCCTCTCTTCTCTTATTCTGTCCTTCATAAGCATGAAATGTAAGCAGGTATTCCTAATAATATTTTGCATTTGTATAATGCTTTATATTTTTATAACTATTTTTAAACACTCATTTTATTTGACTTTCAAAACCATGTTTTTGAAATAGGCTTTGGAAAAGTCCTTTTCATAGCCCCCACCCGGGCAATAGTCTCAGTCTTCAGTATGAGGGAACAGTTCCTGATGAGGTCCCCATGCCAAGCCTTCCTCTTTTCTCTTATTTACCATGGATAGTCCATCTCCAGCCCCCATCTCTCCAGAGCCAATGTGTGTTAGATGAACAAAATTCATAGGTTCTCCAATCATGGTCCTGTCAATCCGCCTTCTCTTCTTTTTCTGCTGGGAAAGGGTGGAGTGATTAAGAGTAAAGACTGTCAGCCAGAGCTGGGAAAGAGGGACAACATACTAGACAAGATACTCTAGAGAGGAAAGACTTTTTTCCTCGATAAGACCACAGGGGAGAGGGGCAGACAAATGTACTAGGGAATGGGACAAGAAGTGAAGAAGCCCTGTCCTGGGTAGACAGTAATATGGAAGAAAAAGACCTGGCTGTGGTCTATAGTGCAGATACTGAATCAGCTGATGTCACTGGTCAATGAGGGAACAATGTGGATGGTTGCCTAGCACTGCCCCCTGCTGTCTACCCAGGACTGGTGGGCAGGGTGGGAGAAACTGGGACCATTAATTTTTTAGCTTTGCTTCATGTACTAGCTGCCTATATGAGATACTAACCTGGCAGAAAAGCAAGTGTGCCTCAAAGAAGACAGAACCTGGACGATGTGTATAGTATAAGGTATGTTACCTCTTGTGTGACAGGGGTGGGGTAAGGGAGGGAGAAGGAGAGAGACTCACCGGCTGGGGTTTCTCTACCACGCAGCAGCCCAGTTTGTGCCAAAACTCACTCATGTTCCCTGATGGTTCCAGTTTTGTCCCCCTGCTCGAGGCCCCAGAGGGCTCCTTTTCTGGTCCCTTGGTCCTCCTTTGGAGACCTCCTCTTCCCCCTCGTTCTCCTCTGGGGATTGATGAACAATTAGAATGAGTCAGATGGACCTGCGAAGGTAGACTCCTAAGAACCTTCAACTAGTCAGTGCCTCAGACCATGGGAGACTGGGAAGGAAGAGAAGAGAGTAGGACATATGGGGCAGAAAGCTGTTATCTTCCTCAAAACTTGGAGACCTGGAAGAGAGGAGAAGGAGGCAAGGTTAGTAAGTACACTGTCCCCTTGAGGACCCTTTATTCCAATGCCAAAAGCTTCCCATCCTCCTCATATCCTCCCCCCTCCACATTCCAGCACTAACTACTCTTTTCCCACTTCAGGGCTTATGTGTTTCATAACCCTCAGGTAAAGAGGTGACAGTGATGGAAAGGAAAGGGCATTAAAAGGCTGAAGGGCAGAAACTTGGGGTGCTGGGGGAAAGATAAAAGGAGGTGGGGCCAATGATGAGAACAGAGCTAATCTAGGTTGGGGAGTGTTGCAAGCTTCAGCTTTCTCTCCCTGAGGTGGGGGCGGAAGAGGAGGGGCAGATAAATAACTTAGAAGTGAAGAGGAAATAGTGGTTTCTTTTCACCAACAGGGCCCCTAACCCTAACAAGCTTCCTTCCCTACAAACACCATTTCTGCTCTATCTTGTCCCTCCTCATAACTTTGCCCCTCTCCGCTTACCCCCTATCACTTAGATTTCTATATAAACAATCCAGGCCTTATCTAAGACACTTAGACTATAGCGAGAGAGATGACAAGCAGACTTCAGAAAAGGCTTCCTAACAAATTAGATTTCATCCCTTATTTACTGCCTTTACTCATCCTTCATTTTCTCCAACTAAAGTATTTCCCTATTAGCCAGAGAATTTAAAAAAAAAAAA